>NC_090922.1:290148434-290474127 GCF_040938575.1 Ambystoma mexicanum
CCTGATCCCAGGCCCGCCTCTGACGAAACCAGCACGCGTGATCCCACGCCCGTCCTCCTCCTACACCAGCATGGCGCCCCGATCCCAGGCCCGTTTTCTCCTCCACAAGCTCACGGACACGTGGAGTCCAACACGTGCACCATGGACACGAGCCGGCCTCCACAGGCACACGTGCTAACCACGTGCATTACAAAGATTGCGGCCACAGCAGCACGCCTGATCCCAGGCCCATCCGCCTCCGTCAGCGCTGGCAGCAGCACGCCTGGACCCAGGCCCCCGCAAGCACCAGCACGCCTGACCCCAGGTCCACCCAACCACACCTGTGGAACCAACCCCCCCTGGGCCCACACGAAACGCCCGGGCATCGACTGCGCAGCATTTCGCCAGCGGTCGCATCGCAAACTCAACAGCCTCCAGATTAAGGTGGGTGACACCCACGCTGCTGCCCAGCCTAAAACTCCCACTTCTCACCACCATCATGAGCGCGCCCCAAGATCAGCAAGCGCCAGCCCCCCCTGTTCAAAGCACAACAACCACGACATGGCGCATGCCTCCTCCCTTCTCCATGATGCCGCAAGCAGATAAGGGCCTGGGGTGGGTTGAGTGGATGGAGGATTTTAACACCTTCATTGACGCTGCAGGGGAAGAAAAGTCACCAAGGCTACGCAGCATGTTTCTGAACCTAGCATGCAATGACATTAAGGTCTTACTAAAAACCATCCCGCCGGCTGAGCAAGCTGACTTCACAGCAATGATTGCAGCACTCAACAGACGGCTAGTAATTGAGCCCAATAGAGACTATGAAAGGTATATATTTAATCAATGCACGCAAAGGATAGACGAAACAGTTGACGAATGTATCACCCGCCTGCGAATAAAAGGCGCAAACTGCCAGTTCCATTCCTTCTCACTCGACAAGGCCATACGGTTGAGGGTAATCGAAGGATGTGTGTCCCAGACCCTGAAGAAACAACTTCTCAAAAAACCTGTCACCATTGCAGAAGTCAGCCAAATGGCAATAATTCTAGAAAGAGTCGAAAAACAGGTGATGCAGATAACAGGCACCACCTCCACCAAACAGGACAAGAATGAAACAATAGCAGCGATGCAATCCAACACTGCCAGAACAATGGAAAGATGCCCCAGCTCCAACTACACTATGACACCAAGAACCCAGCGCCAATGTTACTGCTGTGGAATGGCATTTCTCCACGCAGGAACCTGCCTCGCACTGTCCCAAAGATGTGGCAACTGTGGCCGAGAAGGACATTTCCAGTCGGTCTGCAGGGAGGGCAGACAATTTCCGATGCAAAGACCACTGGTCGCTCCCCAGTTCAAAATACCCTACAGGAACCCACAAACACAAGCCTACCAGCCAAGACCACATCAACAAAACCCGAGAAGATACATCAGAATGATTGAAGACGTCTACCCCCCAGAAGAAACACAAAGAAGTGAAGGATACGAACAAGTATCACACATAAGGGACAAATACGACGCACCCCCTGAGCCACCTGGACACTACGAAGTTGATCATCAAAGCCTCGAATATGAGGGAGAGCAATACAGCCACTATTGGCATGATGAATATGTCAACCTTATTATGGACGAAGGACAAGCAAGGGAAGCACCCAAGATACCGGTGGATATAGGAGGGAAGCAATTCTGTTTTCTAGTCGACTCAGGAGCCACTGTCAATATAATGGGCGAAAAAGAGTTCCACCAGATACCCAACAGACCGGCTCTGACACCATCCGACTCAAAGATATACCAATGGGGGGCTGCCACCCCCCTGCAAACAGTTGGCTCATTTGTCCATCGCCTCATCCACGACAACCACGCCACCACAACAAGCATCCACGTCGTTCGCAGCCTGACCAAGGGAAGGTGCCTCCTCAGTTACAGAACAGCATCCAGTCTAGGACTCATAGACATACACGTACAAGAAGGCGACAAAATCCTGTCGACAGAACCAACACCTGAGATGAAAGAATACGTATCTAACATCCGGTCTGGCCCCACAGAGGCAGAGACGATGTCAAAGGAAACCATCATGAGTGAATTCCCCCTCATCTGCAAAGGCCTAGGAAAACTAAGGGGGCCCCCAGGGAAACTTCACATTGACCCCACAGTTCGTCCCGTCCCGCAACACCCACAAAGAGTAGGGTTTCATCTGCAGGCGGCAGTCTCAACTTAACTCAGTCAACTCCTAGAGGATGGAATAATCGAGCCTGCGACGGGCCCGACCCCGTGGGTCTCTCCACTAGTAATCGTACCAAAAGAAGGAGGACGCCTCCGGCTCTGTGTGGACACGTGAGTCGCCAACACGGCAATTCAGCGCGAACAACACCCAGGTCCCAAGATCGAAGACATGATTGTCCAAATAAATAAGTCGACCCTGTTCTCAAAACTGGACCTGAACCAAGGATACCACCAGATGGTGCTCCATCCTGACTCTAGAGGCATTACCACCTTCGCCACGCACGACGGACTATTCCGTTACAAGCGCCTAAACTTTGGCATATCATCTGCCGCAGAAATTTTTCACAAAGCCATCAGACAGATCATAAGGCCAATCCGAGGAGCATTGAACTACAGTGACGACATCCTTGTATATGGGAAATCCAAGGAGGAACATGATGTCGCTCTCCGTGCTACATGCAAAGCCATCCAGGAGGCTGGCCTAACGTTGAACGTCGACAAATGTCGATTCAGTAAAGCCAAGCTAAAATTTTTTGGCCACATATTCTCTGCTGACGGAATGACCCCAGACCCGGACAAAGTTGCAACAATTTTCAAACTGCAGGAACCACGGCAAATCGCTGACCTACGATCATTCCTGGGCATGGCAGGATACTGCGCAAGATATATCCTGCATTACGCCACGATCACTGAACCACTCAGAAAGCTCCTCCAGAAAGACATGCTATTCGCCTGGACTACGGAGTGTCAGGAAGCTTTTGACACCATCAAACAGTCACTAGCAGAAGCCAGGAAACTAGCCTACTTTGACCCGGAGTGGCACACTGAAATCGTCGTTGACGCCAGCCCAGTGGGCCTGGGTGCCATTCTTGCACAGACAAATGGAGTTGACACCCACCCGAGGCATGTAGTAGCCTATGCCAGCAGGGCTCTGGCGCCCCCCGAGTCCGCATACTCTCAAGCTGAAAAAGGCAGCCTAGCGGCAGTCTGGGCGTGTGAACATTTACACAACTTCATAATAAGAAAGAAATTCACGTTAATCACGGACCATCAAGCCCTGCTGTCATTGTTCGGGAACCCGCGGACGAAAATGCCCCCCAGGATCGAGCGATGGGGCATTCGCCTACAAGAGTACGATTACCAGATCATACATCGCCCGGGTGGTGAACATAACCCAGCTGACTACCTGTCTCGACATCCAACAGATAGGCCCACACCAAGACAAGGCGACATAGAGTACATAAGCTACATGACCACGAATGCTCTGCCCCCAGCAATCTCACTAGAAAGCATCACACTAGCCTCAGCAGCCGACCCGTCGATGGCCGTGGCGATCGACCTCACTGAACATAACAAATGGAAGGACTACAAGAGGTCGCTACTCACAGGCCCAGATGCAAATCGAGATGAAGTTGACAGACTGGCGAAGATCCATACAGAATTGGCCGTCAAAGACAAAGCCATTCTTCTCAGAGGATGCAGGATAGTGATCCCGGCAGCCCTGAGGTCGGATATAATAAAGACAGCCCACGATGGACACCGGGTGGCGGACAACACAAAACGACAACTCCTCTGCCACGTGTGGTTCCCGTTCCTCGATGCGCTAGGGTAAGGAACTGCATGGCATGCCAATGCACGGCCAGAGCTGAGGCGCCGATACCTTTACAACCAACCCAGATGCCAGAACACCCGTGGGAAAGGGTGGCAGTGGACTTTTATGGACCGCTTGAATCAGGAGAATACATACTCTTGTTCATTGATGAACATTCAAGATTTCCTATCGTAATGAGATCGTCATCGACAGCCTTTGTTCAAGTAGCAGCCGTCTTCGATGAAGACGTGAGTGAATGGGGGATTCCTGATGTCATTAAGTCAGACAACGGACCGCCGTTCTGTGGTCACGACTTTGCAACCTTTGCCAAACACCTAGGGTTCAAACACCAGAAAATAACACCCAGATGGCCACAGGCCAACGGGATGGACGAGAGATTTATGTCGTCCATCAAAAAGACATTGCAAAGGGCGAAACTAGAAAACGTTGACCCTCAACAGGCTTTTTGTGCAGGATGCTGCGAGACTACCGGAACACACCACACGACGCCACAAATAGAACTGATGATCTCATGATAAAGTACCATGTTCGTACACGAATCATACGGCATCCCAGCAATAAACCTGAAGCAGATCCAGAAATCCTAGAGAGGGATGCGAATTGGAAAGAACGAACTCGCATCCAGACAGATGAAAGAAGGGGAGCACGCCCAAAAGACATTCAAGTGGGAGATGAAGTACTAGTGCAACAAGCGACAGTTAAGAAGACTGACCCAAGGTTCGCTTCACAGCCACTCCAAGTCACTGCAGTCAGAGGAACCATGGTGACTGCCGAAAACGAAGAACGAGAGATAATCAGGAACTGCTCCCAGTTCAAACTGATGACAGCTCAGGGAAATGAGAGACTGGAACCCCCAGATCCTGAGCCCATGACACTGGACCCTCGAGACACACTATGGACACCTCCAAGATTCTCGCCTCGGCCAGGAACAAAGAGGACAGAGAGACCAGAAGAGGACCCAGGGGAAGCCATCCGCAGTCAGCCCCAACGAGCCGTGAAGAAGCCAGCTAGGCTGGTTGAAGAATGTTGAGAGTGTTGTAAGGACATTTGTCCAGGGGTGATGTCATGCCCATGTCGTCTCCATAAGAGACTGTCTCCTTAAGAGATTGTGGCTGTGTCACGTGGGCATAGTCACGTGACACGAGTGACATAAGTGGGAGGAGGGGAAAGTTTGTTTCACTTTCGGAGTGTACCTTGAATAAAGAAGACGTACACCTCCACCGGCGTGTCTGTCCTTATTACGTAGGCCCCGACTGGGCCCAACAGTGTCGTGGCCTGTAAACAGAGAGGTTAACCCCTAAACTACCTTTTAATGAGTAGCATGCTTGGTGCACTCAATTGTTTGGTGACTAGTGAACGTTCATAACTAGAGAATTTAGGAGAACTGACACAAGTAAGTGATGTGCCCAATGTCCTTATCATTTTTGAGACCTAATCCCTGACTTTACCACCATTAAGGGCACGCAGCTAAACCCTGCCTGTGTTCCTAAAATTTAATTTTCCAATGAGTTTGAAGATTCTGATAGTCTTTGTTTAGCAATATGGCCTAAGCAGCTGGGATCTCAAGTGGATCTGCTTTTGATTCCTGTTGATATAAATGCTTGCAATAATCAGAAATTGGTGTCAGAATTGTGCCTGATTCTAAAAGTATTCTACCGTGATTGGGCAAAATTAAAATAAGTTCTGAGCATTTTTCTCCCGAAGCTTAGTATCCAAAACTCCACGTGTACTATTGTTAAACTCATGCTTCTGAGAAGAAATAATGTCCATATACTAATCAATATGAGACTCTAATATTGCATTCAACACTGGTTGTTTCTTATTAAAAATAATATGAATCGTTCCTGCAGTAATGCATGACTGCTGACCCCAGCTATCCCAACCAACCTTTGCACAGCTCTATGTGCACAAAGGACGTGCTGGCACAATGTTATGAAGAAGAAATACCAGAAATAGTACAATATTATTTGATGTGATCTGTACTTTGGTATAATTGTTATTTTTTTTTTGAGTTTGAAAGTATAAACCCTAATTTTCATTACCATTTTACATGTCTATCTGTCCAAAAAAATGGAACACAAGACTGGTTCCCTAAAACAAATTGGTTTTACTGGGAAACGATTTACTTTGGAGGTTTTCACCCTGGATAGATTGCATGAACCAGCCCCACGCATGCTCTATGAATGTATAAGTAGCCAAGTTGAAGTCTCTGCAAAATACAAAAACACAGCCAGACACAAATAAGTCCTCAACCACTGATGAAATTATGAAACCTGGAGATGTTGCTGTTGGTGCTGAGGTTTTATGAGACATAATAACTTTGAAGACATTTGCTTACATCCAGAATGAGTAGGTCCATTATTTGTGCATAGAGCAAGAGGGCGATTCAGAGTAGCTTTGTAGCCATGATATGTAGAGAGATACTAATCAGTTTCTCTTTTCCGGCTGTAGCTCTACATAAGGGGCAGGGCGTAGTCGACTCATGACCTTACAGCACTGCTTGAAGCAACTTTGTAAGTCTGTGGATCCATGGTGTAGAGTTCCTTGGATTCAGAAAGAAGATTACAAATTATCCAAGAGTATAAACCTATGTCTCCAGAAGACAGAGCCCACATATCCAGATGCTTAGAGCTGTGTGTACAGAAGGTGGGCTGGGGTTTATCTATGGATAAAACTCTGCACACCCTGGACGCAGGTCATCTCGTAAAGAGGCAGCAATAGCCGCGTGTTTCTATAGGAAAGAGCATGTTGGGTGCAGAAGGCTGTCTCTAGGGAACAGAGCCAGGGTAGAGCCCGACTTATACCAGAGGTCTGGTTTGGCATAGCCATGGCTGCACATCAAGCGGGCGGAGCTCTGCATTTCCAAGGGTCTCAGCACTGTCTACATGAGGCACAAATCCCTGATGATAGAAAGTGGAGAGACATCTGCATATCCTGTAACACACTTGTGCTTTACCAGCAATAAGAGGTAAATGCTTGCATATTCAGTGGGCGTTTCTGAGGTTATTGAGTGCCTCGCACCTGTGTAACTGAGAGAATTAGCTCTGCAAATCTCTGGGGCAGTCCTTTTGATATCCAGAAAGCAGAGTCACCCATATCCAGCAGGCAGACCCATGCCTTTCAATGAGGCAGACACTGCCCTTCAGGGGGGCAGAGATCTGCATTTCCAGTAACCAGACTCATGCATTTTCAAAAGGAAACATCGTGGGTATCCAGTGGTGGAGCTCCACAAATCTAAGGGCACAGCACTGCACATATCGGGACGATACACTTTATACCAGTCGGCAGATAGTGGGTACCCAGCAGGGAAGAGCACTGCATTGCCAAGAGTCACAGCCCTGTTTCTCCACTGGCAACCCACTGCAAATCCAGATGGCTGAACCCTAAATATCCCAGGGCAAAGCATGCATACCCAGGGGCAGGAGGCACACGGTTCTGTGCAAACAAGGCAGGATGTGCATACCCCGGAGGCCGATCCCTGCCTTTCCGGCGAGCAGAGCTCTGAATATCAAAGGATGTATGTGTAATGCTGCATATTCACATGGTGGTCTTCATACAGATAACTCAGGGGCAAGGTGCTCATCTTGAAAACAAGGCTGGAGTCTGGAATGAAAAACAGATATTTTGCGTTAAGATATTCAGGACAGAGTGCATGCATTCAGGATTACTAAAGTTTCACGGGTCATAGCCACCTCTCCTGGGGCCAGAGTCATGTCTATTCAAAGGGAACCATGGTATCCGGGAGATGGATTAGGTCTTCTGGTACCAAATAAGTCAAGGTATCATTTTATCAATGTTGAAATTTGATGTTTTCGTGTTGCCGCTTTACTATGCTTTTTTAACCATATCATGGTTAGGAAGAGGCTTCAATGGCGCACAAGATGGCGCTTATTTCTGCTCTGCATATGGCGCTGCTCGCCATATCACACCCCGCGTGAACCCGAACAGCAGGCTCATCAGCTGAAAATCACACCTGCGCTAAAGCTTGCGCGTGCCAGCGCGTCGCCGTCAGCATCCATCTCCCCGACGCACTCACATTATGATCTCTTGAGTTAAAATCCTATTTCACAGCCAGGCAGCTGAGCCTCTGTGCGGAGAGTGCTCTTGTTTATAGCTTGCCAGCCCTTGTTATAGCGGTGACAGACATGAGAAAGATAGGGAATTTATTTCCTCCCGAGTTGTCAAAGCTATTAGCGCTTCACCGTGCGAAATAGTTCAGCACAAATACCGAGAGACGCGCAGTCTGGATTGCTGCTTTGGTGAAAAGGATTCCGATATCCATGTCCCGAAGGAACCTTGGTCAAAATCATGCACGAATGATGGTTTTTCATAGCCAGCCGGGGTGACGCCACAGATTGCCCCAGCTCCTCAATGATTGTAAACACGGGAGGGGGCCTAGATCACAAATATTAGCACTGGAGAAAATCAGAAAATAGGTTCTCAAACCTGCACTTATGCCTGATTCTCAAGGCCTACAGCTGTACTAAATCTGGAGGTGCCTGGGCCATCTCTGAAATGCCCATGAACAAATGTTTGCAGGTCTCAAAGTTTCTCCAGGGACCTTTGTCTTTTTTTGTCCACAAAATGGACGACGGATTTCTTGCTTGACCCTTACTACATGCCCCCTTTAAATGCTTGACACCTAATCATTCCTATGAGCAGCTGCATAGTGGTCGACCCCGGGGGTTGACATTGGCAACTGCTCCCCCTCCCTTCCAACAACGATTCCCTCCAGCTCCTCTTATGCTCTTTTACCTCTCCCCCACTACACTCCTGTTATCTTCTGTTTAGGAGCCACCCCCAACCCTCCTTTCCTAAAACTAATGCTCCACCCAAACTCCTCCACCACGAGCTCAGTGTTGCGCTACCACCTCCCACCTCTGCCCAAAACACCCTGCGAGTTACCCACCGCTTATAATGAATACCCTCTCACATCTCCGCCCTACCCCATCCCCTGGGGTCCCCATATGTCCCATCACACCCTCTGACGTTTGCCCCCTTCCCATGTACAGGCATACTCCCCCACCATGCATTCTCCCTACCCCCTCCCATCCCAGCTCCGGCTTCACCTTGGATATTTGGTTCCCTGGTTGTTACTAAGTGATCAATCAGTTGGACAGGTCACCCTTTTTAAAGGGTCTACCACTACACCTGGGCAATCACTTAATGGCTAGCACTTCTCCCAAATATCAGTTGGGAGTCAATGAGAAGACCCGGTACCCTCCAGGTGTTCCCCAGATTTGCTCCGGTTTTAGGCTTTGTTATACAGGTAGAAGGTAGCGGGTGCAAATGTGAGATGCTCCCACGCATCCCCTCTTTTGGCCCGGTGCAAATCTTTGTAAAATAAGGCCTGAGGGTTTGGAGTACAGCTTTCCATTGATCACTGCAGTGACCTGCGACATGCAGCCTTCTCTTAAATGCACATGTTCAAAAGACGACAGTGAGTGTCTTCTTAGATGCTACCAGTGTGGGTCTGATTTGCCTGACCAGATTTCCTTATAGCGCTAAACCTTCTCTGGTGCAGCCTCACAGCACTGAGTGTCCATTTGCTAATGCATTGCTGCACTGGATTTCTGCTAGTCCTTAGTGTGAAGTGCAGAATGCATTAGACTTGTAATAGCATAGTAATTACAACATTAAACGGTAGCCTTAGGACTGTGTGCTAATTTTCACAATGCGTTACAGGCAGAAACTTTATGTGGAATTGTGGTGTACTGTGTGAAACCCACGAGAAGTTAGGTGACACGACTCACAAAGAGCAGAAGGGGGTTGTTAGGTTTTAGAGTGCTCGATGGCCAGCCAAAAAATGGTGTGCCTTTCTTCAAATATAGCACTCCTTTAAGTATCGATGATAACAAAGGCATTGGAATAGGCTTAATGTGTCCAGTTCTGAGGTGCACGGTCTCATCAGCATGCAGACTGGAGTGGAAGCCTGGATCTCGTGACAGGTTTAGAAGGTGGTGCAGGGTAGAGAGTAAGGTGTGGGCTTTGACAGGATAATGGACACTAGGAGGGGTGTAGTGGGGTGGCTGGAAGAGTGTATTAAGAAAAGCATGATGCGCTTTAATTCAATCGCTGCTCCAATGCGTAAGTGTGTCCACTGGTCAGAGTCTGAAGCGACTCCCACAGGCAGAATTGCTCTTATCAAATGTATGTTTTCAACAGCTGAGACATATCGGAGCACGGTTTCCATTTTTGTATTGGAGTCAGACGCTCTCTTCTCAGACAGTTCTACGCAGGCCAAACTATTTCAATTAGGACACAAAAGCCAGTCTAGGAGGGTTGGGTGCTTGTAGAATGCAACACTGCAAAAACGCATGGGTACATGGGCTGGTTTTTAAGAAACTCAAGAAATGGCCTCTTACTTCTTCACTTAAGTGACTTTACAGCCACAACTCAAAATGGCCAAGATGTGGCTTGGACTTTACAAGAGGATGAGCTCATGTGGCAACCATTGGAGTCATCAAAATGTGAGTTCTTAATACCAGCCTCCACCTAAAAAATCTATTAGAAGGGTATTTTCAGTTATGCAGTCTGTAATAATATTTGACACGTAAGTGGAGAAATGTGTGTGTTGAATAGGCGATAGGTGTTAGTTGTATGTCACTACTCCCATTTCCCAAATCACCTTATCAAGCATGCACTTAGGCTAGAAATAAGTGATTACATCCTGTGTTTGATTGAGTTGTAGCGTGTCCCTGAAAAAGAGAAACTCAACAAATAATTGAACAACTATTACAGCATGCACTTGAGCACCCAGGAGCATTGGTTTATTTTGTGCTTCCCTAGAAAGCGTGTGCGCCATAAATTGGCTGTCATTGCTGCAAAAATCCAATGTTGCGGCAAACGAGCCTTTTAAATTGCCCTGCGTTCAAATATCTAGCCCCCTTGCCCCAAGCATGTATCACACGGTGCCATTTAGGGACAGGATCAGATTTGAAGTCATTTGGCAAGACCAGACAACATTTAACACAGACCAAAGGAAGGTACCCTGCATTATCAACATACAGACTCTGGAACACACACAAAAACAAACATTCAAGTGAAAAATAGGCTGAGAGTGAATAAAAGTGCCCGCCTGTTCGGAGAGACATTGGAAGAATCACTGCCCCGGTGTGCTTTGGAGTGGTGCGACAAACGTAATCATTTTGGCTCCCGAACACAGCCAGACTAGCAAGTCACAGGTTAGATAGAACCCGAGGAGGACACGTTCAACCATTATACATTTACAGTCACAAAATAAAGCCCTTTGATCTTAATAACACTTATTGTGCCTGGCTAACATGGTAAAACATTAGGAGTTAAGGATGTCTGGAAAGGATGCGTCCTAGTGTTATGGCATCACTCCGCTGGAATTGGCGAGTGGTATTTTACTTGTGTGAGCTGATATCAGTGGAATATACCATGTGCTCTGTGTCCCCATGCCTCCTGTGTCGTAGAGATGGAAAGTGGGCAACACAAGAGGGGGGGCGAGTAGGCAGCAGGACCACAGGTATTTTTCTGTTAGCCCATGCCATGTTGCGTACCTCATGCCTCCCTTTTTCACCCCATGGGCTGCTTGTCAACAAGGGGTCCATTTGCCCTCTGGCTTCCGAGTGGCACCTGAGACAACCTGAGCTTTGCTCTCATTGTCTGTCTGATGTCACTCGGAATCCCTCAGTTGATTATATTGCTGTTGCAGACAACTACCAATCTACAATCGTGCACATTTAATTTGTGATCTGATGTGATTAAGATTCATGAAAATTGGGTCCTTGGTAGTCGGCAATCCGCCTTTTAGGTCTAAAAGAGACTAGCCTTCCAGTAAGTTCTTTTAAAACCCTGATCGAGAACCTTATCTAGACCACGGAAGAGAAAAACAGGCTGGGGTTCTAAAAACATATATATATACTCTCTATTTACAACTGGTCACTGATGCACCGACAGCACAAATCAATTGAACGTGCAGTGTGTTCCAAAATGAGATGATCAGGCCACTGAAGACAATTATTATCTACAGAGCATTGTCTGACTTTCAGGTGTGTTAGCGCCACAGAGCTGCAACCAAAGCAATGCTAGCTGCTGTGTCTAGGAGCGGGAAAAGGTTGTGTAAAGGTAACGCCCCCTTACTCCACAGGAGCCAGACAGAAGTGCCTCGATAAGCATCTCGCACAGGGCATCAGGCAATTGTGCTGAAAATAGCATGTAATGAGGAAAAGTGCACGCCTTTACAATACAGGGCGAGTGCAGTCATTTGGCATCATTAACACATTGAAAACAGATGTATGGATCTGGCACGAGTGGCCCATCCAGTCCTTTGTTCTCTGCATTTGAAGACTTGTAGTGATGCATTTATCATAGAAAAGCAAAAACAAAAGTAAAAGTAACAAAATGCAAAGGAAAGCTAGATGAGCACCTCCGAAATGTGACAACCAGAGATACTGCATGTATTCATAGATCAACATATTATTATCATTATTATGTTATTTAATGAGTGCAGCTTTGGGAGGAAACAGAGTGCTGTACAAGTCATAGGCGGATGAACAATGCATGAGAAGCATATTCCAAGAGCGTAATACAAGGGTGCAGGGAGCTTAGAACGCGAGCGGGAGGGGGATGATTTATCAGCAAGGGACCTGATCCTGGATACACACACACAAAACCTGGAAGACATCTTCTTTCCAAAACATATGGTCCTGTATTCTTGCCATTATTCCAAAATGATTACTTCCTATCACTGACATGTGTAGCTCCTGGCCTAAAGAGTGCCCAGAAAGATGGATTATGATGGTCACACGCTGAGGGAAGGTTAGGTAAATAAATAAATATATTAATGGGTGGGGAAAGACTTAATAATCTTCTCACGTCCAGTGGAAAAGATGTGCACTTCTTAGGAAATGTCTGAGTAATCATACAGCAGTTAATGTAGTTGGTATATTAGCCTGATATTTAACATCCTCTGAGGACTTGTTCCCTAGTAGATGGCTGCAGAGTACTCTAGATATTCTCGCTAATGCCAGTATCTCTTTGGACATGCTTCTATACAATCCCGATAGAGCTAAAGTAAAACTGTTCCATATAGATTGGGTAAACACCATTAATCAATGCTCACGAGCAAAGGATGTCAATATAATGCTACTTGGACACAAAAAACTGGGAATCATGGCCGATTATCTTTAAAAATGGCCATCCCCTCGAATGCTTAGTGAATATCTACGCTTTAGATTCAACCTTTGGCACACAAGAGATGTCCTAGCAAAAAGGAAGTTGATATTATTGAATCAGAATTTTTGCAGATGGTGCAAGCTACCAACTCAGAAAGAAACCTTGCAACATTGGTTGAATGTCCGGATTTAGCAGAATTGAGGAAAAACATTTTGCAAGAGTGACATCGTCACTGCCTCCAATGAACTCTATACAAGCGTGGAAATGGCTATTTACCAACACGAAAGTGGCGGTGCGAATTGCAATTGTTCAATATCTGAATGTATTATTTAAATCTGTCTAAAGGATGACGCATTAAGTTGTTTCCTTGATTTTTTTAAGTATGGAATTTTATATAGTTCATACGTATCTATTACTGTGAATAGTATGTGATCTTGCAAAGATGTCCATTAATGTGTGTCAAGCTAATTTTTAAAAATCAAAATCTCTTTGTTTTTTATATGACTATGTTTTGAAAGGTTTAATATTTTGAAACAATCAATAAAAAAAGTATTTTATTTATTTTGTGTGTTTGCGTATTTTTGACTAACTTATGTGTTCTTACCATAGTCTGAATCACACAACCCCACTTTGGGGATAGATGGAGTGTATACTAAGGGGGAGAACAATGGATTGACAGATCTCCCCTCTCTGAAGAATGGATTGGGCAGGAGAGAGAACTTGGAACCAAAAGGAAAATCGCTAAGAAGAGGTCAAGACGTAAAGGACGACTTTCTCTGAGGGGGCCATGGCCTTGAGAACCTATGTGGTCCAGAAGAAAATGAAGCCCCAATCATGCAGGGATGGTGGACTGGGAAAAAACAGGGCCACTCAAACCATGCTGCATGAGCAGAGTGGCTCGTACTAGGGAATGCAGCCCTGGGGCCTGACTGCCTGCCCTGGGGCCAATTGGGGCAGACCCAAAAAGTCATTGCTCTTGGGTCGTGCATGCCAGGAGTCAAGAAGTGCGTCTTGCGTGGCTGGACCACACAAGCTGGGGGGGTCAGGCAGGCAAAAAGCAAAAGCTCTGAGCCGAGTCCCTGCAGTGGCCCGGGGGAAGACCGACCCCTGGCGTGAGCTGCCATCTATGCCTGAGTGTGGAAAGGACAGGGGCAGGTCTGCCCATCATTGCAGCTTGGAAATATCTTAGAACAATACAGACACTATGTGGGTAATTCATAGAATTCTGCGCACAAGTGGCGCACGCGGCCGGCGCTGTGGGTTGTATTTACCCATGCATCCGAGCCCTACCTCAAAACTGTGCAGTACTGACATGAAAACATCATGATGGCCAGAGCTTCCCAGAAAATGCCCAGGGAAGTGCATGAAGAATAGGCGGCCACCCTTGTTTGCCGATGTTATGGGCACAGAAGGACACTGCCTAAAACCACCATTGGACTACCCATACAGTAGTCTGAAACCATTGGAATGGCAATGCTGATTGCCAAAAAGCAAACCCATAACTGTTGGGAATTCATTTTCTTAAATCCCAAAAAGGGGTGCAGTACCAGTACTCACCACTATCCAAAAGCCGGCGTTTTAAAACCACCAGATTTTGTAGAAAACTGAATAAATGAACCCAAAACATGCCAAAGAAAGACTTACTGAGAGGTGGATACAATGTAAAGTTATATTCTGAAGTGACTTGAAGGTTTATAACAAGACTCGCTGAGCTGTGGATTTCAGCAGTTTAAGTAAATTTGGACTGAAAGACACTAAAAAAATCTAAATGTTTAAATTGACTGAGTGACCTACTTTTGAGTGTCACATAGGTTGCAATTGTTTAAATGTCATAGTTTTGAACTTAGAATCAGCATTCTAGCTGCATATGTAAACATTGTCTTGACTTAAACTGGGTACAAAAAAGTGACATTTTATCTGAAACCTGGCTTAAGGAACTGAATTCTGCCCACCAGCTACCCCCGACAGGAGATGAAACTTGAGTCACAGCTGTATTCCCAGGCCTGTCTGCCTTTTGCTGGCTACACTAAGAATCTGCCATCTCTCTGATAATTGAATTACCTGTGCTCTGCAGGAGATTGAACAATGCAACTCCCTTCACCCAGGCAGAGGGTTTATTGGGAGGATCATAAATGGCTTCCTCTGGAACAAAGCCCTGTCCTGACTCAGGCAAATGTTTTATTGGCGGGAGTCGTAAATGTAGCTTCCTCCTGGAAGGACAAAGGGGAGGGGCACTGCCTGTGAGAGCAAGCTGGCTTGGCAGAACTGGAAAAACCAGAAATTCAACTTTGTGCTGGAGGAAAACCACACCCCTTTGGGGCCAGAACATAACTCTAAAAAGATGAATAACTCATAGAGCGGACATGTGAAAATTGTATAAATGACACCATAATTCTTGTGATTTTTCTGCCCACATTTTAAGAGGTTTTTAGAACCGGTGGCATGTTCAGGGGGGTTTTAGCGGAAAAGAGGATATTACTCAAAATGTGTGCATGTGAAAAATCTGACACTTCATCAACTAATGTCCATACTCCTTGCGCACATGCGTGTAAATTTGGGTTAATGTCCGAAATTGCGAAACCAGTTAAAAAGTGAAATATGTGCCATTTTTGAATGCAAGCCCCCAGGAAGAGCAGAGTTTGAACAGCGGATACCTCCTGTGATATGTGAGGGGTGCGTGTAATTTTAAAACAATATGTACCTCTGCAAATATGTTTTTTTGAGTGAATATAGATTGTGTGTAAAGTTGACAGGGGTGGGTTCTCTGTATCATAAACAGACCTCATCATGATGACACTTCATTTCATTCCCCCAATCAAGTGGAAGCGGATGAAGTGGCCAATGACAAGTGGAGAGGGGCTGGCTAGTGATGCTGCTCACACACACCCATTTTCAAAACACATAAAAGCAGAGAGACAGGACAGATAGGGACCTTCAAATCCATTTGCAGCTGGAAGCTCTGCCGGGAAAATCCATACTTTACCTCCATCAACCTTCAGAGAGCCAACATAGAGACTTCAAATCCATCAGAGAACCAGACCAGACTAGCAGAGTAGAGCTGACCTGTTAGCAGAACCAGAGAGAGAGCAGACCCAGATCACTGTGAAGTGCAGAGACCAGAGTCCCGTCTAAAACCTGACCAGATCCGTGGCGTGGCCCATTTAACTCAAGAATATAGTGTGAGTACCTAGAAAACTGTGCAGAACCAATCTCTTAGTTAAAATAATATAATCAATTCTATTTTAATCTAAGTAGAACTGCCTCCTAACTGTCACCTGTCATTTGTAAAGCTGTCACTTGTCATTTTCTAGTTGCAAGCTGCACTTGTCTTTTTGAACTTTAAAATTTCAAATCTGAAAAACGACCTTTATTTAATCGCTCATATCTCCGCGACCGTTTGTGCTAGAGACTTGCAGTAACTTTCATCTGGAAGCTGAGATCCTAGGCTTTCCTAGGACCCCAAAACGTGATATTCCTTGTAGTTCCTCTGTAATCGCGCTCGGCGCATTCGCAAATTTACCGCGATTTGCCAATTTCACCACGTGTAAAAAATTTGCTGCTGCTTGCCTTCCATTTGCCAAAAATTCGTTTAACCTACCAATTACTCCTAGATCCTTGCTAAAGTGATCCTGGACTAATAATAACTTGATTTCACTCACCCTGAACCTCCTAGAGGGAATTAAAAGCATTTTAGCATATTTTTCACGTTATTGCCAGCACATATAAAAGCATTTTGCCTGTGTTTTAAACTTCTGTAGTCTAAGTTGCTGGGTTAACTGAATCACATCTAATTGCATTTCTGAGAATTGTGTGTGCCTTCCTTCCATTCCCTTGCATTGCATAAAGGGGGTGGGTGAATTGTCCAAGAAAGTGATTACATTGTCTTTGCTGAAATTCTATCAAGTTATTTTCTGTACTGCATTTCATTCCACATTGCATCCATTGGAAACCATAAAAGTATTGTTGCTATCTTATCCATCCTATAACAACTCCTTAGTGATTATAAAGAGGTGTGCTAGTGCCAGATTCTCCGTTGTTAATCTTTATCATACCAGATTAAGTGTGATATCCAATTATTAATTTATTCTAAAGTGTAATATATATATATTGTTTAAATTATCAATTAAACCTTTTAACTTGCAAAACAGAACTACTTCTTGGCTCAGTAGGGTCAGGGGGATTCCAATAGAGGGGTGTTATATAAGGGTAGTCATCCAGAACGCATGAACTGGACATAAAGATATATCAATAAGGGTTTCCATTCAGTATTATAGACTAGGCGTTGACTTAGCTGTAGTGTTGAATTGAATCCTCTTACAAATTGGGGGCTCGTGCCGGACGTTTGGGTTAGATCTACCATTTGTGCAGATTAATACAGCGTGCCAGCTGACCAGATACACATATCCGGTCGGATCACCACGCTGTGTTACGCTGTAAAGCACTCCTCATAGGAACGCTCTTAGGAAAAGGTCTGTTTTGCAAAAATAAAATACAAACTTCTGTAAGTCAGGACAGAGACCAATCTCTAGAATGACGACCTTGGTAGATATGAAAATAGCCAGAGAGCACTTCTTACATAAACTATTTGTGAGAGGTGAATGGGCTGAGCAGGGCCAGGATGCCTGGTTGCAGGCCATCACGCGACAGGCCACTGAAACAGGGTCAGACTCATGGAGAGATCAGGGTCCATTACATGTGGCCCTGAGTGAACTATATATGGCTCCTAAGGCCAAAGATGAACACGACAAGATTGTTAGGATAGCGGCATATTTATATTTATATATGGGAGCCATACAGAATAAATGTGCTGAAGGCCATGATCTGGCAAAAAGACAACAGATGGCGTTAGAGAAGGCCGAATCTGATCTGGACTCTTCTGAGCAAAGGCTGCACAGGAGCCAGGAGTCAGAAAATGAGACCAGGCAGTACATCACTAAAATAAAGGAGGATATGGATGTGCTGCAAAAGGAAAAGTCAGAACAGGATACCAGATTTCTGACCTTGCAGAAGGAACACCAAGAAGGTTTGGACTCCCTACTGCAAAGCCAGAAAAAGCTGGAGCAACAACTGGACTTCAACAGGGTATGTGCTGAGCAGGTAGTCACCCTGCAAGGCCACCTAGATAGAGTGAAGGCAGAGAGCAACAAACTAATTCTGAAAGACCTGGATACCCAGGCAGAGTTTGATCAGGAGCGCCAGAAAGCTGGTGCCTTCCAAAGGCAAAGGGACGACCTGGCAGCACAGATGCAGGCTCTCAGTCAGGAAAGAGACACCATAGGCCAGGAAGTCTGCCATTTAAAAAGGAAAATGGAAGAAAATCACCTGGCCCTCCAGGGGCTGGGTGACCTCCAAAAAGAAAACCAGAACTTGTTAGAGCACACCAGGAGGGTGGAAGAGGCTCTGGCAAGAAAGGAGCAGGCCAATAGGGACACAGCTCAGGAGGTAAACCTCCTGCAGCAAAGACTGGCCCAGTTCTCCAGGACCAACCAGGAAGCACAGAGGGAAAATGAGGCCCTCTGTCAACACAATGATAGGCTCCAACAACAGGTAGCGATGCAGGAGAGACTGATAGAGTCTAGTAAGGCCTTAACTGAGGAACTGAAGGCACAAATGCAGGCTCTTGCATTGCAACAGGGAGCAGGGGCGGATAGAGATGAGGTTTGCTGGGAAATGGAAACTCCGGAGCATAACCTCTGGAGCCCTAGTACCAGAGGCCCTCATACCTCTCAGTCCCTGGACTCTGCCACCCCCATGTCCCCTGGCGCACATGAGCACAGGGCCACAGGGATGGCAGATTACTATCCAGCCAGAAGCATGGGGCTCATAGGCCAGTACCTCCCAGGAATGGATGGGCGGGCATCTGGGCATGGGCACCCAAGCATGGTGCAATTCAGTGGGGAACCCCGGGAGAATAGGCCCATTAAGGGCATCCTGAAAACCACCGCCCAGTTAGGTCAGTGGAGGGGGTACCCATCAAATCCTGGCAGCAAGGAGGAATCTGAAGACTCCTCTGAACTGCACAGGACACAGGAGACCAGGTCCCCACATTCTGCCAGCCATTCCCAGGCTCGCAGAATCCGGGAAAACCTGGTAGAGCAGAGAGGAACCTCTGGGAGCAGTGCCTCTGAATCCGAGGACGAATGGACAAGGGTTACCCGAACCAAAAAGGCCAATAAGGCAAAAAGGGCCTTGCTTAAGGACCCCTTAAAGCAGATTAAGGCGATCAGGAGCGTCATTACGCCTTACCATAAGAACGCTAAGTATTCTGTTTGGGAGCACTTAGAGTTGTTTGAGCAAATGATGGAGACTTTCCATTTGAAGGACAGCCAAAGCTGTATTCAATATGTAAAGTGGACCTTCTCCCCGGAATACTCCAGTTTCTTTGCGGGGCTGGAGGACCAAAATCATTTAAGATGGTCCACCTATAAGGCGGCCATCTTGAAACATTTTTCTGTTCACAGAAATCCTCAAGAGGCTCGCAAGGCAGCCTACAATTTGCAATGTGGGGAGGATCAGGCCCCACAAGAATGTGTGCAGGAGTTAAAGCGTGCTTTTGCGCAGACCACCAGAAGGGTGCGCACAGACAGTAGAGAATTCATTAATACATTTTTTCATGCCTTGCCCAAATACATAATGACCCAGCTCGTGAGGGATTTTCACGAGAAAAGATCTTTAGACTGGGTCATTGAACAGGCTACCCGGATCTATGTGGTGCAGAAACCGGTAGATAGCAAAAGCAATGCCCAGAAAAACCCCAAAGCCAACAGCACCCCTGCTGCTGCCAAGGTAGCAGAGGTAAAGGTCACCCCCGTTTTGGATTTGGAGATGGGGGGGCCTAAAAACCTACCTGCACCTAATAATGCTAGGCCCAGAAGGTCCTCGGGCCAGTCACAGACAGGGAGCCAGGGAGGCAGCCCCACAAATGGGGTCCCTCGCTCTCCTGATTATGTAAGCCCCCGTTACAAGGGAAATCGACCCATCCTGGGTTATGTGTGGACTCCCCCAGCCCAAGGGGGGGGATCCAACCGAGCACCGAACCCAGGGAACTTCCCTCCAAACTTTCCACAGGAGGGCAGAAATTTACCAAACCCTGGGCAGAACGTTTTCCCCAGATATCCACCCGACTTTCAGCCCCAAAACCATCCATCCTTCATTCCCCAATTCCCTGAGCCCAGACCACTGAATCCGGGAGAGGGGAGGCCAAGGGTGGAGGGGTACCCAAATCTTCCCAACCCGGGGTATTACCAGAGGAGGGACAGCTACCCTTCCCGGGATCAGCCCAGGGGAGAAAACAGGGCCCCGTATCAGCCTGAGCGGGTTTCCCAGTTAGAGCGCCAGGTTCAAAACATGGCGCGGGATCTGGGTCACATACTGAGGGCTCAGCAGAACACTCAGATCGGCATGCCGGCGCAGAACGCACCAAACTCTGGACCTGGTGCTCCAGAACAATGACGGGGGCAGCACCCCGATAACACACCGGTCCCCAGGGAGGAGGCACAAGGGGAAGGGGGGTGTAAAGCCTTGGAGGAAGCTTCCTTCCTCACTTGTAAACAGCCCCTGGAAACCCAGGAACCGGAAACAAAATCTCTTGCCCCGGAAAGTCTGCCTCCTAAGGAGCAGAGGGGGGGTAGGAGAAACAAAAGACCCAAACAGACTCAGTTTGAGGAGGAGGTACAGATCTTCCAATTTGAGGGAGAGGGATCCTCAGAGGATCCTGGGAAAAGGATCTTCTCCTTCAGAGAGGGGGGAACTCCTCCCAAAGAAAAATGGGTCCCTAGGGATGCAAATCCAGACTGGGGAGATGTGGAGACTGAGCTACCGCCGCCCACCATCTCATCTCAGAACCAACAGCAAGAAAATCCCCTGGTTCAAACCCACCCTGGGGACTGCCTCCAAAAAGGGGGGGCGGCCCAGAACCGGAACCAGGGGAACCCACAATGGCTCTGATCTTCAGTTGCCAAATTTTTCTTTCAGATTCCCAAGGCTCTCCACAGAATTCTGCCCAAATCTCTTCTCTCGCCATGTCCAAAACCAGAAAGTTAGCCAACCAGTTGTCCAAAAATGTGCATTATCTGTGCCCCTTTGAGGAGAAGGAGGGAAGATATTATGCCCCGGTACAAGTACAGGGGCAGGGTACAATTTTGGCACTGGTGGACACTGGATCTCAAGCTACCCTTCTGTCCAGAAGGGCCTTTGACGAACTGAATGCAGGAAGGGGAGAGAATTATCGTATTCCTCTCACCTCTCTTCCTGGACAACTCCAGAACTTCGACGGGAAGGAAATTCCCGTTGAGGGGACTGCAGATTTGGACATTAAAATTGGGCGACACAAGTTGAAACACCCAGTCATAGTTGTGACTCCAGAGTGCACCCCTTGTTTACTAGGGAATGACCTCCTGAGAAGGTTGTCACCCCTAATAGATTGTGTAAACAAGGTCCTCTGGACCCAGACTAGCCGACCAATAAAATTAAAACGGAGTGTCAACCATGTTAGTTTAAACGGCACCTGCCATATGGTTGAACAAAAATCCGACCAAGTAGAATTTCACTTCCAGAATAGCCAAATTCCAGACGTGACAGTAATAGCAGTAGGACAACAGACTGGTGATGGGGGGTCCTCTCTATTTCTGAAAATCAACCTGCCTTCCAGTCTAAAGTGGTACTCCACGCTGGAAGGAAACACTCTGAGATTCTATACTAATCCACAATCAGAAACTCCCACTCCAATAGTCCAGAAAGATGTGAAATCAGCTCAGAGCCTGGCTGATATTCAGCAAATTGGAGAGCAGTTGTTCATCCCTGTCCAATTAAATGATGGGAAGGACTCTGTCCTCACTCGAGTGTGTGTGAACAACGGTAAGAGCTTCATCAGCGAAGCCATGTTCCGCCAACTCCCAAAAGATCCAGCCATTCCCACATTCAAACTGATAGACAAATGGGAAATGGACCTGGAAGCACCTAATTCCAAACAGCTCCTGCCAAGCAGGTGTATGCTCAAAATCTCCATTGGCAACAAGAGCATAGTCCATAATTGTTGGGTCGTGCGAGACGTCACTGCCGCCTTTTACTTAGGCAGTGACATTCTCAATCGCTTTGCCATTAGTTTGGACCTAATAAACTTCAAAGCTTGGTCCCGATTAGCGGATAATCCCATGGGCTTTGATGATCCAGAAAAAGCATTTAGGTCAGCTCAATTGCTACCTTATGCAGTTGAAATTCAGATCAAAGAGGAAGTCACCATCCCAGAAAGGACCCGACAATTCTCCCTGGAAGTGAAAGTTAAAAGAGGACAACATTTGAAAAACCCTGATGCTTACATACATCTAAACGCTTCTCTCCAACAGCAAGGGTTGGGGGTAAACCCAACCCCATTAGTCAACATAGAACATGACACCATTCCAATAGAGGTGGATAACAGCGACTTAAAGAGTATTACTCTAGCCGCAGGCACCATTATTGGAATGGCGGTTGATGACCGACATTTCTCCATTGATCTTGGAAATGAACTGTTAGGACCAATCCCCAAGGACTGTTTTGACAGTGACAGTGATGACAACGCAACACCAGACAGAATTTTTACCCGGCATGGGGGGAACTTCCTGGTGTACACTTCTTGCCCTTATGGTAAGGAAGATGTGACTTGTGACTTCAGGAGGGATGAGGTGATTTTCCAGGTCCATGAGGGCTGCCTTTCCCACCTGAAGCCTCCAGTCCAAATCAGCACTCTGACCAGGGACTTCTCCACCCAGCTGGAGGAGGCCGCTGAGATAGCCAAACCAGAAATCTTTCCAGGCTTCAGGCAGATGGTGGAAGAGAGAGTCAACCTAGCTGATGCCTGTGTGTCTCTGGAACAAAAGCAAAAGTTGAAACAAGTTTTCTTGGATTTCCAAGATCTCTTTGGGGTAGACTCATATGACTGTGGTCGCACCGACATCCACACAACAACAATCCCCACGGACCCTGGCATGACTCCAGTGTTTGTGAAGCAATATCATTTGCCTCTCGCATCCATGGAGTCCCTTACTGAAATAATTAAGAACCTTGAGTCCCGGGGAATAATCCGTCCAGTCCACAGCACCTTCAATAATCCGGTGCTGGGAATATTGAAGCCAAACGGCCAGTGGAGACTCTGCGCTGACCTCAGGGAGCTCAACAAACGGGTCCATACTTCCCGATGGCCTCTGCCCTACATTGACCAAGGGCTGGCCCAGATTCAGGGGTCACAGGTATTCACTGCAATAGACCTGACCAATGGATACTGGACTGTGCCTGTCAGTAGGGAGGACCAATACAAACTGGCTTTTACCTTTGGGGGCCAACAGTATACATGGACCCGGACGCCCTTCGGATACCTTAACTCCGGTAATGAGTTCAACATTTTCCTACATAAGGCCATGCCCGACCTGGGTGCGAGGGGTAACCTGGCTTATGTAGATGATGTCCTCATCAAAAGTTCATCTGTGGAGGAACACATAGCGGAGATCCGTTATGTTCTGACCCAGTTGAGGGCCGCCGGAGCAAAACTTTCCTTTCAGAAAGCACAGTGGTGTAGAACCCGTGTTAATTTCTTGGTGCATGAGATTACTGCTCAGGGCCTCTGTCCCCAGGAAAAGAAAGTGGAAGCACTTCAGAAACTGAAAGACCCCACAACTCTGCGGGAACTAAGGAGCCTCCTTGGACTGACTAATTACAGCAGAAAGTTCATTGAGGGCTACGCAGAGATCACCAGACCCCTGATTCATCTCCTGAAGGGGGGGTCAAGTGGGAATGGGGTCCAGAACAATCCGAGGCAGTAAGACAACTCAAAAGAAGCCTCTCGCAAGCGCCATGCCTAGCTTACCCTGTCAGAAACAAGGAGTTCTTCCTGGAGACGGGGTTCTCTAATACGTGCTTGACGGCAGTATTATACCAAAAGCATGACAAGGTCAATAAAGTAATCTCCTATGCGAGCAAAACTTTATCCTCTGTGGAGGAAAAATTCAATGATTGTGAGAAGGCACTCCTGGCAACGGTGTGGGCATTGAAGAATTACCGCCCGTTTATCCAGGGGGAACACATCATAGTGGAGACTCCACACCAGCCTCTGCAATATCTCCAAAGTGACAGAATCCGGGCCGGAAATGTGAGTAATTCCCGAATTACTTCCTGGATTCTGTCAATGCAAGCTTTCCTGTGGAGGTCAGATATGGCCAAAACAAGAAGAGTCCCCTCGCGCAAGGTCTGGCTGACTTGCATGATTGTGCCAGAGAAAACTGTCTCGAGGACGAAAGTCTAAAAATAAAGGACAACATGGAGGCATACCTTAATTCCCCACACCAAGTCTTTGAAGAGGACAAGGGTGAGGAAATGCCCACTGTCTATGTGGATGGATGCTCTTACCATGTTGACAACAACGGGGAGAAAGAACTGGTGGCTGGCATAGGGAATGCATGGGTGAATGAGTCCCCAGAACCCTCCGCTGGATACAAAATTGGTCCCCGAAGTAGTCAGGTGGCAGAATTGATGGCTGTGCATCAGGCCATCCTCACTGCTGTCCAGCATCAACTCCACGAACTGGTCATAATCACAGATTCGGATTATGTACGGAACGGGTTTGTGGAGCACCTGGTTAATTGGAAAGCCAGAGGCATGTTATGTGCTAACAACAAACCCTTGAAACATGGGAAGTTGATCCAAAACATTGATGATCTGGTCACCTCGAATGAGATGACCATCTATTGGAAAAAATCAAGGGTCATTCCAAACTAGAGGGACCAGACAAAACTGGAAATGACTTAGCTGATCAGCTGGCCAAAACCGGGGCCATCCAAGGGGATCTAATTGAGATTGAGTCCCTGTTGGGGGAAATCCAGGTCACTGCTATCACTAGGTCCCAGACAAATGCTCACAACGACTTTTCAATTGTACAATGGAGTAAGGAGACCCCTGATGCTGATTTGATTACAGCTCAGAAGGGGGATCCAGTTATTGGTAAGTTTTACCAGCACCTTGAGGACCCTGAGAACTTTCCCCTGACGGATACCGATTACATTGGGAAAGAGGACCTAAGAGTGTTGATGAAATGTCCAAAAATGTTCCGGATCCAAGACGGTTTGCTGGTAAGGAAATCCAAAGCTGGCCACGATCAGTGGGTGGTTCCTACCTCATTCCGAAGCCTGATGTTAAGTCACGCCCATGATGCGGCCACCGCCGGTCATAGGGGGTTCCACACAACATTGGAAATCTTAAGAGAGGTTGCATACTGGCCACACATGGGGCAGGACCTCGACCAATACTTGAAGGGGTGTCTTGTGTGTGCACAATTTCAGCCATCATCCCTCACACACCGTGCGCCTCTCCAAAAGCGGGGGATGACACTGCCATGGTCGGATTTACAAATCGACTTTGTCGGCCCTGTGATTCGCTCTGCTAGGGGGAATAAGTACATGTTGACCGTCACATGCTTGTTCACCAAGTGGGTGGAATGTCTCCCAGCCCCAAATTGCAAGGCAGAAACCGCAGCTGCCCTGATGATTAACCATATCTTTTCCCGTTTTGGTCTACCTCAAAGGATTGAGTCAGACAGGGGTAGCCACTTCACCAGTGAAGTAATGACAAAGATGTGGGAGATACTGGGGGTCAAACGGAAGTTGCATATTGCTTATAGACCAGCTTCTTCTGGGGCAGTAGAGAGATATAACCGAACCATTGTGAGCATATTAAAAAAGTTTGTGGCAGATTCTGGGCCGAGTTGGGATATCCGATTACCTCTGGTCCTAATGGCCATCAGATCTACCCCTTCATCTGCAACCAAAATGTCACCATTTGAGTTGATGACTGGGCGCAAGATGCTGCTTCCGCAGCATTTGCTCTACAGGACCCAAGAGCAGACACTGATAAATGCCTCCACTACTCATGAGTATGTGGAGAATTTAAGGAAACACCTCCAACATGCTTTTGCTTACGCTCAGCGGAATCTAGAAAGATCGGCTGATAGCATGAAGACCCACTATGACCTGAAAACTTCCAGGAAGGAATATCAGGTGGGGGACCGGGTCTATCTATACAACTTCCAAAGGAACCAGGCCAAGCAGCGCAAATTTTTGCCTACATGGAAGGGACCCTTTGAGATCATCGACAAGATCTCCCCTGTGGCCTACAAAATCCACATCCCCAAAGGTCCTTTGGCAGCGGGGGAAGACAAGTGGGTCCACATAAACCAGTTGAAATGTTGCCATCCCAGGCACACTCTGCAACAACTGGAGGAATCCTCTGGAATCCTAGCGGGTACTGTCTCAGACTAATTCAGTTCCAACCATAAAACATACCATATCTAGTCTCTAAAATATTGTGATTTGCATGAAACTGTCTCTTAGTTATACTGTTCTTTTTTTTTCAAAATAAGAATGTAATGTTTTGTTATGATGAAATGCATATGCTGCCCCACTATCTCAACAGTGGTGGAAAAACGTCTATGAATAGGTATTGCCGCTCTTCCTTTGTCGTCCTAGGAGAAAGAAAACCATGGAGAATGACCAAGGAGGACGATCCGGAGACCGGGAGCAGAGACGCAACGGGCCCGGGGTACCGCCCAATATTCCCATCAGGACCAGCGAGGAGAACCGATCGACCAGTACCGGATGGAGGAAAAGATGCTGAACTGTGCCATCTACCGGAAGAAGATGAGAACTACATCCCAGATCTTGCGGGTCCCACCAGTGAAGGATCAGATGGCCACCGCAAGAAGGGGGGCTTGTGGGATGTATTTACCCATGCATCCGAGCCCTACCTCAAAACTGTGCAGTACTCACATGAAAACATCATGATGGCCAGAGCTTCCCAGAAAATGCCCAGGCAAGTGCATGAAGAATAGGCGGCCACCCATGTTTGCCGATGTTATGGGCACAGAAGGACACTGCCTAAAACCACCATTGGACTACCCATACAGTAGTCTGAAACCATTGGAATGGCAATGCTGATTGCCAAAAAGCAAACCCATAACTGTTGGGAATTCATTTTCTTAAATCCCAAAAAGGGGTGCAGTACCAGTACTCACCACTATCCAAAAGCCGGCGTTTTAAAACCACCAGATTTTGTAGAAAACTGAATAAATGAACCCAAAACATGCCAAAGAAAGACTTACTGAGAGGTGGATACAATGTAAAGTTATATTCTGAAGTGACTTGAAGGTTTATAACAAGACTCGCTGAGCTGTGGATTTCAGCAGCTTAAGTAAATTTGGACTGAAAGACACTAAAAAAATCTAAATGTTTAAATTGACTGAGTGACCTACTTTTGAGTGTCACATAGGTTGCAATTGTTTAAATGTCATAGTTTTAAACTTAGAATCAGCATTCTAGCTGCATATGTAAACATTGTCTTGACTTAAACTGGGTACAAAAAAGTGACATTTTATCTGAAACCTGGCTTAAGGAACTGAATTCTGCCCACCAGCTACCCCCGACAGGAGATGAAACTTGAGTCACAGCTGTATTCCCAGGGCTATCTGCCTTTTGCTGGCTACACTAAGAATCTGCCATCTCTCTGATAATTGAATTACCTGTGCTCTGCAGGAGATTGAACAATGCAACTCCCTTCACCCAGGCAGAGGGTTTATTGGGAGGATCATAAATGGCTTCCTCTGGAACAAAGCCCCGTCCTGACTCAGGCAAATGTTTTATTGGCGGGAGTCGTAAATGTAGCTTCCTCCTGGAAGGACAAAGGGGAGGGGCACTGCCTGTGAGAGCAAGCTGGCTTGGCAGAACTGGAAAAACCAGAAATTCAACCTTGTGCTGGAGGAAAACCACACCCCTTTGGGGCCAGAACATAACTCTAAAAAGATGAATAACTCATAGAGCGGACATGCGAAAATTGTATAAATGACACCATAATTCTTGTGATTTTTCTGCCCACATTTTAAGAGGTTTTTAGAACCGGTGGCATGTTCAGGGGGGTTTTAGCGGAAAAGAGGATATTACTCAAAATGTGTGCATGTGAAAAATCTGACACTTCATCAACTAATGTCCATACTGCTTGCGCACATGCGTGTAAATTTGGGTTAATGTCCGAAATTGCGAAACCAGTTAAAAAGTGAAATATGTGCCATTTTTGAATGCAAGCCCCCAGGAAGAGCAGAGTTTGAACAGCGGATACCTCCTGTGATGTGTGAGGGGTGCGTGTAATTTTAAAACAATATGTACCTCTGCAAATATGTTTTTTTGAGCGAATATAGATTGTGTGTAAAGTTGACAGGGGTGGGTTCTCTGTATCATAAACAGACCTCATCATGATGACACTTCATTTC
This sequence comes from Ambystoma mexicanum, assembly GCF_040938575.1. Classification (NCBI taxonomy): domain Eukaryota; kingdom Metazoa; phylum Chordata; class Amphibia; order Caudata; family Ambystomatidae; genus Ambystoma; species Ambystoma mexicanum. Next base: position 290,176,676 of record NC_090922.1, read on the forward strand.
ATTCCCCCAATCAAGTGAAAGCGGATGAAGTGGCCAATGACAAGTGGAGAGGGGCTGGCTAGTGATGCTGCTCACACACACCCATTTTCAAAACACATAAAAGCAGAGAGACAGGACAGATAGGGACCTTCAAATCCATTTGCAGCTGGAAGCTCTGCCGGGAAAATCCATACGTTACCTCCATCAACCTTCAGAGAGCCAACATAGAGACTTCAAATCCATCAGAGAACCAGACCAGACTAGCAGAGTAGAGCTGACCTGTTAGCAGAACCAGAGAGAGAGCATACCCAGATCACTGTGAAGTGCAGAGACCAGAGTCCCGTCTAAAACCTGACCAGATCCGTGGCGTGGCCCATTTAACTCAAGAATATAGTGTGAGTACCTAGAAAACTGTGCAGAACCAATCTCTTAGTTAAAATAATATAATCAATTCTATTTTAATCTAAGTAGAATTGCCTCCTAACTGTCACCTGTCATTTGTAAAGCTGTCACTTGTCATTTTCTAGTTGCAAGCTGCACTTGTCTTTTTGAACTTTAAAATTTCAAATCTGAAAAACGACCTTTATTTAATCGCTCATATCTCCGCGACCGTTTGTGCTAGAGACTTGCAGTAACTTTCATCTGGAAGCTGAGATCCTAGGCTTTCCTAGGACCCCAAAACGATAGTGATATTCCTTGTAGTTCCTCTGTAATCGCGCTCGGCGCATTCGCGAATTTACCGCGATTTGCCAATTTCTCCACGTGTAAAAATTTGCTGCTGCTTGCCTTCCATTTGCCAAACATTCGTTTAACCTACCAATTACTCCTAGATCCTTGCTAAAGTGATCCTGGACTAATAATAACTTGATTTCACTCACCCTGAACCTCCTAGAGGGAATTAAAAGCATTTTAGCATATTTTTCACGTTATTGCCAGCACATATAAAAGCATTTTGCCTGTGTTTTAAACTTCTGTAGTCTAAATTGCTGTATTAACTGAATCACATTTAATTGCATTTCTGAGAATTGTGTGCCTTCCTTCCATTCCCTTGCATTGCATAAAGGGGGTGGGTGAATTGTCCAAGAAAGTGATTACATTGTCTTTGCTGAAATTCTATCAAGTTATTTTCTGTACTGCATTTCATTCCACATTGCATCCATTGGAAACCATAAAAGTATTGTTGCTATCTTATCCATCCTATAACAACTCCTTAGTGATTATAAAGAGGTGTGCTAGTGCCAGATTCTCCGTTGTTAATCTTTATCATACCAGATTAAGTGTGATATCCAATTATTAATTTATTCTAAAGTGTAATATATATATATTGTTTAAATTATCAATTAAACCTTTTAACTTGCAAAACAGAACTACTTCTTTGCTCAGTGGGGTCAGGGGGATTCCAATAGAGGGGTGTTATATAAGGGTAGTCATCCAGAACGCATGAACTGGACATAAAGATATATCAATAAGGGTTTCCATTCAGTATTATAGACTAGGCGTTGACTTAGCTGTAGTGTTGAATTGAATCCTCTTACAGCGCACAGTGTGCGCGTGCGACTTCCTGCGCTAGCCGCGTGGGCTAAAATCCATTTCCACGCACAGTGTATTCATGGATTTTAACATCCAAAACCAGCCGTGGCGCAGAGTGGCGCAGCGACCCTGCAGCAGCGCCAGTTATGCCCCCAACTCCTCCCCGTGCCCCATGTACAGCGCACAAATCCCATACATGGTGCACAGGCTCACAACCTCGAAAATGCCTGTAAAACTCCCTGCGCACCCCTCCAAATACACGTACCCTGCTGTGCGGGTAGTCTCACACGCAATTGGGCCTGTGCAAGCAGGGTACGTGGATTACTGGGGTACGTGGAGTTTCACACGCGATTGGGCCTGTGCAAGTGGGTACGTGGATAACTGGGGTACGCGGGAAGTCTCACACGTGATTGGGCCTGTGTGAGCGGGGCACGTGGATTACTGGGGTGCGCGGGAAGTTTCACACACGATTGGGCCTGTGTGAGCGGGGTACGTGGATTACTGGGGTGCGTGGGAAGTTTCACACCCGATTGGGCCTGTGCGAGCGGGATACAAGGGTGCAGGGATCTTAGAACGCGAGCAGGAGGGGGATGATTTATCATCAAGGGACCTGATCCTAGATACACACACAAGAAACCTGGAAGACATCTTCTTTCCAAAACATATGGTCCTGTATTCTTGCCATTATTCCAAAATGATTACTTCCTATCACTGACATGTGTAGCTCCTGGCCTAAAGAGTGCCAAGAAAGATGGGTTATGATGTTCACACGCTGAGGGAAGGTTAGGTAAATAAATAAATATATTAATGGGTGGGGAAAGACTTAATAATCTTCACACGTCCAGTGGAAAAGATGTGCACTTCTTAGGAAATATCTGAGTAATCTTACAGCAGTTAATGTAGTTGGTATATTAGCCTGATATTTAACATCCTCTGAGGACTTGTTCCCTAGTAGATGGCTGCAGAGTACTCTAGATATTCTCGCTAATGCCAGTATCTCTTTGGACATGCTTCTATACAATCCCGATAGAGCTAAAGTAAAACTGTTCCATATGGATTGGGTAAACACCATTAATCAATGCTCACGAGCGAAGGATTTCAATATAATGCTATTTGGACACAAAAAACTGGGAATCATGGCCGATTATCTTTATAAATGGCCATCCCCTCGAATGCTTAGTGAATATCTACGCTTTAGATTCAACCTTTGGCACACAAGAGATGTCCTAGCAAAAAGGAAGTTGATATTATTGAATCAGAATTTTTGCAGATGGTGCAAGCTACCAACTCAGAAAGAAACCTTGCAACATTGGTTGAATGTCCGGATTTAGCAGAATTGAGGAAAAACATTTTGCAAGAGTGACATCGTCACTGCCTCCAATGAACTCTATACAAGCGTGGAAATGGCTATTTACCAACATGAAAGTGGCGGTGCGAATTGCAATTGTTCAATATCTGAATGTATTATTTAAATCTGTCTAATGGATGACGCATTTAGTTTTTTCCTTGATTTTTTTTTAAGTATGGAATTCTATATAGTTCATACGTATCTATTACTGTGAATAGTATGTGATCTTGCAAGGATGTACAATAATGTGTGTCAAGCAAATTTTTAAAAATCAAAAAATCTTTGTTTTTCATATGAATATGTTTTGAAAGGTTTAATATTTTGAAACAATCAATAAAAAAAAGTATTTTATTTAGTTTGTGTGTTTGTGTATTTTTGACTAACTTATGTGTTCTTACCATAGTCTGAATCACGCAACCCCACTTTGGGAATAGATGGAGTGTGTACTAAGGGGAGAACAATGGATTGACAGATCCCCCTCTCTGAAGAATGGATTGGGCAGGAGAGAGAACTTGGAACCAAAAGGAAAATCGCTACGAAGAGGTCAACACTTAAAGGACGACTTTCGCTCAGGGGGCCATGGCCTTGAGAACCTATGTGGTGCAGAAGAAAATGAAGCCCGAGTCATGCAGGGATGGTGGACTCGGAAAAAACAGGGCCACTCAAACCATGCTGCATGAGCAGAGTGGCTCGTACTAGGGAATGCAGCCTTGGGGCCTGACTGCCTGCCCTGGGGCCAATTGGGGCAGACCCAAAAAGTCATTGGGGGTCATTCCGAGGTTGGAGGTAAGTGATTACCGGCGCCTGTAAGGGCACCGATGGCGGTAATCCCTTACCTCCGTATTCCGAGTTCCCTTTGCGGGTCCCTCTTTACCTCCTGCTTTTGGCAGGAGTAAATTACGGGACCCGCAAAGTGACCTTGGAGTAAATTACGGCACTGTAATTTATGGTGCCGTAATTACCTCCTTCCCCATTCCCATTGAGCCCTATGGGGGCAGAAATGGGGAAGGGCTATGGTGAATGGGGAATTACCGGTCCATCCAACCTTGGAATGGACCGGAAATTACTCCATTCACCATGCCGGTATTCCATGGAGTAAATAACTCCATGGTTGCCAACCATGGAGCTATTTACTCCATGGTGTAGTCCTAACTCGGAATGAGGGCCATTGCTCTTGGGTCGTGCATGCCAGGAGTCAAGAAGTGCGTCTTGTGTGGCTGGACCACACAAGCTGGGGGGGTCAGGCAGGCAAACACCAAAAGCTCTGAGCCGAGTCCCTGCAGTGGCCCGGGGGAAGACCGACCCCTGGCGTGAGCTGCCATCTATGCCTGAGTGTGGAAAGGACAGGGGCAGGTCTGCCCATCATTGCAGCTTGGAAATATCTTAGAACAATACAGACACTATGTGGGTAATTCAAAGAATTCTGCGCACAAGTGGCGCACGCGGCTGGCGCACAGTGTGCGCGTGCGACTTCCTGCGCCAGCCGCATGGGCTAAAATCTATTTCCAGGCACAGTGTATTCATGGATTTTAACATCCAAAACCAGCCGTGGCGCAGAGTGACGCAGCGACCCTGCAGCAGCGCCAGTAATGCCCCCAACTCCTCCCCGTGCGCCATGTACAGCGCACAAATCCTGTACATGGCGCACAGGCTCACAACCTCGAAAACGCCTGTAAACTCCCCATGCACCCCTCCGAATACATGTACCCCGCTGCGTGGATAGTCTCACACGCAATTGGGCCCTTGCGAGCGGGGTACGTGGATTAGTGGGGTGCGCGGGAAGTTTCACACGTGATTGGGCCTGTGCGTGCGGGGTACGTGGATAACTGGGGTGCGCGGGAAGTCTCACATGCGATTGGGCCTGTGCGAGCGGGGTACGTGGATTACTGGGGTGCACGGGAAGTTTCACACGCGATTGGGCCTGTGCGAGCGGGATACGTGGATTACTGGGGTGCGCAGGTATTTTCACACACGATAAGGCCTGTGCGAGCGGGGTACGTGGATAACTGGGGTGCGCAGGAAGTCTCACATGCGATTGGGCCTGTGCGAGCGGGGTATGTGGATAACTGGGGTGCGCGGGAAGTTCAACACGCGATTGGCTCTGTGCGTGCGGGGTACGTGGATTACAGGGGTGCGTGGGAAGTTTCACACGCGATTGGCCTTGTGCGAGAGGGGTACGTGGATTACTGGAGTGCGTGGGAAGTTTAACACGCCATTGGCCCTGTGCGTGCGGGGTAAGTGGATAACTGGGGTACGCGGGAAGTCTCACACGCGATTGTGCCTGTGCGAGCGGGGTACTTGGATTACTGGGGTGCGCGGGAAGTTTCACATGCAATTGGCCCTGTGCGAGCGTGGTACGTGGATTACTGGAGTGCGCGGGAAGTTTAACACGCAATTGGTCCTATGCGAGCAGGGTACGTGGATTACTGGGGTGTGCGGGAAGTTTCACACGAAATTGGCCCTGTGTCGATTGGGGTACGTGGATTACTGGGGTGCGCGGGAAGTTTCACACGCGATTGGGCCTGTGCGAGCAGGGTACATGGATAACTGGGGTGCGCTGGAAGTCTCAGACGCGATTGGGCCTGTGGCAGCGGGGTACGTGGATTACTGGGGTGAGCGGGAAGTTTCACACGCGATTGGCCCTGTGCGAGCGGGGTACGTGGATTACTGGGTGCGCGGGAAGTTTCACACGCGATTGGGCCTGTGCGAGCGGGGTTCGTGGATAACTGGGTTGCGCGGAAAGTCTCACATGCGATTGAGCCTGTGCGAGCGGGGTACGTGGATTACTGGGGTGCGCTGGAAGTTTCACACACGATTGGCCCTGTGCGAGCGGGGTATGTGAATTACTGGATAACGCGGTATGGGGGAAGTTCCACAAGTGCTTTCGCTGTCAGAGCGGGGTGCATGTATCCAGGGGGTGCGCGGGGATTCCCACACGTCAAATGGCAGTGTGGGTACTCACAGGTGTGCCCTCTACCCTCTCCACGGACCCTGCAGGCAAGCCACACCATATGGGACTACCCAGCACCCCTGGTCATGTCCCGCAGGCAGTCCATCCACCATGGGCATGCCCCCAGCCAGGCCACATGTCACCTTGCACTAGTGACCACCATCTCATGTCCCCCAGCACCCCCACCCCCAGCAGTGATGGACACCTGCCAGCAGGCCCCAACTCATGTCCCACTCATTTCCCCCTGCACCCCCACCCCCCAGCAGTGAGGGTCACCTGCCAGCAGGCCCCCACTCATGTCCCACTCATGTCCCCCTGCACCCCCACCCCCCATCAGTGAGGGTCACCTACCAGCAGGCCCCCACTCATGTCCCACTCATGTCCCCCCGCACCACCACCCCCCAGCAGTGAGGGTCACCTGCCAGCAGGCCCCCACTCATGTCCCCCTGCACCCCCACCCCCCAGCAGTGAGGGTGACCTGCCAGCAGGCCCCCACTCATGTCCCACTCATGTCCCCCTGCACCCCCACCCCTCATCAGTGAGGGTCACCTGCCAGCAGGCCCCCACAAGTACAATTTGTGATTCTGGAGGGATAGTGATTTCAAAAAGAGGTAGTGATATGTAAAGGAAATTGCTAAAGAGGGAGATGAATTGGATAGAACACCTAGAATCTTTGGAACCACGAGACATGAATATAGACATGAATATAGATGGTATCTATTATGATTTCTGTAGGCTACCAGTAAACAGGAATGAGATTGTGAATGGACAAGACATTTGGGAGGAACCAGTAATTGAATGTATAAGACCTGTATTGTATTGTAACTTCTATTAAAACAAGATATTCTTATCATTGTGGCAGAGACTGTGACTGATGATCTGGTCCGAAAGGCAACTAGAACCACCTGTAAAAATATAACCATCAATACACACCTTATTGGATGCATAACTGTAGAAAGAGATTTGGTGGTATTATGATGGGCAGAGTATGAGGAACTAGTGCAAAAGCCTCTGACACATCACAATGGGCTATTGGTATAGCAGCGAAGTTTGAGGAAATCAAGCATAACAAAAGTCACAATACAATGGCCCCACACATAGACATATAGGTATGTAGTTGAAAGGGTTGCCATGTGTCTAATGGAATCACATTAAGATGATCAATAAGTAGAAATATTAATATTGATTTACCTTCAGCACATGGAGCAGGCATACTAGTAATGCCTGACTCCAACACCAGGCTAAAATGGCCACCACGTAATCCAGGGATGAGCCTCGGTTTCCTTGCGGGCATCACCATGGCGATTGTGTATGCACAAAAGCGGACAAGAAGCACCCAAATGGTTTGCCGGTTGGATGCCCTGTGTTCTGCTACAAAGAAGCAACACAAACACACTGTAAGTACAGTAAACAACAAGCATATGGCATACGTAAGATCCTAGGATGCAGACTTGATCAGTGCTATGCTGATGAGACCTTTTGTCCGCCTAGATGTGGAGCTTGACTGCAATATGAACATGCCAAACTCTGCAGCCACAGCAGTTATAAGTGCTAACCGTCATGAAGTGCTCCACTCTTAACGAATTAAGCATTTCATAGTTAATTTTATGTAGTGTTTTGCTGGCCCACTAAATTAGGTTTGTTTTTTGATGTTTAGATGTGCAGAAGGTGAAAGAGCAGTGACACCTGGAGGTCGGTGAAATTAACGCATTCGCTAACCTACGAGTTTACATTATATGAAGAATACAGGAAGATAGATTCTGAGATTTAGTATCTTTTCATTGTAGATGGAAATACACAATTCAAATACCACATCCGTTTAGCCGAAACACTTCGCAATGGTTTTTGTTGTGAAATAACCACTGTACTGTGTACTCTGTAGTTTGTACTTTGGGTGTGATGATATATGTGAGATTTGCAAAACAATTGCAATTGCAGATTATGTTTACATGAACTTTGAGATAAAGGAGAAATTATGTAAAAAGCAAACATAAAATATGCATTGTGAAGAATGTTATCACTGCATGTTGCTTTAATGAAGACATAGGGCCTCATTACGACCCTTGCGGAAATGGAAAAATGATGGCGGAAATGCAATACCGCCATCGAACACCGCTCGTTGCGATCATGACCCGTCACCGTAAAGTACGATGCCATTAGCGACACCGCAGTGAACGGCAACGCTAACTGCACCAAGTACGCGCACGCGCGCCTTGCAAAACCGGAATCACCGCCATGGCGCAACGGTACGCGAATTCCGACCCTAGCGGACATGTACTGAACGCCATCAAGCACGTCGTAAAGTACCATTCCGCCATGGCGAGAAATACGGCAACGCGAACCAACCGTAAATGGCCCACTGAGTGCCTGTACTCCACTCCCTGGCCTCATCGCACAACTCCTGGCAGGCGCAATGTACTCACACTATGCAACCAGTGAAATCCACAATTCACCCATGCATGCCAACGTAGAAAAGCATGCAGGGGCTCAAAGCGCCCCGTGAGTGGGCATCCATGTACGGCATGTCACCATAGCCGTACTGACGCAGCACAGGCATGTGAAGGTACAATACATCAAAATGAAAATCAAGAACACATGACACAAAACAACAGTAGTCCCCCATCGCTTGCCACCAGCGCAAGGCAACATCCAAAACAGCATCCTGAGGGGGATTGCACCAGCCCTGTACTCATGCCAGTAAACAAACCAACCATCAGCAGAAGCATGTACCACACAAGTCGGCAGAGTGACTGAGCAGCCAGGCTCATCCCAAGAGGGGCCGATGGGAGCTGCAGGGCACAGATGGCATCAATACAGAAGCTATTCCAATGGACATGACCCCAGTCCCCCTCCAACAAACGCACGCAAACACAGTCACCTGTGACCAGCCACATTCTGAACAACCCATCATTCCACCAATCGACCTGGCTGACAGGCACCAGTCGGCCAAAAGCCAATCCCCCGCCCCTGAACAGCACATCACGTAAACAGTCACAATGGCAGCCTCTATCCGTGACCATACTGTGCTACGTAGGCAAACGCGGCCAGTACTGTACCACACAACTCAACTCAGAAGGCGGAACACAATGCAGATCATCACGCAATACATACCGCCACAAAGCGAAAATCGCCACATCACCTGCAAAGAACAACGCAACACGACAAATATCGGAATACAATTTAAATGCACATCCAAATGACAAAGGCCCCACAGCAATTTGCAAGATACCACCAAAACAACCATCATCACCGAGGGCTGCATCTGCAAGAATTGACCGGCTTCCACTTGTGTGACGCCCTGTACCATCATGGCACACAGGGCCTACATCAACGTTCCAAAAGGCAACATGGAAGCGGCAAGAACCGCAGGTCCGTCCCATGAGGCAGGCACTAGTCGAGCTGAAAGGCCGAAATGTTGCACCTAGCCACCAGTACAGCGTAAGGGCATGTGGCCCATTGGCGATCGTCCCATATGATCGAAATGGTGCTCCACTGATTCACCCGAAGCTGCAGGAGTCGAGAGTAAAAACCATCTGGAGGAGTGGCGTAGAGATGGCATCTGCAATAGGGCAGGAGATACCTGTCACCCAAAAGAAACACAAATCAACCGATTGCATTACGGGACTCATGATGCATTACAATCTTCATTCAACACACCAAATCCACACCCACATGCATGCTAGCCCACTCCAAAGGAATATACACACCCCTAAATCAGTATCGAATCATAACGAAACCAACCGAGCTAAATACACCATTGGCAACGTCGGTTACTGTGCATGCGTCCGTCAAGATAGAACCCATGACATGGGATTAGTAACGTGCCTAGACACAAGTGTATGAAGGCGCGTCGAGACAGGGAGGATCCGACAAGGGTAGATAGACGTATGTCCCACTATGGCAGCCTTGCATCACATAACGCAGGGGAAGGGGAGTGAATCAAAAAACCCATGTACATGGCAGACCCTAAACGGAATCATCAGTCCATGCATCCACACATCATTCCCTCATCCCGCAATGAAAACGCATGAATATTCACTCACATAATATGTGAAACTTCCATCGCGTCTGTGCGTAATGCAGTCCGCAAAAACCACTGTGCCCCTGGCCGGATCTGTAGTGTTGTGAAGCAAGATGGATTTGGGAACGTCCTGCCTTATCGTCCACTGCGCTATTGCGCATCCCATTCAATTCATATCATTCATTGCCTGCTCGTTATGGGCCATGTCCCAAGGACATTCTACAATAGAACGTTACATTTCCAGCCAGACCTGTGGGCGTATCCTCGCCGCTACTTCAAAACCCAAAATGCTGGCCTTCGAATTCCTCACTTGCAACATTACGTCGAAAAGGCTTCTGTGAACGCTTGCATTCACAATTACATCAATGTAGTGCGGCTGTGTGTCATGATGCTAACTGGCTGCAATCACAAATGGGACGCCACGCCCGTCGGTGAAGTACGTTACTGTGCTGCATGAGGGTCGGCCATCGATCGAGCCCTACATACCACTGACTCTTCACAGGTATGTAAGCGGCTGCAATCATAGCATGTGTAACAATGGGAGCATAGCATGAAGATCAGTCAAAGTACATCACACTGCCATCGGGATTAGATACATGAATCAAATCCCAAGATGCCATGCGGCCAAATGCAGCCTTACGTGCGGGACGTGCTCGACCAGAAGGGATTGCATCTGCCACAGATTCATTCAATCAGCACAGGTGGAGGCCATACAGGCCGACAGCACATATATTGCAGACCCAAACCCCTCCCACAACCACTCCCACTCCAAAATGCTACCGGCAGGACTAGCGATGTTGGGCCTGGGGTACCAGATAGCACTGCAAGTGCTACAACTACAAGAAGACGACGAACAACAACAGGTACAACAACCGGGCGCACAGGGGAGACGGAGGAGAAGGAGGAGGAGGAGGGCAAGGCAGGGTCAGCAAGGCCCACAAGCACTGCCACTACCACCACGCAGGCGGCCCGCAATCCCACGCCTCCGAGCCGATCCGTTCAACCTCACTGCTGAGCAGATCCACACCCTCTACCGTTTGGACCGGGACACCATAATCGCCATTGTGGACATGACACATGCTGACCTCGTGAGCATGATAGATAGCCCAACCGCCATCCCACCCCTACTGAAGGTGGTGTCTGCACTCCACTTCCTGGCCACAGGCACCTACCAGCACACAGTGGGACAGTTGCATGGCATTTCACAGCCACTGTTCTCACGGACACTCTTCCAAGTGCACGATGCCCTCCTGAAGCACGCCGACGACCACATCACACTACCACGCACGTACCAGGAGATTACCAACGCTAAAGTGGGATTCCATGCACTTGGCGGCATCCCGGGTTGCATTGGTGCCATCGACTGCACCCATGTTGAATTGGTTGTCCCACATGCCATGGAGGTCCAGTACCGCAACCGGAAACAATTTCATTCAATCAATGTACAAATGGTGTGTGACTCCAACAAGATATTTACGCATTGTTGTGCCAGATTTCCAGGATCTACCCATGATTCTATGGTCCTGAGGAACACAAGAATACCACGCTACATGGAGCGACACGCAGGGCACAGATCCTGGCTACTCGGTGAGTCTCATTCCATGCATGACATCGTGGCCCATTTGATGCGTCAATGACCTTGCTGGGGGGGGGGGGCTACTTAGCACTATCATTCCACTGACACCCTTTATTCGTCTCATACAGGTGATGCCGGGTATCCACTGAAGAGATGGCTCCTTACACCAATCCGGAACCCACAGAACGAGCATGAGGAGGACTACAACCATGCCCACTCACGTACCCGTGTGGTCATTGAACAGGCATTCGGCCTACTGAAGGCTCGTTTCCGCAGCCTCAGCAGGTCTGGCGGGGCACTCATGTACAGCCATGAGAAGGTTTCTAAGATGGTCATGGCATGTGTCATGCTGCACAACATGTGCATACGTAGGAATGTGCCCATGCCCCCTGACGCTGTACTGCATGCACCTGAAGATGATGATGATGATGAGGGTGGGGATGTGGAGGCACCTCAAGGAGTCCATGAGGCACAGGATGCACGTGCAATCCGACAGAGCATCATAGATGCATGCTTCTAGCAACCACGCATGGTGCCTATTACACGGAAAGGGGACCTGTGGCACTGTGTGTGTGTAGTACAGGCACATTGTGGACTGTACGCCTATGAAGGCCTCGTACGCAAATATCAATGTCCACACATGTCATTGGATGATAATGAGGTGCTGTATTGTTAATGTGATTTGATTTATACACCCTATGGACCCGCCACCCAGTGAAGCCCAACACACCCCCTCCACCCTACTACCTCCCCCCCCAACACCAGTGTCCAAATATGCATGCTGTCCGTGGGTAGACGCTATTGCAAGCCCCCTCTACGGGTATCAGGGGCACCCCTGCCCGTGGAGCGCAGGTTCCTGCCAGATCTGCGTTGGGGGCTGCCCTGGACGGAACTTGCCACGGATGATGTCTCTGCCTGCTCGCGTCCATGCATGTCTCTGAGGGTTTGTGAGAGCTCCGAGAGCACACGGCGCACAGCAGCAAGTTCAGCACAGACGTCTTTGGACGTCGCATGCAGTTCCCCCCTCAGGCTCTCGGTGCTTTTCTCCATTTGTGCTCTCAGGCTCTCGGTGCTTCTCTCCATTTCTCCCCTGAGGCTCTCACTACTTTTCTCTATTTGTGCCCTGAGTGTCTCGGTGGATGTTTCCATGGCTGCCCTGGAACCCCCGCATTCATTTGCATGGTCCTTGAGTAGCGTGGACGCTTCCTGCTGTTGCTCGATCAGCAGGTCGAGGGACTGTTGCCTCTGCTGGGCCATGGACATTTGCGGTGGTGTGACAGGGGGGCTGCTCAACACATGTTGCCTTGGCACAGGACTTGTGGGGGTTGGCCAGTCGTCGTCTTCAGGGTGCCCCTGCGTGGTTTCGTCATGGTGTAGGGGATGGGACATGCAGGGGGATTGGGAAAGGTCATGGATGGTACCTACGTCGCCAGCACTGTTTTCCGTGTCGGAGCATGCTGGCATGACAGCTGTGTCACCTATGGTGCTGCTACCACCAGAGGCAGTGCCATCAGATACGTTCTTTGGGGGGACCTGTGGTGCTGGGGTTGTGGACTTGCTGGCTGCTGGGGTGCCTGTTGCAGTCCCCTCCAGTGTGCTGCCACTTGATTCCTGCTGCTGCCGTGTCTTGATCCTTGCACCTGAGGTGGAGGCTCTTGGGACGTTGGTCCTGGCCCTCTTTGCAGGCGTGCTGGTAGGGGTGTCCTGCAGCTCGTCGTTGGTATCGGACCCTGTGGTGGAGTAAAGAGGGGCGAGCGTTAGTTATGGGTCTGTCGGATTTGGAATGGCAACGTATCAAATGCATTGGGGTGGTACATGAGGCTGATTTGGGACTGGGCCTTGGAGGTGGTCTCATTTTCGTGTGGATTGAGGATGCATTCATTTGGCTGCCTGCAGTTAGGGGGTGCATGCTGCACATGTAGGGGTTGTTTATGGCTTCTTGATTGATTTGTTTGTTCATTCTGACTTTTAGAGGGCGCTGTCTGGGCAAAGTATGTATTGCACTATGGGGTCACATGGTACTGCACATGTTCGTGGTTTGTGGATTTCGCATTGTTTCTCTTGGCCAACCTACCTGATTCTCCGGATGTCGGCACTCCTTTCTCCATCCCTCCGACTCCCTCTATGCTCTCCATTCCTATGGTGGAGGCGCAGATTTCCTCCCAGGGGGTCAACTTGATGGGCGACTCTGAACCCCCCCCGGTAGCTGTGGCGATGTTCCTGTTCGCAGAAAGTATGCTGCGTACGCGGATCCGCAGGTCGTCCCACCGCTTGCGACATTGCTGTGGCGTGCGGGGTGTTGTCCCCACCGCACTTACGCGCTGTGCCACCAGGGCCCATATGGCCTTCTTGTTGGCAAGGGCCGTCCTGGTCATTTGACTGGAGAAGACGACGGCGGAATTTTCCTGGAGGGTCTCGGTGAGCACGGTCAGTTCCTCTCGGGAGAAGTGTACCTGCCGCTTGCGGTCACACGCTTTCTTGGCTACCTTTCCCATATTTATTTTTTTAACTGGGGTTGCTAACGGGTTGGGATGTGTGTCAGGGTCGGATTTTTTATGGTTGTGTTGGGATTCGGATTTTATAGTTGTGCGGCGTGCTGTTTCCCGTTCCGGCCACATGCTTTTACTTCCGTTTCCGTATATTTACGGTGGCCGTAATTTGCGGTGCACGCTCGTTACGGTGACCGCTCATTACGGTGACCGCTACGATGGGTGGCGGTATTGCACCTGGTGCAGCGTACGGCGGCGGTAAGGGCCGTTTTGGGGTCATTTCCGCCATCGCAGCCTTTCGGATTCCGCCATGGCGTAATGCTCGTGCCCGATGGGTCGTGATTGGCCGCACTTTGCTCCTTCGTGCAATGGCGGAAACGCTATTTACGCTGTTGCGGTCCGGTCAGTCACTTTCCGCCAGGGTCGTAATGAGGCCCATAGTAAATTTCATTTTTAGGGGTAATTACGCCGTCCAGAGTGCACAAGGATTACTTGTTGGCAACAACAGGCTTTTAGGTGGACACCATTGCAGCGTAGCCTGATGATGGAGCGGGTGGGAGTGATCCCCACAAACCCTCTGAAGGGATCATAAGAGAGTGGCCAGTGGTGGCGGTGACTACAGCATGCCTGTGGCAACAGGATGCTGCCAGAAGATGAAAGGCGCTCGGGAACAGAAATAAACCTTGGCCCTGAGCGGCAGTGAATGAAAAGTGCAATAGAAGACCTGGGGCGCAGATGAGTTAAAGGATATCATGGGCCCAGAGAGGTGGTGACATTGATGGTGCCTCACCTGGGAAGGGCCATAACAGTGATAACACTTGGGGGTAGGCCAGCCCCCAGAGCAGCAGGGAGGTGTAGGCCCACCCAAGCAAACAATATTAAACCAAAGTTACTGTGCCCCGCCCTGACAGAACTTAAGGGCCATTTGGGCGTGGCTGACTGCAACAGCCACAGTCCTGTATACATAATGAAAAGATTAATTTACCAATGTATTTATTTATTTTAATTTTTATAATGCGCCACACGGCTGCAGCCCTTAGAGTGCACACTTATGACATGACAGGACAAACACCAAAGAAGAAAGAGCAAAAGGATCAGCAGTGGTTAAAAGGCAATAATAGGATGGTCCTAGATTAGTCTGGATTAAGGTTAAACAGCTGGGCTTTTATTGCTTTATTAAAGGTAGGCAAATTGACATCTAGGCGTATGGGAGCAGGAAGAAGATTCCATTGTAGGGGAGCCTGGACGTCAAAAGAGGTCCCTCCAAAGTGAGCCAGTTTGTATCTAAGCTGAATGAAAGTGTGCACCTTAGAGGACCCGAATGTTGAGAACTGTGGTACTTGTATATATTTATTTATGTTTTTATGGATGTACTTATTTATATAGTTAGGCATTCATGTTTAAGTGGGGTTTTAGTTAGTCAGTAGAGGTAAGTGCCCTGACATGAGAAGTGTAGAGTAGAGTGCGGTCTGCCTGAGGCTGCCTGGGGAGAGGGGTCGCCTATCAGAGCCATCCTCTGTTCGTGCCTCCAGGTGGGTTGCACCGGAGTTGTATGAGGGGTCTGTCCCACAATTCACCCTAAGGATCCCTCCACAAACCTTTCCAAGGAGGGTGAGCTGGCGGAGTAAATTATAATAAAAGGAACCACACCATAGTACGGAAAAGGAAGGGAGTTTTATGAAATGAGTAACAGTTCAAGTAATAAGGTGTGTTATTGGTTAATAAAAACAAACATGCCCCCTTGGGACTTCAAAAAGATCCACCCTGGTGTCTTACATCAAGTGGTTAAAACTGTGTGTGATGGGTAAGAACCCACGGTGGCCCATCACCATCTGTGTATGAGAGTAATAACATCCTTTCTAATTTGCAGGTGTCTTAGCACACCTTCAGTTGCAGCTGGCCTGTGGGCAGGTTGGTGGTAAGTGGTCCCTCTCTGGCCTGTGGCTACAAGAGCACATGGGCCATCAGGCCTGAGCAAAAAGACCAGGACTGCACATGTATCATTAAATACTACAAAACTAAATCATTTAACAGAGATGATATTAACACACAATTAAAGCATACCTAAAAAATGATTCAACAGTGCCCCTGTATTAGCAAATTTAAAGCGGTACTCCTAGTTTTCCCACGTATTTCCATGCACTCTCATAATTACAGGTTGTGGGGTTCCCTTTATCCAAAAGCAAAAACAAATAACACAAAGAGATGAGTTTGTATTCTGGTGACCAGGCAGCTGCATGAGCAGAAGGCAGAGGTGTTACTAGTCGGAGCTGGTGGTGCTATAGCCCCAGATCAAAGCTGCGTGGCTACAACCAAAAGGCTAGCTAGCCCCGAGTCCCGACAGTCCTGACATTAGTGTAGCCCTAGAACTTTTCCAGACCTAGCAACATGCCTCGCACAAGGTGCCAATTGTGTGTAATGTCACACACCACCTGCTTGAGGGGGAGAATGAAGCTGGAATGTGAGCTGGGGCAGCTTGATGGAGCTCATGCTCACACACAACTGACTTTACCATCGCACATTAACTCACATTCAAGCATTTGAATAACATTGCCACAAATGTGGGGGAAGGGACCATTGTTTGGTGGATGTTCATAAAAATTGCTTCCGGGGTGGCGGTGACCAGGAGGTGACATAGTTGAAGGTCACTTGGGTGTGTGAAGCAATACACCACCTGATTGAGCAGGAGAACAGATGGGGGATTTGCAGTGGAGTGGCAAGATGGAATATGTGCGCACACACAACTATTGTAGCAGGGAAGAGGACACATAATATAACTTTTAATGCACTCCCGCACAGAAGGGGCTCAATGTTTATGTCTTTCACATGAGACATGAGCTCGAATTCAGAGAGAAATTCCTTGATGAACCCATTCTCACATTTTAGAAATTGCTCAGGGGCAACGCTTTTGTCTTGGAAGCAAGACAAGACAAGCAAAGAAACTCAGCTGTGAATCCCGATCCTGCGCTTAGAGACTGGTCTCCGATATTAAGTGTGTTAAAAATAATAATTCGTTTTAGGCTGATCAACATTGCTATCACTTTCCTTGCTTGCTCTCTGTGACTCTGACACTGGGATCAACATCTCCAGGTTTAGGACAGGATGAAATGAGGAGGAGTAAAGCCTTCATACAGTTTGCTTAACCAGTGCATCAAGTGATTGGAAACGGAAATGGAACCCAACTTACAATGGTGACATTGTTTCCCAGTGTACACTAATGTCCCTTCAACAACAGCCTCCTCATCCTCAATGGTGATTCATAAGGGACAGGATTGTAATACACTGCAGGCAGTGCAAAAGAGCCTTGCATTTGTATTTATTAAATGTATATAGAACGTTCACCAAAGCACTGAATAAAACCAACGGTACAATAGAATCGCCTCATATGGATCAACCAAGAGAATTATGAAGAAAATTATGAAGGAAGAAGGTGGGCGTTCAAAGAAGAGCATAATAGAGATCGTGAAGGAGAGGAATCAACTGTGAGAGGTAAGCAATTTCAAATCTTAGAGGATTAGTCTGGAAAAGAACTGGAATCAAGACGCTGCACAGGGAGGTTTAGCATTATTGAGAAGGAAGAACGATTTAGAAAGCAGAGTACTGGAAACCAGGGAAGAGAGAAAGGAGGGGCCACACCATGTGTGCACTTAAAAATAAAGCACAGGAAATGGAAAAGAAGATGAGATTCAAAAGATAGCCTGGAAATAGGAGTTTGTGGCAGAAGAAGAAGGAATGTACAAATAGAAGAATTGAAGCTAGAGTGCAAGAGTGCAAGGAAGTCTGAAGAGAAGAGCAGAACAATAGTCCAATCAGGAACTATGCTGAGTAGAAATGAGGATTTTATTGCGCATGAAATGCGAGAAAAGAGCATACCTTCTGAATATTATAGAGCTGGAGATTACAGGCACGAGCTAAGTTAATAATGTCAGATGAGAAAGAAAGACAAGAGTTAAATTTAATACCAAGTTTTCACGAATATTAGGACATGGGATAGGATGAGGTGGGAAATAAATGATGACAGAGCAGGAGGAGAAGAAATAGAGGAGGAAGGAAAACAAAACATTTCTTTTTTTGTTGGATTGAGGTAAAGAAAGCAAGAGTGTGTTGATGATTGCACAGAAAGTAGGCAAACAGAAATATTTTCATGAATAGTGTCAGCAAAAGAGGAGAAATAAAAGAATATCTAAGTATTAAAATAGAAATGGCAGGATAGACCAAAAGGCTTAATAATATCATAAAGAGGTGAAGTATAGAGATAGAGTGAGAATAGCACGGGACCAGTGACCAGGCATGGGGAGGCGGGGGGGAGAGAAGGTACACCACGATCTAAAGGAAAAGCTGAAAAAAATACCAGTCTAGGATATTGAAAATGAGTGGTCAGAAAGATATGACTGACACTAGTTGAGATCAGAACCAGAAATGCAAAAGGAAGAAAGAGAAGTTTAAAGAAGTAAGTTGTCCACCTTTTTCAAAGGCTGGGAAAGATCGAGTAGAATCAGAATAGAACATACTTTGGATTGACGAGCTGAGAGGAGAGCAGACCAGTCTTAGTAGAATGAAAGGGATGAAGCCCAGTTTGTTAAGGGGATTGTAGAGAGTTGTGATCTAGATAGGTATAAATCTGAGATTGAAAAATACCCTTCAAGATTTTTGAAAGAAAAGGAAGAAGTGAACTTAGCCCTTTTGAAGATTCCAAGGGGTCAAATGACTATGAACATCCCTTAACTTTCACCACAGCAGTTGGGCAGATCAGCCCAGTTGCGTAGGGATCCTTCTTTGGTCACTTCTCTGCCTCTCTGCACAGCAGCTCCCTCCCAGACCACTTCTATGCCTGCAGTTCCTCT
This sequence comes from Ambystoma mexicanum, assembly GCF_040938575.1. NCBI lineage: Eukaryota > Metazoa > Chordata > Amphibia > Caudata > Ambystomatidae > Ambystoma > Ambystoma mexicanum. The sequence goes on from NC_090922.1 coordinate 290,195,413, forward strand.
GTCTTCTCTGATGTGCCTGCTTCCAGTCTCTTACTTAGGTCCTGTCTCAGGTTTGGCTCCCCTCTTGCCTGATGCAGCTTTCATACACTGACTGACACTCATTTATTTGGAGTTATACAGACCCTATTGATTGTCTTCTCCCAGCCGCTCTGATTGGCTGGGCTTTATATTCCAGTATGTGGTGCTACCATATTGTCTATTTCCTTTCAGTTAATTTCTTTGCCCCACTAGCTGTGGGTCCAGAGCTTTAAGAGCTACTTAATGCCCTAGAGGCCATCTGAGCATTTAGCCAAAGTCCTGACCTCTTCCCAATTGCACGCTGGACTGCCACAATATGGTGACTCCCTGATTCCTGTCTGTTCTTTTTTTAATGCTGTGCAGGCTAGAATCTTCAATGGAAGTTAGATTTCCACATGCACAAGTCGAGTTCCTGCTTGCAAGCACTCTGCAGCGGGCTTTACCTTTTATCAGTCTCTCCTACTTCTGCCAAAGTGTCCCACCATGACTCTGGCTGCCATTCCTCATTCTTCCAACAAGAGCTTCTAACACTGTCTCTGAATTCGTAGAACTCAGCACCAGTTTAACTTCTGGGTTTCTCATGACACAAGAACTGCCCAACCCCACAGTGTTGCCACATTGGCTATCAACTTCTTTTTCTCTTACACATTTAAAAGGCAGGGAAAGCATGTTTATTGTTAAGCAAGGGGGTAGTGCTCAATTCTCCTAACTCAGAAGTGAGATCTCTTTGATCAGGACACATCCCTCAGCTTGGAGACTTTGTACCGCCTCAAGTTAACGCAAGGCTCTTTTGTCCTTTTCTGGGTAGGCCAGATTTCCTGAGCTGCACAGTCCCCTCTAGGCTAAGGAGTCCAGGCCCTGGATTTGTCACATCTCCAGGGACTATCAGAGGAACTCCTGGGCCTGCATTGTCACACAGAAGGCTTTATGTCTCTTCTTGATTATTGTAGCACTCTCTGTGCTGTGTTATCAGACTCCGCCTACCACTCCCAGAATCTACACACTCTTATGACATGCTATTTTATCTGCTGGCTTCTATCTTTCAGACTCCTAATCCTCCCGCTCAGATTCCTCCTAACCATCCTTTTCACCATCACTACCAGCCACATCATCAACTGTGTCACTAGTAATTCCCTGAACAACAACACATGTTACAGGAGGGCTTTGATAGTCTAAGTGTGGCACCAGACCGAACATGTTAATAACTATGCCTCGACCCTTCAGTTTTGAATTAGGAGGATAACAGTTGTATTACCACCAGCAACCGAACATCAAGATCATTGTTCTCGCTGATGGATAGCACTGCGTCTTCAGCCTCCCACCCTGATACTTTGTAACAACAAATAAACACACTCAACAACAGGTGTAAATATTAGATCAAATTATTTCACCAACCACTAACAGGAAAGACAGAGCAAGGCTTGTCTAAATAAATTAAAGCCACACAAACTAAAAAACTAAATAACAAAACAACTAATTGTTGGCTCTAACTGAGCTCTAACAGAACAAAAGCACAAAAAGAAGCTTTCCTAAACAAAATAAAAACACAGATGGGGTCATTTTGTTGTAAATGTTAGTTTTTTAATTGCGTGGTGGGGACCATCAACATTTACACTTACATGTTATTAGGTCCCCTGAATGCAATTTTAAACATTTACAAGGGGAGGTGTGATGAAAGGAGTACTCTGCATAATTGCAGGACTGCATTTTGGCTAAACTATATGCTCCGAGTTACACATTACCACTGCACCAGCACTGAACACAATCATGAAGCATACCCAACAAGTACACCTCCTTTGTCTTGTATGGTAGGCTGAGGACAGGCTACATTTTTATGAGCAAGGTTGAGGGGTTGGAGCTTAATGGAACTTAATGGAACTGTGGATCTCTGGGCTTGAGTATAAACATTGCTATTTGTTGATTGATAGATTGTCCGTCTGTAGCTATATTTCCTGCTGCCTGTGCCTGGGGTTCCAAAGGGACAGAGCTCCTGCAGTCCAGGTTTTTAGAATTGTACGTGTTTTTCGGTTGGAACCCTGTTGCACAGTGGCGCTGGATCAAGTGTTAACCTTTTTGGATTGTAGTAATCCAAGTTTAGTCTTCAATGATAAATGACATCATTGTGTGCTTTGAGATATGATATATTTATTATACCATATGATCAATTGAACGTTACGTCAAGCAAAGTTGCCACATGCATCTCTGCGTACATTTACTGGATTTATGTCATTAGCTGTTTATTTCTGCTTACAGTGCCGACATGTGTTTCAACCTTTCTCAAGGCTGTGCAGTTTGGTGTGGTGCAATTGTGCAGTAATTGTGACAGGTAAGTGCAACTTTGTATGATCAGTTTTATACATGTTAGGAGACCAATATCGATTCAGGTTTTCGTGGGGTACATGTTTGAGGTACATTGTATGAAGTATACACATTTACAATCATATTCCAGTATTTTGTATATTTATTTAAGATCATAAGTGGTGAGCCGTGAGTGGGGCATGCACAGGGTTGCATGTGTGTGTCATGTTGATACAATAACAGTGAGTTAGCTTGTCTCGAGGGTGCCATGGGCCTCGAGGGTGCCATGTGCTGTCGGGTGGCTTGTTAGTGGGAGGAAACGTGCCGGCTGAGGTGCACGTAAGGCCAATAGCACAGACGCCTTTTTTTTTCCCAAACGTCGGCTCCAGTGCGATCACCTCAACGTATGCACCATAACCCCTCACTTCCTATCCCACCAGCTACACCTGCCAACCATTCTGCAATGCCACCTGTGGTATTGGCCTTACGTGAACCTCAGCCCGAACGTTTCCTCCCACTAACAAGCCACCCAACAGCACATGGCACCCTCGGGACAAGCAGACCTATGCCATACACCAGACCAGCTGCGGCTGGGCGAACCTGGCTACATAATGCCCACCAAGCACTCCACCTTGCCTACCATCACACCTTGACCCAGCCCTAACGGGCCCCTGTTCCAACAACCTGGACTTTGTCGTAGTAACTGATACCTGGCTACACCCCGCGGCCAGACCTTCTCTCTCTCTACAGCTATCACAGAGAACTACCCTATCATCCGAGCCAACAGAATTGCCGGGATAGGAGGTGAAGTAGCTGTCATCGCAAAAACCAACCTAAACATTAGAGAAGTCAACTACATAGAAATATCATCCGCCGGACTCCTATCCTTCAAACTCCCACTATCTCACTCCAGTACCATACTATTTCACCTCTTATACAGACCACCAGGCGCAATCACCTCCTTTGAGGAGGACATATCCCACCTACTAACTCCCAATGCAAAACCAGGCTCCCAAATCAAACTATTGGGTGACTTCAACCTTGGCCTTCAATACCCCAACGACGCTAATGCATCCTTGATCAATAATACTATAACTCAACTTGGCCTGACGCAACGCATCAACACACCCACATATGACAAAGGCAGAACTTTGGACTGGCTGGCCGAAGTCAATTGTGACATCTCCCTAACTGCTGTCACACCTTGTGCGTAGTCAGACCACCACCTCATCACCTTCACAATACCTAAAGCATCACAAAAAAGTACAGCTGCCGCAACGGCAGTGCAAAAATTAGCAAGGAACAAACGTAACAGCACCATTGAGAATCTTAGCACTTTATTGCATCCTATCACCACGGCCAATCACACACTCATTAACGCCAACCCTACCTCTATAGTTGAATTGTACAACGACACTCTGGAACAGGCTCTGAACCAAATAGCACCTCTCAAACTGAGAAAAACTAAACCATCTGCCCATGTGAACAAATGGTTTTCCGCAGAATTAAAAGCTCTCCGTAACCTCTAAAGAACAGCTGAAACTAGTTGGAGAAAAGTCCCTTCTCTCTCCAATAAAGAAAACATTTCTGAGGCTGCTACCACCTACAAAGCTGCTATCACAAATGCCAAAAAAAATATATATAATACAAGAATCCAAAATGCTAAATCTGCTACTAAGAGTTATTCTCTATCCTTAGAGAAATGGAATCACCAGTGCCCCCCACTGATGACTGCATTAAGGACAAAGCCTGGTGCAACAACATCCAACTAGCTCTTTCCAATAAAATAGCGCTCCTGCAAGCCAAGATAGAATCCAAAAAGGTGAACCTTGCTGCTAAAGATCATCTTAGCCACACTCAGAGCCCACCCCACCCTGATTGCCCCCTCTTCCACTTCTCGCCAGTCACAGAGGACGAAGTGACTAACATTATCACAAGCCCAACCATCTAACTGTCTGTGGGACCTATGTCCCACTTCAGTTATCAAGGATGGGGCCAAAGACCTTGCACCCTCATCACCACCCTGATCAATTCCTCGTTCAAGAACTCCATTGTACCAAGCAACCTAAAAGAGTCATGGGTCCTTCCGCTCCTCAAAAAGCCTAGTTTAGACCCTAATACCCCTACCAACTATAGACCCATCACAACTGTACCCTTTCTCCTAAACATACTCGACAGAGTACCATACCTCCTAATACAACAACATTTGTATTTCTTAGCCTGCGACAATCTGGCTTTAGACCCAGACATGGGACTGAAACGGCCCTCCTGGACCTAAAAATCCAAATGGATGAAGCCAAAGACAAGGGCAATTTGGCCATCCTGCTCCTGTTGGATTGGTCTGCAGCCTTCAATCTAGTCGACCAACAAATTCTCACCAACCACCTTTCCTCGGCTGCTGCATTCTCCCAGAATGGCACCAATCGGATTCGGTCCTTCTTCTCGGACAGAACAACCAGGGTCTTCACCCCATCAGGCGGTGCTGCAGCAGACCCTGTCCCTATCCAATGTGGAGTCCCCCAAGGTTCTTGTATCTCTCCTATGCTCTACAATGTTTTCACAAAGCTCCTCCTTGACCGTCTTGATGATCTGGGTGTCACATATACTAATTATGCTGACGACACCCAGGTCCTCATTGCACTCACAGGGAACTATGAGGAAGATGTTGCTAAGTTGAACGAGATCTACCTTGAAATCCAAGCATGGATGGCCACCCCCAGCCTCTGCTCAAACAGCGACAAGACGGAACTGCTCATCATCGGATCCCAGGCCTGCCTTAACAAACTAGACCCTAGATACCAATCCTTTATCATTGATGACAACATCATAAAAGTGTCTAAAGAAGTTAAAACACTGGGTGTGTACCTTGATTCCACCCTCTCTCTTAAAAAAAATTAACACCACCATCTCATCTACAGCATACACTAGCAGACTTACCAATGCTTGCAAACCTTTTTTATCCACCAGTAGCTGCCTCACTCTGGCCAGGGCACTTATATTCTCCAAATTGGACTACTGTAACACACTCTTCCTCGGCACGACCAACCACAACCTGAACAGACTACAGACACTACAAAATAATGCCTTCAGATGCACACTCAATCTCCCCCGCGAGGCCCACATCTCGGCCTTCAGAAAAGAGGCGCACTGGCTCCCCATCCGCGAGAGAATTAAACTTCGATCACTTGTCATCACACACAAATGCCTCTATCTGACAGCTCCTCGTTACCTCTCAGACAAATTTACCAGACATAATTCTACCAGACCAACCAGATCCCTGTACTTACACCAGCTCAACATCCCAAAGTTCAATCTAAAAACAGCAGGGGGAACAAGCTTCCCTGTATTAGCAGAAACACACTGGAACGCTCTGTCCATGACAATCAGAGTGGACACATCATTCTTGTCATTCAGAGCTAAGGTAAAGGAACTACTCACTTCGCACAAATAGACTACTAACTGCACTTAGCAAAATCCAGTATCCTTGGATCTAATGTTTAACAACACTGCATTGGACTATTTTGTAACCAGTCCATTTACCACTGAACCTTGCCTCATCACGGATCACTATGTAACATGGTCCCGTATACCACTCACTGTACTGTACCATCTTCTAATGTTTTACCCTACCTTTGTATGTGCAAGCTTATGTAACATATGCCTTGCCTAAGCCTAAACGCCCAGCTACCCCAGGGTTTGACTGCACTATATAAATAAACAAACTAAACTAAACTAAACTAAACTAAACTAAACTAAACTAAACTAAACTAAACTAAACTAAACTAAAGGCTCATACAGCACCATGAATTACACAACTTGTACCTTGCCCACAATGGACAGGTGGGACCACTGCACCCCCACGTAATACAAACGCGCAGAGGCCATGTTGCATCTGTGCATGGCCACATCCACCTCCTCACTCACGGACCAGGCTCCACTCCCATCCCTTCCTCTCACAGGATGCAACACCACCATGGTCACACGCGCCTACACTCCTCAAACCAACAGGGCAGTGGCCACACCATCACGTTTCCATGCCAGCCACTCGCCAGCCCTCCAGCCAATCCCAAATTCACCACACTGCCCAATGGCTTCACTTTACCACTATGGCCACCTCCCACCACCCTACAATTGCTCTATTTTCCCCCACAGAAGCTACACAGCTACTCACACAGGACCCATACTTGACCAAGACTCACACAGGACAGGAAGCAACCATGTTCCTGGTAAGCACCTCCTAATCACCTAATCTTACTGAAAACTGCCACACACCTGACTAAGGACTAATGCTCACTATCTCCTTTTCTCTCCATCTCCTTTGGATTGCAATAATATAAATCTTATTGTTGAACTGTTTTTAACTGAATATCTATCTACTAACTCACTGTTATTGTATCAACATGTCACGCACATGCAACACTGTGCATGCCCCACTCACGTCCCCTTATGATCTTAAATATACGAAATACTGGAATATGATTGTAAATGGGTATACTTCATACAAAGTACCTCAAACATGTACCCCAAGAAAACCTGAATGGAAATTGATTGCGCAGCCCTAAGCAGATGGTAAATATCCTATTCAAATTGAATGTGTAACTGGACAACAAATACAGTGAAACAAAGAGTCCAAAGCAATAGATTCTTCAGTCAAAAAAACGCTGTTGAAACAGATTTTATGAGTTGATGCAAAAACAAGACTGCCGACACGTGTTTCGACCCAAAACAACGGGTCCTTTTCAAGGCAAGAATGTGGTGTTGGTATGATTCATATACATTCCAATACACCAAAATATTATATAATCATGCCATAAGGATAAGAACATTAGAAATACAAACAAAATTAACCAGCAGAGGAAGAAGAGGGGGCCAGAGTTAAAGAAGAGAAATGCAACCAAGAAAGAAAAAAGCCCATATGGACATTACATCATGTCAAAGAGCAAAGCAACCATTTCAATGTGAAACATATTCCAAGTAAGTAAGGAGTAAATAAAAAACTTTTGATTTGTTACCATATGTTGTCGAGCAAAAAATTGTGGACGAAGTGTCCACATGTGAATGTCCATATAATGAAAACAAAATAGTATGTAAAAAAGAGAGAAAACACCATAAGCCTGAATCCTAAATGAATAAACGACTGATGCATTTTAACAATATATTAATCCCATGTACACGCATAGTGCAAAGGTAACAGACTCAATCAAATCAACCACAAACGAATGATTAGACGAACAGTGGAGACACGGTTCAAGGAAGTTATCAATTCTACATCCAGAGTTCTGAAAACGGAAGGCAAAAAGCGTACAGAACGAAAAGAGAACTAGAAAAATCGCCAGAACATAGAGACATCAATGTGTAGGCGAGACAAGTAAAGGGGAAAAAATGTCTTCCAGTTGCAATGTACACTCTTGCTTTTAAAGGCAATTGCTACATTTTAAAAAGTGCTTTGCGATTTTGTTGAAAAGTTTTCAAAAAGTTTGTAAAAACTGAATGAAAAATAAAAAAAAAAAAAAAAAAAAAAAAAAAAAAAAATTGTGCCAAGGATCAAAATGATCATCCCTCATGCGCCTCATGGTGGTAAAATGTATTATTACATTGTCACCCGTGTGTGAAATAAATGTTAAAATGAATAAATGTTTTACCGTATGTTATTCAAACTGAGTTGGAAAACCCAAGCCCTCCTTAGGGGCAGATATATGGGCCAATTCTAAAGTAGTTGATTCTCCTCAAGAATATAAACGGCAAATAACTGAAAAATACAAAAACAAAGAAACCCAAGACATGAGTTGTGCAACACGCCAGTAGCACTGGCAGGGTTACCGCTGGACTCGGAATGAGGCCCAATACCTTTCAATAATTCAGGGAAGCAGCCGAGTCTGTGTTGAGATGATGGATCTGCGTCGGATTGAGTCGGCATTAAATATCCTGCTGTTGTTATCCTTTTATCTTTTTAATGTTTTTTATTTTCATAATCTGTTATCTTTAGACTTTGATGTATTGCTTTGTATCTGTGACTTCTTGTATTCGTATTGATTCTATTTGTTTGGTATTTTGTGTGCGCCAGCTTGCCATTGAGCCTAAGGAGCGTTATCGGTATTCAAACATAAACCAAAACATACAGACAAGTGAGTCAATGGTTTCCAGAAGTTGAATTGGTGCACAAGTCTGTTGCTCCCATGATGTCGAGCGTGATGTCGAGCCATTGTTTTTGAGAGTCGGAAGCGGCTGCTTGTTGGTATTGCGAGTTTCAGTGCGGCTTGACTCCCTCTCCTTCTGGAGTGTAGGCCCTCTAAACCAATTCAAACCATGTGAGCAGGAGCAGGCATCGTAGCAGGAAGCGACTGCTCCTCCTGAAACACTCTGGGGACCCACTACGGTGTGGGTGTGTGAAGAGGAGCTCTCCTTAGTAGGAGTTATCTGGTCCATGTATACTGGGCTATCACATTCTGCCGCAGCCTGAAACCATCTGTGCAGAGGGCTAAAAGCACCTTGCCCGTGAGCGGGAGAGCTAAGGTAAGAGCCACTGAGCACCTCTGCTCTGGCCGTTACGCCTTGGTGTTGCGGGCAATAAAAAGACATACACTAGAGAGTGTGAGAAGTACTGCGGGCGGTGACTGCAGTTGTTAGATAGCCTTTGAACTACCAATTTCAATTCAGGTATATTGCAGAAATGGCTAGTGCAAGGAGTGTTGCGGTATGTGGGGGTGTGGCTCTTGACAGACATAGTTTGCTTTCTAGGACTGGTCGCTGTCAGAACCCGTATTTCCCTTGCTCGTGGTCTGGAACTGTTCTGTTGTTGCCTCACCGTTTTGGACCTTTACAACTGTGGTAAGGGTGCTCTGGTTGCCTATACGCCTTTACTTGATTGCTGGGTTGTCGGATTATGCCATCCAAGAAAAAATATTTCCTCTGCAGTGAAGTAACTAAAGAAGTGAAACGCACACAAAGTTCCGCAAAACCCCCATAAAGGGTGAAACCTTCTGCCGAGAGCAAAAAGAGGCAAATTAGATAATATTGCCCATCAAACTACCTCAAAATCAAAGACAGTTGCATTTTGGGAAATGACACCTGCACCCTCGGAACCTGTGGTGCTGGTTCAATCAGCAAGAGTGCCTCTTACTCAAGACATGGAAATCACTGTGGATCAACCTCCTTTGATTGAACATATCAGGAATTGTAACAACAGTCTCCAAGACTGCTCAGCTTCCATGGATAATGATGGGTCACTTCTTAAATTATGTAGAAGTCTTAAAAGGAACTCGCTGGGCCCTGACCTGAAAAGTTTTAACAATCCCACTGATCCTAACATCTCACCCACTCCTAATCTTGAAAGATTAGTATCCACCTCAGAGTCCCCCTATGGAGGCATTGGTGACGACGCTGTATCAATCTCAACTGTGCATATCTCCCCCATTAGGGTGGAGCCACTTTCGCTATGAACAAATACGATCCTCGTGAAAATTGAGGTTGTGTGCTAATATTGCTGCCGAGAAACAGGAGTTAAAATTTATTTTGGCCAAAGTGGTTGACGTAATCCTTGATGATAGCGTATCCTGTATAGCATTGAAAGCCAATCCTGAAATAGGCCTAAAAGAGTTAGCAACGGGTAAAGACACTCAATATATAAACAAGGCTGAGTGCCGAGTTGACTGTGCGGTCACTCAGAACACTACTGTGATGCCGAATTTGCTTAACATCATTGTGGCCCTGAATCTGATGTTATTGAGGCTTTCTGTAATGAACTATTGATGATTGATAGCCCCACCTATTTTACATCACAAAAAGCAACGGCAGCGCCCTATGGGCAGTAGAGCTGGCCTGAATATGAAGCGTGCAGATTTTTTAAAGATATTTGCTAACTGCCCATCTAATAGTCATGACATTCTAATTATGTATTCCCCCACCTCTAGCCACAGGGTGGTTACAAAGGACCAGGGCGATGGTACTATACGACATGTGTCCCAGAAGGGCCCCATAGATAAATGGGTGTACACTGCCCAACCCAAAGCAGCATCTAATCTATGACCTGACCGGTTTGTTTCTAATTCTATTTGTTTGAATCCTGTAATAAATCCTTTGAGGAAGACTGTAGACAATGTATGTACAGCCTCTGAAGTAATGGGCTGCTCATCCAAGTGGGGTCAAGTTCCAACTAGCACTTGTCCCTCGACCGGACTTTAATATATCAGTGGGGAGGTAAGTGAAACTTGAAAAAATCTCTCCCAAAAGGGAGAGTCCTTTTTTTAATCATACAGCTCTCCTTTCAATGTGGAAAGATATTCCCCTGCTTGCCTCTATTACCAATTTTGACATCTTACACATTGAGCTACTGAAGTAGGACAGTCCTGTAAATTGGGCTAATAGAATTTATATCACCCACTGTAGTGTCATTACTATGGACACATGCTGATATTTTGAAATCAATGGGTTTAAAACATTAAAGCTGTAGTAGGAACGATGAGAAAAAATATGTACGTCAATACCCCCTTCACATATTAGGAGCTTGGGTAGCCATTTCCCTGAACCAGAAATTGGGCAAATTCACTACAAGCCAATTCATATGTGCTCCTGTTCTAGGGGTGGCAAGGGGAATGGCCACAAAGCGACTACTTCCATGGCCCAGAATGATATCTGACTGTGACATCAGGACGTCTCTCTCAAATGAGTGCGTTGGAACACCTGTGGTTTTTGGTCGTTCCTTTGCCACCCCTGGGGTATAACCTATTTCAAAGTGAGCAACATATTTATGCTTCAGGAGACCTGGGCTAGTGATGTTTTTGCCATCAATGGCTTAACAACGTCCATCCATGGTGAAAGGGGTCGACTGTGTGGTGGCCTTGCAATCAGTGCACAGGTTAAATATTTGTTAAACCCTTATTGCACCTATGCACCCTCCCCATTTGTTATGGTTGCCACTCTCCTTGACTCCACCACCAGGATCCTTATTATAAACATTAATAATCCCCCTGGTAGGCAGACACAACAGGGATTATTATTAATATCAAGAAAACCCCTTGCAATATGGCAGGACTCCTGTGATAAGGCTAATGTAATTAATGCTTGAAATTTTAATACCCTCCCAACTCTTGAAGAATGTCATACGATCCTTGGATGAGACTGATAATATGGGTGGAGGAGGAATTATGCATCCGGTTTCCTGCACAGACTCTGAGTGAAATAGATTATTTGAAGCTCAGGACTTAATCCATTTAAATACCAAACACAATGCTAAAACTATTTCTAGAGACAGTTTGACTAATGGAACCAGTCATTGTGCCTCCACTGCATTTTCGTGTATAGGCGTATTTGGGAAAATTGTGTGGACCTCTCTGTAACATTTAATACTGTTAGTGACAATGCTGTTTTACGCTTGTCTTAAAAACATGCCACCTGCTAGGGATTGGAAAGGTATGCATTCCTCTGTGTCTGTTAGTACACAGGGTCATTGCATTGTGTGGAGCGGTAGGAATCTGTTTTAATTCGTAATTTGACCAGTCTTATCACCATTTACTTTTGGAATGGCTTTCTGATCAGAATTGGAATCTTTCCAAAGCTATGCAATTCCTGACTAAGCAGTTAAACTTGAGTCGTAATGTTTAATCATCCTTGTAATTTTGACATTGTTATTATACTAAGAAAACATTTCATCGAATGAAATGTAATGCTATCAAGAAGTCCAAAACTCACACTGAACATGAGAAAAAGAGCTTGCTGACCCGCCTTTCTACTTAATACAAGAATTGGCAATGCAGTTATACATTCTCAATGATTAGTACTGATTGGAAATTCTTGTTTCGCTTACTAAAAAGCAACAATGATAGAACATTATGGGCAAAGATTAGAACCTTTGTTAATGGCACCAACAAATTAGAAATTAATCCCACCAGTATGTCCACTTGCACTGATGCCATTAAAACTCTTTATGACAAACCTAATATCGGAGGAAAATCAATACCATATATCATCAGTGCTGCCTTTTGCACGGGATTTGAACAAGGCGACATTTAGATGATTATTAAATCATTGAACAGCTCCCGAGCACCTGGGCCGGACACAGTGGCTAATGTGATATGTACTGCTGATCCCGAATTCTGGTCCTTTATATTGGAAAAAATTGTTTCTGCACATTTTTAAATCTGGAATTATGCCGCTGAGCTGGAGAAAATCTATGCTCATCCCAGTCTTCAAAAAGGATGACCGTGCTAATCCTCCAGATTATAGGCTGCTTGCTATGTTGGATATCAGCTACTAGATTTTTGCTACTATTCTGTTAAAAAAAAACGATGTAATTGGGCTATAGCTAAAAATGTACTCTAGCCATTCCAAACTGGCTTTCAGAAATCCCACAGAACATTACATGATCTAAGTGCTTTGCATACTATTGCTTCCCATTGCTAAAATAGCTTGTATGGTGATTTTTATCTATCTCTGTTTTGTAGATTTTACCAAAGCGTTTGATAATGTATCTCATACTTTACTGTGGACCAAATTCTCAAAATGGGGTATAGATCCAATGCTTCTATATTTTTTTATTTCCTTGTCCACTAAAACTTGAGTATCTGTTTGTGTCAACCAAGGGAGCAAAATTACACATGAAATTATTACTAGTGTGTGGGAGAAAGGGGCCATCAGGCCCCTCGCATCCTTTACTTCTCAGTACAAAACTCGAACCAAGTGCCTCCAGTAGTGGGTTCGCCCCTTGCCCTTATGCGATGTTAACTTTGGGTGACTTTCGCGTAGATGAGGCCACTGAGCAGGACAAGGGGCATCCATTTTTGTACCCCCTTTCGACTCCATCTTGGTGACTAGGCCTCACTGCTATAGTACAAAAACGCTTCTCCTCCCTTTCTCGCAGTGGCCAGGCGCGCAGGGCACATGGCCCCCACCCTCGTTCTCACTCTGACTTTGAAACTCTGCGGTTCCATTCTCACGCTGAAGCCGGAGCAGAGGCATTTGCAACAACTAATAAATGTAACACATCACTCTTCCTCTGAGATCACTGTCCTGAATGTGAACCAGCATGAACTAAGCACATAGCTTGTTCATCTCCACAAACGTGTCCTTGCCCCCGCACCCTCGCCAGTGGAAACTGCCATTGTGACCCTGTGTCCCTGCAAGATATTCCTTTCATGTGCCAGTCCACTGACCACGCCATGATGCCCACCCAGTAGATCCCCAACTAACATTAGACCCCTGCTGTAGTATATCGTTGCCTACCACTGAGAAATGCCACATACCAGAGATTCTTGTGAGCACAGACCCACACTTCAACCAGTGTATTATAGTGGTCAAGACCCTTAACCTAAGGCCTGTATAATCCAATGTTATTGATAGTAGAGATATATGTATGACTTTTATAGAGACATGATAAACTACTGAAAGACTTTGAACAATTGTTATTTAGTACATGCATTTTTGAGAATATACTATGTTAGCTTAGATAGTGAGCACCCTGCTTCACAGCGACCTGACCATCACCCATTTGGACGTCCATCCTCCCGCCAACCAAGCAAACAACCTGGAGGAAGAGATGCCACCCACACCTAAGGCACCACACGAACTGACCAATCCGGGGCCAACGTAGTATCCTATGTTAGTTGCATCACTTCGCTTATAAAAATGTATTGTAACGTTAATTTTGGCAGAGCGCTCTCAGAGATCTTTTGAATGCCATTCATTAGATAAACCTTGCCTTGAACTCTCACAGCCTGCTCTCTTTGCCTTATTCCCCGTCCGGGGTGTGTCTGTTTTATTTTTTTGCACGTGTAAGACGGGGAGGGCACAAACATTTGGTGACCCCCTGCGACGTGCTTTGGAGAGGTGCCTCGAGGCCCGCCCGTGTGGCGAGATCCGGGAAGCCCCCCAGCAAAACCATCGCCTCTGCGGCCAACCAGCCTGTGCGCACTACAAGAAAGGGTCAAGGGTTCCCGGTTGACGAATGCCCGACTGAAAAGATGCTTGCCGAGGCGGGCCACGGCTTGGTTGGGGTGCGGCCCTGATTGAGGTCAGACTGTGAACGGTGACCCTCGGATTACCTGAGTGAACACGTGAGTGCCAGTTGCGAAGGTTTCCAAGGAAAGGTAAGGCGGAAAATAAGGGAACAAGAAAACCGGTGATAGTGGGTTAAAGCCAAGAGTAGGGTCTGTGTGAGTGATGCTGAGGCTTTTTCTGATCTGTCCTTTATATGGCCATTAGGTTTTGTGAAAAGTGAGAAGAAGTAGAGAAGAGATATCCTAGCCCGAACGGGGTAAAAGGCGGCGCCACGTAGCATTGTCTCGTCCAGTGCAGATAAATAAGTGAAGATAAAGAGAAAATAGTAGGAGTCTCGTATATTGAGTAGACTCGGAGTAGATTATTTAGAATATTCTTTTTCCGTGTAAGCAAGAATATTTGGGAAAGAGTAAGAGGGTCTAAGAGGGGGGAGTGAATGAGAAGAGTAGGTAAAACGGGGAAGGGTAAAAGGATTTGGTAACGGGAACAAAGGGGAAATAAAGGCGTGCAGGTAGTGCATGTGCATGTTATGTGTTATATGTTTTTCACTTCTTGCCCATTTCATGTCCCATATGGCAAAATATTGTAAGTAATGTGTTGTTATGTTATGTTATGTTATGTTATGTTATGTTATGTTATGTTATGTTATGTTATGTTATGTTATGTTATGTTATGTGCGTGCTTATTATGCGCCGGAAGCCCGCAGGCATCAGGGCGCGGGAAACCAAGAAGATCTGAACACAAATCACCTCATTAAGACAGGTAGAAAACCTAGAGATCGAGACTCTAATGCTCATTGGATTGGTAAGGGGGTTTACATGCGAAAGTGAACTGTTGAAATTGGAAATGCAATAATTACAAAGGTAACATTGAATATTGATACACAATAACTGCCAATAATTGAGAAACGCTTGACATATTGTTGATCTATCCAAGGGGACAGGTGGTTGGAGAGTGTGATTAAAGGGAGGCTCAGGTGCAAGCGCACATACAAGTGAGGGGAGAAACATCGTCATGGGGGAAATAACACTGTTAGCTCATATTTGCCAGCACCTCCCATTATATAGTGATAGGATACAAAAATACCATGATCAGTGGGTGACGGAGATAAAAGGGGACAGCGTGACACCAATTTGGCCAGAGGGAGGGTTGTTTGACAAAAGGGTGTTAGATTTAGTGTCCACGCACTTATATGCGAGATATAAGGGGAAACAGTTGCAGAACAGAAGGGAAGTATTGGACCTGTGGCGAATGTGCGAGGAAATTGCCCCTACAGCAGAGGTAAGTACAGAAAAAACAATCAAAGAACAGAAAACGCAGGAAGAGATAAGCGGAACGCCAAAGGGTGGGTGCACAACGACCACAGCTGAGAATGACACAACCAAAATATACCCCTTAATGACAAGACCAGCAGTAGGATACAGCGAGCCTCTGTACATACCGGCATGCCCCACCCCCACTCCCTCAAACGGAGCAATAGCCACAGCACCACCGCCATATGACAAAGGAGGCCTTTATGGCCAGACAAGTGCACCACCTGTGAACTTAGCACGATTAACCAGAGATTTAGACCGCCAGCTAGCGCATGCACAAATGGAAATAACGCGGCTAAGGGCACTGTGCGACCGAGGCCAAATGCTACCGGGGGGAGAGGAAGTACCACTGTTGTCCGTAGCATATCTCACACCCCCGCTAAGTGCAACAGGGGAATTAGCCCCAGCGACGCCAGAGCCAGCACAGTCCGTACTTTCTCAGGGAACACCTACATCACAAGGGCGAGAAAAAGATTGGCGATCAGGAGAGTTCTGAATGATAAACCAGTGAGAATTATACGCCCAGCCACCCCAGAAAGCCAGCGCAGAGAAGGACAAGAGGAGAATGGCGAGCAAGAAGAGGAAGTAGAGGAGGTGTGGAGCGATCTAGACGAATACGAGGAAGGAGTGGCATCTGTAGGATCCCCACTGCCACATCATTTCGATGACATGGATCCACGATCACCCCCACGATGGCAGGGTAGATTAAGGGAATGAGTAGGGAATATGCTGGTAAGACGAAGAGAGGGACAGTAAGTAAAAAAGGGAAGAAGCATAAGTTGCAAATGCCGTTAATACATAAAGGAGCAGGCAGGCCACACTATATCCCGTGGGCCCAGATCGATAAAAACAACTTGTTAAAACTCCTCCCTCCACTTGAGGGCGGGGAAATGGATACATGCGTTCGAGAAGAACATGGCAGGAGTACCATGATGTAAAAAGTTTGCTAGTGTCCGCCGTTGGTGATCAAGCAGACGCGATTTGGGAAAAGGAGGGATTTCCGGGAGTAACAATGAGCAATGTTCGAGCACAAGTATGGGACGCATTGCGGCGCACATTTCCAGATATTCCAGATTTACATTTGGTAATGCAATGTACAATGGAGGAGAACGAGGACTCTACGCAATTCATATTGCGGGTACAGGACTTGTGGAGAAGCGAAACTGATACGGCGTGGAACCAATCCACCGCTTTGTTCTATTTTATAATCAAGAAAGGGCTCCCGAAGGAGGTACAGAAGGCCTTGGACAAGATAGCTGGGATAGAAGCCAAGAGTTGGCCTGAAATTCACAGTATAATTGTGCACCACTGTAGGAGGATCAAAGAGAGAGAAAAGGAGATAGCACAAAAAAGTTTTGCAGACGAAGCGAAACTGGTGCAGAACAAATTAGTGAAGTTCGCCGCCATAAACGGCAGCGTAACCGCTGATAGAGAGCACGAGGGGGATGAAATTGCAGGAAACAGACCAGTTGGGATAGCAGCGCTGTGGGAAGCAGGAGAACAAGGACCGTGGAACGGAGAAGAGACACACAGAGGACCACAGTGGCAAGAAAGACCGGCGAGAGGAAGAGGTGGGTACCGTGGCCAGAGAGGGGGGTTCGGAGGTATGGGGAATAGAGGATTCGGTGGTCAAGGGATGAGAGGGAGACAGCAAGGGTCATGTTGGAATTATGGGATATGTGGACATTATTCAAGAGATTGCAGAATGCGGCCTTCAGGGTATTTTCAAGGGCAACCACCCATGGACAATGAACAGGTATGGGGATGCCCACACCCAGGTAGCCCCTATGGATTACCAATGGGAGGGGGAAGACCACAGGAGCAGTGCTATAACGAACCCCAAATGCAACAAAGACAGCCACCCCCACAACCACATCACAGTGCATCACAGTCCATGGCAAGACAAAACATTGTAGGGAACGCCAGCAGTAACAGTTTTGCAACAGCTGCAAACGGTGCACCTGCACCATTCCGTGGCATAACAGTAGTTGGAGATAATGTCTTTTTCAGTGCCAGGACAAGAAAGGTAGGCAGATTAGGACAGCCCACAGGGAGCACTTGCGTGTCCAGTCCTATCCACCACCCTACGTGCAGAAGAGGAACCACTAGTGGGGGCAGAGATAGGAAAGAAGTTGTTTATCTTTATGGTAGACTCAGGAGCGGAAAAATCATGTCTTATGGAAGGGCAGTTTCCGCTCTCAGGCAGGAATTTGGAAACGCAAGGGTTCTCTGAGGCAATTTTAAAAGTTCCTTACACCAAAGATCTTGATATAACGGTGGGGGGAAAAACAGTGCACGCACCCTTACTGTACCACGAAGACGCGCCAATCAACTTGCTGGGTAGAGATTTGCTAAGTTAATTGAACATGACCATTTCATTTACAGAGCGGGGAATAGTGTGTTCCACCCCAGGAGTATGCCCAGTACGAGCAATGTTGATGATTAGTACAATGATGAATGAAGTTGTAGTGCGAGGGATACCCATTGACATAGGCATGTTTATCTATGGCATCAAAGTGTTAGCCCGAGTAGTACCTGAGATAACGAGAAAACAATGGAGGACACCATCAGACTTTATATTCCGCCCAATTGCAAACACAGATGTCGTGCCAGGCACGATAATGTCCATAGACATCGATGTATTTCAGGTATCCAGTAAACGTATTGTGGTCATAGGCTCGGACACGCATGGGTGCGAGTGGAGAACTGTGTTATGCATAGATCCGAATATAATGCTAAGAGACATAAGTGACGAAGAATTATTTGCTGATAATGAAGACGATGGAGAGATAATAATGGAAATAAGCATACCGTGTGACATCATGATCCAGTACAGGGAGGTCCACAACCCACTTATGGCTAGTGTTAATGCCCCACCAACAATATTTGAGGAAGACATGGCAAAAGTGGCACCAGAAATTTGGACTACAGGCCCCATGATGTAGGGTTACTACATGAAGTGACACCAATAAAGATAAAACTCAAACCAGGTGCCATAATGCCAAGAGTGAAAAAATACCCTATATCCAGAGAAGCAGAGGAAGGGATTAGGGAGACAATAAATGCACTCCTGAACCAAGGTATCATAGTGCCATCAAACTCCCCGTGTAACACGGCTATCTTCCCGATCAAAAAAGCAAAAGGAGCGGCGTTGAGGATGATCCAAGATCTCCGCCCACTCAATGACGTCATTCAAAAAGAGTTCCCGTTAGTGCCTAACCCGGCATCAATACTGTGCAGTATACCCAAAGAATCTACATGTTTTACTGTGGTTGACTTGAAGAATGCTTTCTTCTCCATACCATTTGACCCAGGATCGCAATAATTTACAGCATTCACACTGGGAAACAACAGATATGAGCATCGCAGACTCCCACAGGGGTATTGCTAAAGCCCCAGCATTTTTAACAGAGTACTACATGAAGATATTGGAAACATAGATGTAGAGAGCACCATTATACAATACATAGACGATTTACTCATCTGCAGCAAAAAATAAAAATGTAGAGAAGACTCCATAACGCTATTAAACGTGTTAGCTACCAGGGGATACAAGGTGGATAAAGGGAAACTACAATACTGCCTTGCCGAAGTTGTATACCTCGGACAGTTAATATCAAAAGATGGAAAACGAATACTCCCAGACAGGGCAGCGGCTATACATAACATAATCATACCAAACACAGTGAAGGACATGCAAAAATGTCTTGGCATATGTAACTATTGCCGAGCATGGATCCTTGATTACGCAGCATACACGCGTCCATTACTGCAAGCATTAAAAGAAGCACAGAAGAGTAGAGCCCCAATAAAATGGTCACATGACATGATGACTCAGTACTTCAGACTAAAAGACCTTTTTGCAGATGCCCCAGTCCTCGCGAACCCAGATTATGAGAGGGAATTTTTCTTGTTCTCACACTGCAATGGAACACTGATGACAGCAGTGCTGACACAAAAAACATCATTAGGCCACAAACAATTGGCCTATTACAGCGGAACACTAGATGCAGTGATGAAAGGTCGCGTGCGAACAGGCCCTCGCAGCTGCGGCCTTCGCCATTGGAAAGAGTGCCACAATTGTGATGGGATGTTCAGTAACATTATATGCAGAGCATTCATTATTTGCAATTCTTGAGCGGTCAAAATCAACATTAACAACACAGAGAGCAATCGCATACGAGATAATAATTTCCAGCCCCAATGTGCATGTGGTCAGGTGTAAAACAGTTAACCCGGCGACATTCATTACAGAGCCATGTACAATGGAGGACATGCAGGAACACGACTGTGCAACCTATGAGGGGGAGGGCGACGATATTCCCAAAGCAAGTGAAAATGCCCTGAAGGAAGGAGAAGTATATTTCATAGATGGGTCAGCATCAATAAACCCAGAAACAGGGGAGAAACATTTAGGGATGGCAGTAGTACATATGGAGGAAGAAAGCTATGAAACAATTGTCCAAAAGCGCCTCCCGTCCCATTACTCCGCACAAGCGGCTGAACTAACTGCATTGATTGAAGCATTACGCACAACCAAAGGATGCACAGTGACTATATATTCAGATTCAGCATATGCAACTACCACAGTCCATTCAGGACTATCCCGCTGGCATAGCAGGGGGTTCAGAAGAGCAGATGGCTCCCCAGTACAGCACGCCGCGCTATTGAATGAATTGATAGATGCATTAGTGGAGCCATCGGTAGTGGCAGTGGTGAAATGCCAAGCCCATACCAACAACACAGATGCGATCTCATTGGGAAACGCAGTAGTCGTCACGGCAACGAAGGAGGCCTCGTATTTCAATATAACACCAGCATCCGAATGCATTGTAAAGGCAGCCACTGCAGAGCCACTAGAAGAAGCTTATAGTAACATACCCATAGAACAGCTAATAGAGCTACAGAGTAGAGCACCACCGGAGGAGCAAGAGTTGTGGAGCAAGCGGGGGTGCAAACAATCAGCCACATACCTCATTTGGAGACAGGAGACAAAGGGAAAGGTAGTGATGCCGGTAGAATTACTAGAAGTAGCATTGCAACAGCTGCACTTCCCAGCCCATGTAGCGAAACAACACATCGCCACAGACATCCAGGAACATTGGTTTGTCCCCAATCTACAGGAACACTTGTCAAAATTTGTCATAGAGGGTACAACATGTCAAACATACAATTCAGGGATGACATTGAGGACATTGCGAGGCACTTTGCCATGACCAGCAGGGCCATTCAGGGAACTCCACATAGACTACACCGACATGGGTGAGGGATATAACGGAGCAAGGTATATAATTGTGGTGGTGTGTCCCTTTTCAAGGTGGGTGGAGGCGGGTCCATGTCCCCACCCAGACGTGAAGTGTGCGGCGAAATTTCTAGTGCGAGAAGTGTTTTCCCAGTGGGGAATATGTGATGTGATACAGTCAGGCAATGGCACACACTTTGTGAATGACCTCTTCAAGGAAGTGATGTCACTCATGGGGGTAAAGCACAAACTGTGTCCCATTTATCATCCGATGGCCATTGGGATGGTAGAAAAGACCAAGTAAATTATCGAAGTTGTGTAATACATTAAAGAAAAACTGGGTCTATTGCCTGCCCCTAGCACTGTTCCAACTCAGAACGCAACCATGCAAGGACCACCATCTGAGCCCCCATGAAATTGTGACTGGGAGGCGGATACATACACCACTCTCCCGATTAGGAGAGCATCAGACACACACAGGGCTGCCACAGTGCTGGGGGAAGAACTTAAGGAATACTTAACTCAGCTGATGCACGCAGTACGCAGCATAGCGTGACAAATAGCACCGCCTTTTACTGAAAATGTCCAACTGACACTACCACACCGGCTGTGGACAGCCCAAGTGGGCCACTGATGCCAGGGGCACAGGTATACGTGAGAAGATTTGTAAGGAGATGGAATTCACTGAGGTTTCATGGCCCCTACGAAGTTATCTATAGTACGCCCACTGCAGTGAAAGTTAAGGGACTGAAATATTTGGTGCACCTCTCAGATGTGAGCAGGGCACGCGATAGTGTACTCCCTCAGAGCGAACAGGAATGTGCAAGTGGTACTACAAATGAGGCTGAGAAACAATGACAATGTGATTTAATGTAAAGAAGAAAAAAACTGTAAAGGGCGAAAGCCTCACTGCTATAATGATGCGCCCTCTGATTTGCCATGCCCTATGTCCGTATCCTTCTTCCTTTCATTCTCTTTTCATCATTATATCTCTCTCTCCTGCTATAAAATGCCTAAAACAGTGGACATGATTGAAACGAATGTATAACAACAAAAAAAGCGATAGTAAACGGAAGTAATTAGTAAACATGAAATGTAAATATATATATATATGTACATATTCTGGTGACGTAACAAATTTGTATCACCCCTCCAGGTGACAAATGGCCCAACGAAGCGCAATCACGGAGAATACATTAATGTTAGATAGTAATAGGGACGCCATTAGGGCTAAAAGGTTTAGCAATGTGAATGCGTTTTGAAATGTGCTGCAGTTTTGTTTTCAGTGATGTTGTTTTTCATGGCCTGGTACTATACTCTCTTATCTCTGGTTAATGACATGCACAAAGGGGGGGAGCGGGGCTAATATGATACGAGAAGGTTCCAACCTAATATGGACTGGAGTAAAGACAATGTGGGGAGAAACATATAACATTGGTATTTACGGTATAAATGTAATGCAACCTTCAGAACACACCGCTGCAGGTCCAACAATTGTCTCCTTGTCACATCCTGGCATAAATATGAGTAAAGATTATGAATCGAATGAATATGATGGCGACTATTTTTGGCCGAGCAACCTAGCCAACACAAGTACGCATGCACAGACAGCCACAGAACCTACCTCATATTACATTGCTGCTACTAATGAGTATACACATGCCATATTCAACAGCAATGACACTGCCTGGGCTGTGTTGTTCCCAATATATTACCAAAAAGTGAGAAGCTACAAGGAGGGAGAAGAAGAAGGAAAAGGGGGGCGGGAGGGAAAAGATACGACATTTATCATGACCTGGGGTTAGATGAAATAGAAGACCCCCGCCACCCTGATCAATCTAACAAATGGTATTGAGACATGAGTGCCACGGCAAAGCAAGCAACAAATGAAAGCTGCTATGTCTGTTCACTCATACCACATGCATCAGGGACAACGAAAATGTTGGTACCACAGGAAGTGCCCTTGTCGGAGGCTCAATGTTTAATTCATTTAGTTTTGTACAGGATAAAAAGCACCTTACAGGCACACACCGTCACTATAGAAAGGATGGAAAATGAGAGAACATGCACAAGCCGGCACCAATGAGTAATTTGCCTCAAAGAGCCATTTCTTGTCATCAAAGGGACGAGGTATGCAGAGAATAAGTGGCACGATGAAACTATTGAATGCAAAGCAGAAGCACTCCGGGGGCTATCTGAAGACACCTTCCAATGGATAAAAGAAGTGTGTGCCCCATTTGGTCGCAACACGTCACTAAGCTAACATGGATCACAGCACTGGAAAAGCCCATAAAAATACAGAAAGAAGTACCACATGAACTATGCTTCCATGGGGAAGGGAAGGTGAACATGGGGGAGGCAAAGAAATGCAATAAGACAGTAATAATACCTGACACGAGGAAAGGCACCGCAGCTCTCATGGATATGTACTGGTTTTGCGGCAAACAAGCTTACCTGCATCTCCCTGCATCCTGGAAAGGTACGTGCGCCTTAGCCACCCTCCATACAGCCCTGATGGTAATACCAGAAAGTCATGTCCAAGGAACAGCAGGAGAATCGGCTGGCAAATCAGCCGCAGGAGAATCGGCTAGCAAATCGGCAGCAGGGCAATCGGCTGAGCCATCGACAGCGCCCCAACTAACAGTAACAGAACCTCCAGCTTACGAACGGTTGTCAGAGCATGACTTGAAAACAAAGCTATCACGAAGTAAAAGATCATCCAACTATATCTCATCCGAATCTTCAAAACTGCTTGCTGAGATCCCACAAAAGGACAAGCTATTCTCATCTGCAGAGACATTCTTCACATCGCTCCTAACTCCAGGGCTCCAAGCACGAGCGAATGCCGAATGGTTACAAATAGTGCGCTGGGAGCTTATCCAACTGGCCAACAACACTGAAGAAGGATTCAACGTTATAAAAATAGAGCTCCATGCCTTGCGCCTAATGACAATGCAAAACAGATATGTTCTAGATCTCCTCATGGCGATGGACGGTGGTGTTTGCCAAAAAATAGGGGGGGCCTGTTGCACATTCGTGCCATCTGAAGATGCAGATAACGGGACACTCTCACATGTGATAACAGCAGTCCACAACCTAGGAGAAAGGATAAGAACAGAAGGCGGAGCAGAAGAAAGCACATGGTTTGATAACATGTTCAGCTGGATACCATCATGGGTGAATGTAATGATGAAAATACTCATCCCCATCATCGTCTTTGTGCTCCTATTCTTCTGTGTGTGCCAATTAGGACTCTGGTGTTGTGCAAAAAGTATGTCTATCTCAACTATGATGATGGTAACAATGGGCCGTCCGACAACGGTAGCAACCATGATAGATGCCCAAATACAAACAGGGGAACATAACACTCCAAAACACAGGATGACTGCCATCTACATGCAATATGGGGACAGGGTTGATAATTTATATCACACCACAATTAAGGAACCAACAGAATTGCAATGGTATAACGAGGTGTGGCTAGACCTGGATGGGGAAGGTGGGATATACTTAACATGCACTCCAGATGAATATGCAAGAAGAGGGAATAGCTTGAGAACTGTATGCAAAGCATGGATGCCAATAAAGTGTACCCCAGCCTGGGAAGAAGCAGTTGCTGAAGCTGAGTACTACCGAAGGGAGAATGAAAAGAACAAAGTGCCATAATTCTTTACTTTTGATGTAACGAAAGGGGGGAATGTGTGGGAGCAAGGGACCATCAGGCCCCTTGCATCCTTTACTTCTCAGTACAAAACTCAGACCAAGTGCCTCCAGTAATGGGTTCGCCCCTTGCCCTTATGCGATGTTAACTTTGGTTGACTTTTGCATATATGGGACCACTGAGCAGGACACGGGGCATCCATTTTTGTACCCTCTTTTGATTCCATCTTGGTGACTAGGCCTCACTGCGATAGTACAAAAAGGCTTCTCCTCCCTTTCTCGCAGCGGCCAGATGTGCAGGGCACATGGCCCCCACCCTCGTTCTCACTCTGACTGGAAAACTCTGCGGTTCCATTCTCACACTGAAGCCGGAGGCATTTGCAACAACTAATAAATGTAACACATCACTCTTCCTCTGAGATCACTGCCCTGCATGTGAACCAGCATGAACTGAGCACATAGCTCGTGCATCTCCACAAACGTGTCCTTGCCACCACAACCTTGCCAGTGTAAACTGCCATTGTGACCCTATGTCCCTGCAAGATATTCCTTTCATGTGCCAGACCACTGACCACGCCATGATGCCCACCCAGCAGATCCCCAACTAACATTAGACCCCTGCTGCAGTATATCGTTGCCTACCACTAAAAAATGCCACATACCAGAGATTCTTGTGAGCACAGACCCACAGTTCAACCAGTGTATTGTAGTGGTCAAGACCCTTAACCTAAGGCCTGTATAATCCAACATACAGGCCTTATGTTATTGATAGTATAGATATATGTGTGACTTTTATAGAGACATGATAAACTACTGAAAGACTTTGAACAATTGTTATTTAGTGCATGTATTTTTGAGGATATATTTTGTTAGCTTAGATAGTGACCACCCTGCTTCACAGCGACCTGACCTTCACCCATTCGGAGCACAGATGTCTGACATCCATCCTCCCGCCAACCAAGCAACCAACGTGGAGGAAGAGATGCCGCCCACACCTAAGGCACCACACAAACTGACCAATCCGGGGCAAACGTAGTATCCTATGTTAGTTGTGTCAATTCGCTTATAAATATGTATTGTAACGTTAATTTTGGCAGAGCGCTCTCAGAGATCTTTTGAATGCCATTAATTAGATAAACCTTGCCTTGAACTCTCACAGCCTGCTCTCTTTGCCTTATTCCCCATCCGGGGTGTGTCTGTTTTATTCTTTTACACATGTAAGACGGAGAGGGCACAAACACTAGCATGGGCTTAAAGTAGGCATGTGCCTTGGCCCCTCTGCTGTATAATCTATGTCTCTGACATGGGCCTTGGCTTTGAATCGACGCATAACTTCCCTCCACGCATAGGCAACATCTTGGTGCCATGGATAGATTATGCAGATGACATTATATTGTTGGATACAACGGTCCTTTGGACGCACTTGTGGCCTATGCTGAAAATAACTGTATCTGAGTCAATAGATCAAAAACAAAAATATTGATATTTAGTAAAAAAAGGAAAATATCTAAACAAAGGTATAGTTGGTTCTATAAAGGCTTTCCCTTGGAAGTAGATACATATGTCTATTTAGGGCTACTCATTTGCAATAAAATGGCTGATACTTAAGCATTTTATTCGCAATAAGTATGGCCATAATATTGAGGGGCTTTTTGCCATTTACCGTAAGAGCATCCTGTATGGTTTGGCTATCCTTCCCGAACAGATGATGACCTGGGTGGATAGATTTGAAGGGAACATGTTTGAATCTATTTTCAGAGTACCTTCCCCAATCCCGATGGAGGCCCTTCGATCTGAACTTAAGGTCCCATCCATCCACTCCCTCTGGTTGTACCAGCGATGCAAGCTCTACGGCTCCATCTGTACTTCACCCCCTATTGCAAATAATCTATTAAGCTAATTAGCCCGACTATACAGTAAGGAGTGTATTAATACTTTTTTATTCAATTGAGTTGTACAGCAATGGAACATTTTCAAAGATTGACATTGATTTGGATGAATTGATCACAGCCCCTAAAGCGCACATCATTTTTAAAAAGAAAAATAGCAATTATGATTTTATCTATAACATCTCCTTTTTAAGTAAAAAGGTAAATTATAGTGATTTTAGTTTCGTTGTGACCATCTTACTAGTTATCTAACCAAATTATCCTCTTTGAAAATCCACAGACTTATGATTTATCTACGTTTTAACATACTTCCGTCTAGGGAACATACTGGCTGCTGGAGTAAATCAGCACATCATGAAAGAATTTGCTGTTTATGTAACCTGATGCTTGAGATGCCTCGCCATCTCCTCACTCAATTTCAATTTCAAAACTACTGACTGGGTGCTGGGCTATCCTATCCGGCAGAAATACTGGAAAAAGTCATCACTCTCCAACTACAAGCTCATGTGGACAACTCCTAAGTGTTGGACATCTTTCAGCCAGGCTTACATTTGGAACAGAAATTGCTTTTATTTTGCCATGGGGCGATATAAAAAACTCAGATGAAGGTGACTTAATGCTGTTGATCATGTTAGATTCATCAGCAGCATTTGATACAATACACTTAGATATTATGCTTGCAAGACTATCAGAGGTTACTGAAGTCTCTGAACATAGCCTGAAGTGGTTTCGCTCTTTTTTGCGCAGCCATTTTCAAAGTGTCAAATTGGGAAGTTACATCTCAAATTACATTTCACTGTTTGATGGAGTCCCCCAAGGATCCTGTCTATCCCCATTGTTATTTAACATTTACTATGCTTCCATTCATATGCAGATGACACCCACAGATGTCGGTCAGTGGATGATGATCAATAAGTTGTAGTTGAACCCAAGCAAGACAGAGTTTATCTTGTTCAGGTCCAAACATATTTTAGGGGTGCCCCTACAAATGACTTCTCCTTGCTTATTTGGTCTCTTTGTGACATTCACACCCAAGGTCAAGAACCTTTGGGTGTATTATGCAGGGAAATGTAGGGTGTGATTTACAGGTTGGAGTAGTAGTACTATCGATTATTTACAATTTGAGGATGCTCCGGCACACCCCTCCCATATATTCAACGAGAGATCATACTGTAGTGGTGGACTCTCTGGTTAATTTCAGGCTGGATTAAGCAAACAGCTTGCTATCAGGTGTATCAGGTAAACAACTTAATCAATTACAGAGGACTTGGAATGCAGCAGTTAGACTTATGTATAAGTTTCCCAAATGAGCATCCGTTTTTGCATTCTGGATATCCCTGCATTGACTGCTTGTCAAGCAGAGGACACAATTTAAGATTGTATGCCTAGTATTCAAGTGTCTAAATGGATCAGCCCATTTTTATCTAGCTAATAAAATTGCCCATTATCAGCCGGCCCATGTTTTATGTTCAACTAATTTGCACTTGCAAAGGATTCTATCATCTCATTGCATCTCCAGATGTGATAGACGTTTTTCAGTCTACGGGACCCGGCTCTGGAATGCACCACCACTCTCTTTGTGCAAACCCTCCTCTTTCATGGTCTTTAGGAAAGCACTGAAAACATTCATTTTTCAGTGACATGTGTTAGTGGTTTATGTAATATTATCTTCATTCAGCTGATGTACAATGTTAAAATCTGTGCCTAGATGCAGTTTGGCCCGTCGAGCATGCAATATGAATACTTCAAATCAAATCAAATCCAACCTTGTCATAGCTTCAGTCCTGCTCACTGAGGAGACACTATTGTGATTTCAAATTGCTGTGGCAGTATCATTCTGTGCTCTCATTATTCATAAGGCCCCAACCAGGCATGGCTTATATTTAAAGATTTACATTTCACGAGACTGACAAAGGCATACCATTTTTACATTTGAGCACATAGGTGCGGGAGATTAGAAATTGACATCTGCCTGCAGGAGCTTTGTGTTCCAGCAGCCGTCAGGAATGGTCATATGAACTTCAACCCTTCACTGAGCTACTGAAGGGGTGGTGCTGAGGGCACCAGGAGGCTGTCTCAGCAATAGCACATGGGAGCATAATCATTTTGCCATGGAGACTTTATGATTAGCAAACCTCCCTTTCAAGAACGGAATTACCTGCATCATTTCAGGTAATAAAAATAAAAAGCCAGGGCTTTCATACCCTTGCAGATGGTAATCCATCACCGGGAAAAATGAAGCGCAACACCTGTGTATTCCCATTTACTCTTCAGTTTCCCTGCTGTCTTGTGAACAAATAAATACTGCCTGCAAATTACGATTTGCAGGGAGCATTTATTAATGGATACTTATGGAATCTGCATGCTCTTTAACATGTGCTAAATTGAGGTGGACTGCAGATGAATACATTCATGTTATGCCTGCATGAAAATCACATGCAGGCAGAAAATGAAGTGCCGTGACAAGATGGAAAAGGTCAT
Source organism: Ambystoma mexicanum (assembly GCF_040938575.1). Lineage (NCBI taxonomy): Eukaryota > Metazoa > Chordata > Amphibia > Caudata > Ambystomatidae > Ambystoma > Ambystoma mexicanum. Next base: position 290,224,305 of record NC_090922.1, read on the forward strand.
GTCAGTGGAGCTCTAAACTCTGCACCATGCCCAACTCTGTCTTGCGAGTACTTGAAAAAAAGGCAATATGGGAAATGGAGGCAAAGAAAACCTTTGCTTTTACGCTTCCAGTTGATGTCCTGCCCAATAAAAATGTAAGCTTACAATGTTTTCCCTAAGGAAAATTTTCCCTAACAATGGTTTTAACTAACAAAGCAACACATCCACTTCCTAACAGAAAACAGCTTCCTGCCCCAAACCAAATTAATGTTCCTAACCAAAATAAGAAACGTTTTATAACACGAACACAATCCCATCTGCCTAGCAAGAAGTCAAATTCACGCCTAAACTCCTTCCAAAATCTCCAACTCCTCTGAATGGGGATCAGCTCTGCCTCAACTTCCTGTTACTGTTCTGTGTTTTTAAGGCACAGGCCCCACCAGGTTAGGGGCATGTTGTGCGATGTAAGGCTCGAGGGAGGAGGTTTGACCCTGAGATGTCAGTTCCTGTTAAATACGAATAAAAAAGGTTGCATGTTATTCCCCTCGGGCTCCGCGTCCTTTTTGTATGTATGCCAGCCCATTCCAGGCTACAACTGGCGATGAAGATCTCTCCCCCACGTGATTGAGTCCTCCACATGTGGGTGATCCCACCCTGCGTCCACCTTACTCGCGACCGGTGATCCCACCGGGCTGCCTCCTCCACTCCTCGTGACAGGAGAGTGTCACTCCTCCTTGGCGACGGGCACTGGGCCCGTACCCCATCCACGCTACTCAACACAAGGGTACCCGCAGCGCTGGACCATGCCCCTTCCATTTTCCATGACTCCAAAAGCCAATAAGGGTCCACGGTGGAGCGAATGGATGGAGGACTTCTACCACTTTGTCGCGGGTTCTGGAGAAGGTGACTCCCCTCACCTACGAGACGTTTTCCTCAATTTAGTAGGGGGTGAGGTGAAAACAATTGTCAAAACCATCCCGACGGCCGATCAACCTGACTTTGCGTCCCTGATCACCGCTCTGCATAGGCTACTCATCATTGAACCCAACATAGAGTATGAACAGTATCTATTCAACCAATGCATGTAGAAACCGCAGGAGATAGTAGACAAGTATATAACAAGCCTGAGTCAAAGGGGCCCACTGTCAGTTTGATACTTTCTCGCCGGTTGAGGCTATTTGCCTACACATCATAGAATGCTGCCTGTCGCCCTCACATAAGAAACAATTACTGAAGAAGCCCCTCACGATCCCAGAAGTAAGTGAACTCTCAAGAATTTTCGAGATGGTGGATGCCCAAGCCGCCTCGATGGCGGGTACACCAATGCCAAAGCACGATAATACCAAGCTCATTGCCGCAGCTCAGCAGACGGCCCCCCGGTAGGAGAGAGAGGAGTCAACATGTACAAGCCACCTAGCCAACCAGGGCCCAGACAACAGAGGCAGTGCTACCGATGTGGCATGGCGTTTCCGCATTCAGGCTCCTGTCCGTCCCTCTCACAGTGATGTGCCAACTGCGGGAGAGAGGGCCACTTCCAATCCGTATGCCAAGAATGAAGGACGTTTCCAACCTCAAGGCCATTGATGCCCACAAGGATGCCCTACTGACCGCAGCAGCCCCAATACCTGCAGCAGAGGTTCTACCAACCCAATCAACGGCGGTATGTCCGAGCAGCAGATGAATATCAAATATCCAGACTACCAGCAAGTATACGGATACCAGGAACAGCCACAGCAACTGGTGGACGAGTATGATGATCCCCCAGAAGGGTACCTGGAGGAGGATGGCCAATACACTCCCATGAACAACCCAAAGGCCACATACTACGACCAATCAACACAGGATGAATACAGCAATCTCATTCAAGACAGCGAGGAGGCCAAGGAGGCCCCATGAATTCCAGACAAGATGGGCAATTGCCTTTTTCATTTCCTGATAGACTCTGGCACCACAGTGGACATCATGGGAGAGCAAGAATACCTACGGATCCCGGACAGACCCACACTGCAGCTGACACAGTCCAGAAACTTCCATTGGGGCGCGACTAGACCTCTGCATGCCATTGGCCATGCCAAACGCTGGCTCCTCCTGAGAGGACGACAAACTGATATAACCATTTACGTCATCCGATGACTCACCAAAGGTCGATGCCTCCTCAGTTACTACACCGCCTCATGCCTCGGGCTCTTCGAGATCCATGTCAAGGCTGATAACATGATCACCTCAGCGGCAGTCAACCAGAAGGTGGTAGACACTGTGAGGGCTGTTGCCACCAACGACCCTCAAGGACCCATCACCAAATCCGACATCATGGAGAAATTCCCACTGCTGTGCACAGGCCTGGGGAGGCTAAAAGGTCAGCCAATCAAGTTACACATCAACCCATCTGTAAGACCCGTCCCACAGCACCCTAGGCGAGGGGGGTTCCACCGCCAAGAGACTGTCTCTAGGGAGCTTGACCAACTGCTCTCGGACAGCATCATCGAACCTGCCACCAGACCCACCCTGTGAGTGTCACCACTTGTCATCATGCCATAAGAGGATGGGAGGCTGCGCCTCTGCATCGACATGAGGGTGGCCAACACCACCATCCAGAGGGAGAGGCACCCGGGTCCATGCATAGAGGACATGATCGTGCAACTCAACAACGCCTGCATGTTCTCTAAGCTTGACCTGATACAGGGATATCATCAACTCGAGCTGCACCCTGACTCAAGGGTCATAACAAAGTTTCCCACTCACGAAGGACTATTCCATTATCGGTGGCTGAACTTTGGGATCTCCTCAGTGGCCGAGAGTTTTCAGGAGGCTGTACAACAGATTATAAGGCCGATCCCCGGTGCACTGAACTACAGCAATGACATTCTCATTTTTGGTGCATCCAAGGAGGAACATGACACTGCACTCCTTGCCACCTGTATAGCGGTCCAGCCACTGGATTTACACTCAACATTGACAAATGTTGATTCAGCAAATCAAAGTTAAAGTTTTTTGGACACATATTCTCCAGTGAGGGCATTCCCCGGAAAAGGTTGACACCATAACGAAGCTGAAAGAACCACAGCAAGTGGCCGATGTCTGATTCTTCCTGGGCATAGCGGGGTACTGCGCAAGATACATCCCACATTTAGCCTCCATCACTGCACCTCTTAGAAAGCTGCTACAAAAGGAGGCTGTGTTTGCGTGGACCCCCGAATGTCAGCAGGTGTTTGACGCCGTCAAGAAGGCCCTGACGGAAGCACATAGCCTAGCATATTTCAAACCGGCTTGGCACACAGAGATCACCGTTGATGCCAGCCCAGTTGGCCTGGGAGCCATCCTGGCCCAAACGAGTGGGGCAGATGTCAACCCCAGTCATATCATGGCCTATGCCAGCAGTGCCCTGTCCACACCGGAGTCTGCCTACTCGCAGGCCGAGAAGGAGAGCCTGGCTACTGTATGGGCCTGTGAGCATTTCCACAATTTTGTCATTGGCAAGAAGTTCACTTTGATCACCGATCATCAGGCGCTCCTGATATATGACGTGTGTAGGTGTGTAGGTGATGTAAAAACAACTGTGTATTTGGGAGAATATGTATTTGGATCCTGTCCCTGTTCGGCAACCCATGTACCAAGATGCCACCGAGGATCGAGCATTGGGGCATCAGGTTGCAGGAGTATGACTACGATATTGTACACAGGCCCAGGGGCGATTTGAACCCAGCGGACTACCTATCCTGCCACCCTGCAGGACCACCAGTTACCCGAGTGGGGGACATGGCTTACATCAACTATGTGGCTGCCAACTCGCTCCTGCCTGCTCTATCGCTGGACATGGTCACCGCTGCATCGGCAACAGACCCAACGACCTCCTTGGCCAACAGCCCGACGACCAACGGCAGATGAAAGTATTACCAATGAGCCACTTTGGCCCACCCGGGGTGTGCAAGGAGGAAATGGAGAGGCTGACGTGGGTACAGACTGAGCTACGTGTAAAAGACCACAACATACTCCTGAGGGGCTGTTGCATCGTCATTCCTGCCGCTCTCAGGGCTGACGTCGTCCAGACAGCACATGAGGGTCACAGAGGAGCCGAGAACACCAAAAGGCAACTATGCTGTCATGTCTGGTTCCCCTTTTTGAACGCCCTAGTCGACGAGTGGATCAAGAACTGCCTAGCTTGCCAATGCACGGCACCAGCAGAACCCCCGGTGCCCTTACAACCCATGCAAATCCCTGAACTACCATGGGAGAGAGTTGCAGTCTACTTCTATGGTCCATTGGAATCAGGGGAGTACCTCCTCCTACTCATTGACGAGTACTCTTGATTTCCCATCGTCAAAAGGGTCACCACCACAGCATTTCCCCAAATAGCGGCCGTTGTCGATGAGGTGCTGAGTGAGTGGGGCATCCCACGAGTGATCAAGTCGGACAATGGCCCACCGTTCAATGGGCATGAATTTGGGGAGTTGGGAAAACATCTAGGTTTCAAACACCTCAAGATAACTCCCAGGCGGCCACAAGCGAATGGCATGGCAGAACGCTTCATGGTATCGCATAGAAGCTACCTACACTCACCAGGCTCTGTGCCGGCTCCTCTGGGATTATCGCAACATCGCGCACGAGGTCACCAACATGACCCCAGTGGAATTGATGGTTCGATATGATGTGCACACACGCATCGTGAGAGACTCTTCGACCCCAGGCACAGCAGGTGCAGAAGTGATCCGCCGAGACGTGAAGGTAAAAGAGAGAATGAAGCGAGACTCGGATGCAAGGCGTAGAGTGGTGCCGAAAGACTTTCAAGTTGGGGAGAAGGTCCTCATTCAACAGCCAATGGCCAAGAAGACAGTCATTTCGCCCGAACCCTATGAGTGTGAAAGGAACAATGGTGACCTCCCAGGATGATGACAAAGAGATCACAAGAAATAGCTCGCTATTCAAGCACTTTGTCAAGCGAGAAGACTGTAAGACTCCCCCGCCGGAACCTGATCCTGGGGTGAGGGAGCCACGAGATGACCCATGGGTCCTGCCACGGGGCGCGCTGGGCCAAGGAAGAACCATGCTTGACCCTTCAGGCATGGAGAGTGGAGGAGAGTGAGAAGCCAGGCCCCAGCGAGTAACACGGAAGCCGTTACGCTGGGTCGAAGAATGTTGACCCGGAGGCACAAACATTTGTCCGGGGGTAGTGTTAATGTTCTGTGTCTTTAAGGCACAGGCCCTGCCAGGTTAGGGGTGTGTTGTGTGACGTAAGGCTGGAGGCAGGAGGTTTGACCCTGAGATGTCAGTTCCTGTTAAATACGAATAAAGAAGGTTGCATGATATTCCCCTCCGTCTCTGCGTCCTTATTGAATGTATCCCAGCCCAGTCCGGGCGACACTTCCTACATCCAAACTTAACCAACAAAAGAAACTTGAAGTTGTACTTCCCTATATAGGCAACCATTAAAGGAATCCAAACTTGCTATCTGCACAAGAGCCGCCCGAATCCCTGCAAGAGTTCCTGAACGCCATTCCAACCTGACCATCTCAGCCGAATGCTCACAGGGGATCTGTATTTGGGTAGGGCCTTTCCGAACAGTCTGGAGACTGCCCCTGGGTGGTAGCGCTGGAGAAGTTGGCTGTCGCATACCTTAATGGAGATTGCACGTATTCACCCGCATTCAGCACTTGAGTCCGCGGGGTTCACACATGGCTTTTGGGGACATTCCCTGAGGCCTAATTCTTATAAAGAACGTGTTGCTGCCTGCACAGAAAAATAAAACTTTAATTCAGCTGGTTGAAAAGGGAGCGCTTCTGGTTTTAACTACACTTCTAACATTTTTCAAAATGCCTGCAGACGTCGTATTCGAATAAAGCCAAAAATGTTAGTATATGATGTGTGTGAGCGGTAAGTGTTAAAATGTCTGCGGCAAGACGGAATGGAGTTCCATATGCTGAGGTACTTGTGAAGCGAGCATGAACATAAGGATGTGCAGTGTTATTCTCACAACATGTCAATAGGCATTAAGCGCCATGAGCCGCTCAGTAGAACTGCAAATATCTAGTGATTAACACATAGAATGATAATGTTATTATGCAGTCGAAGTCCATATGGTTGTACCAATTCAGAGGCACGCAGTCTTTCATCTATGCGTTCCTGTGGTCTCGCAGCTTTTCACTTTCTCCTTATATCCCCATCACATCACTTATATCAGCTATATTTTCTATAGAAAATGAGCTTGATAAATGTTGGAGTTGCTGGGCAGTGTTTAAGCACAGATGCACGTGAATCCCAAGAATGGCCTCGCTGAGGTAAGTAGGGCGCGACACACTTCTCCCCTGCATTACAAAGACATGACACCCCCATTAAAAGGAATATGTTCATTTGCTAATGGACGTTCTTCACATCATGCAAACATTTATTTGAACAGTATCACGTGCTTTGAGAAACAAAACTATAAATACAGCAAATACAATTATGTGTCATTTAAATAGTGCCTTCATCAAAGCAGTTTATATATAACTTATTTTCATACAATTCCACCTAACATAAGTTCAGTATTTATTCATTCAGTGAAGTTTATTCGGATAAGAAACATCCATCAACAGATCACCTGGCTTTCACAGGATTCGAACGTGTGACCCGCAGACGACACACAGATCACAGCAATGAGTGCTCAACCCACTGAGCTATCTAACCAGCATCCTAAGCAATCACTTCTTACAGCTTTTAACACTCAGCAAATAACTCCGTATTCCCCCTCAGGGGTCTGTAAACTAGGGCTCTGCAGAAGTTTTGGACTGCAATTATCATTAGCCCTAGATAGCTTAGTCAATGGTGGGGAATCACGGGAGTCATAGTTCAAAACATCTGGAGTGCTGCAGGTTGCAGGGCCTTGCCCTGCCTAAACCACAAATGTACCTGTACTAACTAACTTCTCTACAAATGGGCAAACCTACCTCTTCCGAGTACCCAGCTGACCGCTAATGCAACCACCTCGCAAGCCAAGCTATGGCCCACACAAGGGCCTCTTACAGTGAATTTCAGCCATTTGTTCCTAAGGTAGAATAGGTTGTGCACACAAAAAAGGGGGCAATTATTTCAACTGACGAGCCATTAGCACAAAGACAATGGCACAGGTTTATGGCCATTACACCACCCCCCTACCACCACACCTAGGGAGTGGGAGCCTAGACAGAAGAGAGCGCTTCCTAGTAGAGAGCTTGCATTTCAGGATTGGCTGTCTAACCAAGATAAAGTTCCCACCCTGGTGGGAATTTTATGTCAAAATATTGGGACAGTCTAGGATTGACCAAAGCCTTCTCAGGTAAGACTTCTTCCTTTACTTCGCATTATGTGGCCTTCAATTCCCTCATGTCCGTTTTGGAAATGCTATCTGAGATTTACCACACGTGGAACAAATCCTGCTCAGTCTGACCCAGTGAAATTGCTCCATAGTCCTCAAAGCCTGATTGGGCTTCCAACACCATCAAGTGGTCTGTGCATACTGAAGGGACATGGTAGGACCATATGCTGACCCAAAAGGCTAGTGATTTTAAAGCAAACTAATTTCAGAGGGTTTAACATCAAATTCTTCCTGAGTTTTGTAGAGGATGCCAGAGAAATCGCAAATAAAGATGTTAAGAAAAAAATCCCAGTTTTCTGAAGAAGGTGGCAGTTTAAGTGGTCCCGGAGTTCTAGGGTGTTCACCACTCTGACCACTAACTTAACTCTGTAAGGCCACAAGGAAGGACTGACTGAGTGGCCCCCAAAATGGTGATTAAATGGAATAATCTGCCCAGCTACCTGCTTTAGAATGATAGTGCTCTTCTCCTTCAGGCCTTTCCTTGAGCCAGAGATGGAGAGTCTGATGCACAGAGAGTCGAATCACTACACTTAATAGAGGATCTCAGCTGCTTCTGCCTCCCCACAATCATTTTGGATTTTACTCTATTAATTGTGAGGGACTTGAACCAGCAGCGCTCTACAAAGCCCCTGAAAGAGCTGTCTCAGACCACATTGAGCCTAAGAAAGGTTTATTGCATCATGTATGTATTTATTTATTTAGTTAAAATTCTTCTCTAGCACAAACCTGGAATTGGTGCATCAGAGCGCTTCACAAAATACGAATATAAACCCATATAAACTACAAAACAAAAAAAAACCCATACAAAACAATAAAACCTAACAATGAAACATCACCTTGCTTGGTCAAAATTGTCAAAGAGCCCCTAAAAGACAGATTGCCACAACCAAGATTTAATTTTCTTTTCTGAACTTCAAGTACTAAGTAGTTACACAAAGATCACTAGGCGGGACATTCCAGGTGCTAGAAGCCTCCCCATGAAAAAGATCTTTTATTAGTGGAAGCCAGTTTGAAACTTCGGACTTCCAAAAGCTGTGAGGCTCGACTTCTTAGGACTCATGAATCCCATGAAATCTTTAGTTTCTAAGCCACGTAACTGGAGTTTCATATAAGTAACGCATAGTAATTGAAAGGCAATCTTGGCCTCTAGAGGAAGCCAGTGCAAGGATGGGAGAATCAGGGTCATCTGATCAAATGTCAGCTTTCCCGCCACCAATCGTGCTGCAGCTTTGAAAGCAGGCCTCAATGGAGCCAATGAACTGCAAAAAAGTGCACACAAATAATTGGGACTTGTATGCCATCCATCCTAGGGAGATTCTAGCCCCTACCGTGAGACGACCCATCTACATCAAATAGATTAAAAAGCACGGGGAAAGGACACACCCTTGCCTGACAACCTTCGGTCTCAAAATTCTCTGAGATCTCCCACCCCACCCTGCACCCGTGCCTTCATGAACAGACTTAATTAGATCAATCAGTAATGGATCCATACCCTCATACCAAAGGGCCTCCCTTACGTCGACCATGCAATGGAATTGAATCCACCTTGAGGTCAATAAACCTTAAGAACAAAGAACATTTCCAAATGTTGATATACATCATTATTTTAAACATCAAACAGAGGCTTGCTTAATAGTACCTGCTCCCTGTCAAAAGCTACCATGTACACGATTTTAAAATAGAGCCCTTACTCTCTCACTACGCCACCTTATGCAAGATGGCTTTAGTCCTCGCCTGAAGCATTCATGGGTGGAATAGATATGTGGTTCCAAGGGTAAACCTTGTAAAACTTTTTCACAATGAGGCAATTCATGACAGCTTCCAGTAGGATGGAATGGCTCTTGTGCATATTATTGAGATAAAGCAGCCCAACGGGACAGGGACCCATGTAACAGGGTCCAATTTAACAGGATCTAAGGGGACTCCATCCGGACCTATGACCTTCTGAGAAACTAGAAACGAAACTGCCTAACAAACGTCCCTCAAGAAAAAAAAGGGCACCTAAGGCTTTGCATTGACTATAGTTGGGCCCTCAACACTTACACACCCAACATGGACCATGGTACTCTCCTCACCCATCCCACAACCAAAGCGGAAGAGGAAATGGTACCTCCAAGTATCCCCATAAATACTACTCTCAATTCTTGGTGAGTAGGTCTTCATGTCCCAGGTGTCCAGTGACCAGAAACCCTTGGGCCAGCTGCTCTAAGAAGTGTTTCCTATTCTGGGATTTCTTAACATAAAAATGCTTACTGCGCTGTTCCATAATCAAGTGAACCTGTGGGTGGCATACCCTTCCTACTTGTTTCATTATCATGATAGCAAAGGATAGCTCTCACTTCTTGCAACAGCATTCCTTGTAAACAAGGAGCACCCTTGGGGCTTATCTCAGTGGCAAAAGTTGAGAGATATGCTCCAAAGGTTCATAATAACCACAAAAGCCTTAGATATGGCTCCTTACCCAGGTCCCCTCCTTGTGGGCCTAAATGCCCCTAGATAATGAAGGGTAGCAGCGTACATAACAGAGATGAAGCTGATGATATCTACCTTAGACCATCTCATACTATGCCCATTTGCTGATACAGTGCCCCCAGAGCTTCTGATGCACTCTTTAAATATAGAGAGAATTATGTGCAAAGGAGCATGGTCACTTTACACCCTCGATCCAACCCAAAGTCCTTAAAGTGAGCCCAAGGCAGCATTGTCAAAAAACATTAGTTAATCTTAGAGGACCCTGGTGTGAATAGAATGTATTTGCTTCTGGAGTGTCCTTTTGCAATCTCCCATTGAGGGTCCCCACATCCACGCCCAGAGCCCACCCTCTCATCAAATGGCCCAACCTATTGGTCACACCTTTAGGGCAGAATATGACTGGAACAACATCAAAGCAGGAAGAACCAATAAAGACACATTGGGCCTCATTACGGGTCTGGCGGTAACCAAGGCGGTAAAACCACCTGGTTACCGCCGGACTTGTATTACCATTCTGCCTCCGTGACTCCCGCAATTACCGGGGCATTACAAGCCCGGTGTCCCGGGAATTCCGGACGCAGAATGGTGTTAATCCCCATTCCCATTGAGTCCCATAGGACTCAATGGGGATGGGGATCATGGAAACACCGGCACCATCTCGTGATGGTGCGGGTGTTTCCTCGTCCGCCTGCAGGCGGGCGGTATTAAACCCGACAGGTCTCCACCTGCAGGAGTTGTGAGCGCACGGCATGGAAACAACAGTGGCGGCGTGTTTACCGGGTTTACTGCCACCGTTGTTTCCATACTGGGCGAGTTATAACGAGGCCCATTATCTCTTTCCTCGCTCAACTTCCAATGAAAATCTCCAGCAACAAAAATCAGCCCCCTCCCTTTAAGACTGGAAACAAATCTGTACATTGATTCATAATAGTTGGTAAGCACACCAGGAATGCTTCATACTTGAGATGTTCTGAATTATCAAAGTTACTAAAGGATTGCTCTGATGTCAGAGCCCCTGACACTTTCTCTACTAGATAAAGGGTGTTTAGAGCACCAAAGCCAGCTGGTTGACCACCCCCAACCACTGGTCTAGTGAACATCCAGATGCGCAACCTTCTCATGGTCGACCTCTGGGTACCGTAGAAGCAGGAACAAAATATGAGACATGGCCTTCTATATGACAAGAGTTAATTGCCCAGGGTTCCTGCTGAGTTAATATGTCCACTGGGCTGATGTAAGAGTACCAATTCCCCTTAATTCTTGCAATGTTCCATCTAATAATCGTCAGGTCCCCACAAAGATCAATAGTTTCAGAAGGATGGAGAGCCCAAAGTCGTGTATAGAGCAGGTTGATTCTGGACAAGGAATAGCAATTAACTTGGTTCAATGGGTTAGGCTATGCTCATCAGCCCACAATCCCTTTATCTCCTGGGCGATCGTCTTAGCCTCTGGGAGTGGGAATTGATCAACAGAAGGCCCCTCCAGGATGCAATTGAAATACGTGTTGGAAGACTTTCTCCTTCTGTAGTAGACTGCTCACAGAAACCCTATATATATTCTGATGGCAGGGGCTGAAGACAGCTCAGGACTGTTTGTGTGATTCTGATTGATGCATCCAAGCAAGACAGAGGGGAACGTCGTTGTTCCATCTGCAACAAACCATCTACAAGGCCTCCGTTTTCCATCCTTTCCATAGCATAGTCTGTTCATTGAAAAATATTTTTTCTTTGCAGCCTAGCAATGTCAATAATGTCACTCTAAATGACAAACACCCCCTATTCTCCCTGAGCCAATAAGCAACTTTATGTGTCAATTTCCTGGCCGCCCTCTTGGCTCCCTTTGACTTCCTTGATTTCTAGATCCAGCCCCGGAATGAAGGGGAGGGACAAGAAGTGTGAAGGCGAAGACACATTTTTAGGAAGAAATGTAAAAGCCGCGGGTCTCTCCTGCTGGGCTGATATTTCCCTCAGACTGCTACTGCTGGACTCTGATCTCTTCCACACCCTAGACCAGCTGGCTCTCGCTCCTCACCTCCCTACATTTCAGTTAAGTAATAGGGCTGCAGCCTGGTGCGTAGGGTGTCAAGCTTTACAAGAGTTTACACTACTTGAGGGGCTACATGAGTGGCCAGAGATAGCAGTGGAACCAAGGAAGTTAGGCCAGACTGACATGTACACTATGTAAGATCCTCCATTTTCATCCCAAGGCTCTGAATGTATTCTTGAGCAGAATCCAGCGACGCACTAAATACATGGATGAAGTTCCCCATATGTTGATCACACAGATTCCAGTATTCCCATCAAGCTGTGCTAAAACAAATTGGCTTTGAAGAGCAACCAAGAGTCAGATTGGAGTCAAAACTTGTGGGAGGAAGGGAAGTATAAAGGCACATGGATAAGGAGGGTCTAGGAGGGGTTGCAGCAATATGCAGAGCAAGAGGAAAAAGTGGGAGCAACACTCAGACCAGCAAACATATTTAGAGTTGGAAAGAATGTCCTGAAAAGCATGAAGACTGTGATTTTCCAGAATGTCAGGGGCACCATGGTCTCAGTGGCACTACACAGCACCCTGGCACTACCTGGAGTAAATTCCCAACCCATGTGACTGTCTCCTGCACTTGTATAATTGTATCCTCTAAAGTAGACTGGACAGCAGACGTGACTTTTCTCTGCTACCCTCTGCTGACCCCCTCAATCCACTTCTTTTTCTCCATAGCCTCTAGCAAAAACCAATCACAAACCTTCCTCTTACCCTTATCAGAGAGATCAGGAGAGGCGTATTTGCTTACCAGACCTATCCAAGATACCCCCCCCCATGATACAAAGCGCATCTCACTATTTGTGATCAGTGTCTTCAACAGTTTCTGGTGAACTATGATGCACAAAGCACCCAGTCGCACCCACTCAAACCACTCCTTATTCATCACGAGAGCATCACCTCCGCTGCTACCTCAGCTGAACTGTTGTCAGCAAATCCAGCTAAGCAATGGCACCCCTTGGAGACACTGAGAGGAAAAATGGGAAGAAAAGGGGAGGAGCAGAAATAACTTATCTGCCATACATTCTGCCATTCCCACACACTGTAGGGAAACGAGGCAACAAAACAATGGCAATGGGACATCGACTAGGAAAGGCTCAAGCCACACCCCTCCTTGTGATGAATCTACACATGCTAGTGTTCAAGATGGGGGCCATCTCCAAGCCTCACGCAAGTTCTCCCTCATCAATCATTCAGTCATTCCAGTATGTTTAACTATTCTCTTATTGAATGCAGCTCTTGTTAAACCCTCAGATAAGTCACCCAACCTCCCAGCAAAGTGCCTTTCGATCACCTGAGTGCTGTTTCATTGCCTTTACCAGACCTCACTTATCCCACAATTTATCTCTTTCGACTTATGAAAAATGATATCTATCTTGCTATTCTTTCACTACTATGTCCCATCTAACTCTCACTACTTTCTTAGCATTGATTGTTTGGCCAAATAGGTGATTGACTGAAAACATACACAAAATACAGTGGGTTCTCTGGGTGCTGGTCACTGATCTGAAAAAGAAAGGTCTTCACTTGAGATCTCAATGTGGTGAAAGACCTTGGCTTTTGGATCTTAGGAGACAAATCATTCCAGGGTGTAGCTGCCTGGAACATGCCAAGTGGCTCTTTTGATGAAACGTTTAATGGGGAAATCAAGAGATTTAGATGACTGATGCATATGCGTGAACAGGCCAGGGCATAGTGCCAGATTTTTCTCATCAAGGAGGTAGGAGACATGGATATCGGAAATGTATCGTTTGGACCAATTTAAAGATTAAGTAGGCTACAGATCAGCAGTAATGCAATGTTCTGGCCTATCTGAAGCATATCCATCAGACCAGAATTACTCAATTTTTCACCACATTGAGTGGGTCTATTGATGACAGAAGGAGTGAAGGAGATTAGACCAGGCGTTAAAGGAGGGACCCGCTAAGGGAACTCGTAATGAGGCCCTTTGTCTCTGCATTCGTTTTTGTTATTTCCCGAACAGCACCCAGAGTCAACTGGTGGGGCTGCTCATCTTGGACATTGGTTCTTTGTTGCCTGCTTATCTTGGACATTGATTCTTCATCATCTGCTCATCTTGGTTCTTCCTCATTTTCTGACTGTTGTCATTCCCACAGTATCCGAGGACCTGAAAAGCAAAGCAACAGTGTGAGAGATCCCATTCTGTTCTTCGACTGCTGCCCATCCCAGTGCCTAGTGTGCTCACCTGCGCATTGAGTCCCGCTCTGTTCCTTCAGCATCTCATCGCAGTGTCGGCCTCCAGTCGCTCAGCTCCTGTGAAGAAGAAAGACAAAGACATTGTGAAAGTAAGCTCAGTCACTGTACAGCACAAGTTTGCAAGCACAGCAAGTTTGACACCTGTGTTTAATCAAGACTTACCTGTTCACCACGTTTAATCAAGAGTTACCTGCTCACCGTCGTATCCTGTGTGTCACAGCCGGCCTGGACCACGCACCTTTAGTGAAGTAACTGGAGGATGATACATACCTGACGACCGCAACTATAGTCGCAAACATTACGGTGATAAGCACCCGCTAAGCGCCAGCCAGCCAACCCAGGCTCTGAAGGGGAGGGGCAGAAGGGAAGGCCCTGTGCTTATACTTAGACTGTACTTACCTTTAGGTCACCCTCACCCCCATAACAATTCATCCCAAAAGTCCCAAAACCACCCAGGTCCCTCACAACCTCATGGACCCCTCAGAGTTAATCCCCAGTCGAACAGTGGGGGAAGGAGTGTGGGGCGAGCGTCAAGGTGAAGTCAGACAGCGAGGGGGCTACACATCGGTACAGACCAGACCAGGCATTCCTGCAGGGCACCGGAGGTAAGCATAACACTCAAACACCCGAATCACAAACATTCTAACACATGGAACACCTTCCACCCCATCAAGACCAATAGCTTCAGTGTCCTCACAGCCAAAACAAAACCTGCACACTTCCTGGATGATGCATGCCCACCTCAAGCTGAATCCAATTGCATCACCAACCCAGCTCCCCACTGGCTCAACATCATCAACTCCTGTCCCTCACATGGTACTATTCCCTCTGCAATCAAAACTGGACAAATCTCATCCCTCTTCAAAAAACATCTTTCAACCCGCACTCCCTGAAACCTACTGCCCCATTACTATCCTACCATACATCACCAGAATCATGGAACGCTTTGTTACTAACCAACTGCAACAACACATCACTACAAAGAAGCTACTCAACCCATTCCAATCAGTCTTTCGGCCTGGGCACAGCATTGAGACTGCCATTCTTCACATCCTCTATGACCTCCACAGCATCACAGACAAAGGGCACAGAGCACTACTCATACTTCTCGACCTCTCTTCAGCCTTTGACACCCGTGACCACACCATTTTACTAGACATCCTAGCCCACGGGATGAATCTCTCTGGCATCATACTCGACTGGTTCACCTCCTTTCTCACTGACTGGACACACATTTTCACCATGCCCCCTTATCAATCAGACTCCTCCCCTGTCAAGAATGGGGTCCCATAAGGCTCCTCCCTATCTTCACTCCTCTTCAAACTATATGTTGAATACCTTGGACAGACCCTTAACAAACACAGTGTACATTTCCATCAACATGCAGGTGACACACAAAAAAAGTTTGCAGATGCTTACATGCGAATAAACTTATGGAACTGCAGGAGCACCTATGGGACCTGACAGAACCAAGTGTGACTAACCTATGGAGAATATAGAATAGCACGAACACTGTAGACACCATATTATGGTTTAGGAAAATTACAGAAGGCACAGGTCTCTCAGCAAGAGTTTAGCTGAGCTGAATTCATGCTGAAGAAAGTGCAAACCATGTGAGACAGGGCCCACTGCCAAGGCCACAAGATATAGATGACATTCCATTCCCTGAACGACAGTAGCACCAGCTGCAATAAATACAAATAATTCCTAATAATTCAGAGCTGCACAGCTCCAAATCATGGTCTCCGAACACGTGACCCAGCAAACGGGAAAAGAGAGCCAAACTCATGCTACCAAACAGAGGTGCGCAACAAAGATGTTACAATGTGAGACAAGTGTTGCACTCTCATAGCCTAAGGTGGCACACACAAGTTACAATGCAGACACATAGTATTCTTATTACATTGAAAAGGTACACCAAGAGCTCAGAAACTTTAGCTAACCCTAGGCCTGGGGATGTCAGCTCTAGCCAATCACAGTTTTGTAACCTAGAGGTGGGTATCACCGGGTAAAAACCAATGGTAAGTCCCTTATACTGCAACATCGTTATAGAAAGTGACTTGGGGATGTACCAGGTCAGGCACCTGACATGGCAGAGCCAGGAGAATAACACATATAGGTGACCATATGGGTTATTAGGCTCCTGATGGCCAATCCAGTGGTCCGACAGGTTTTCTGGAGAAAGACCCAGGTTGTAACGTCACTCTGACATCATTAGGGAACAAAACTGGTCTTCGAGAGAGAAGGTGAGATGTTCATGGATTTCTTCTGTCCCTGTGCTGATCCCTGTTGGTTTGGTCTGTAATAAACTGCAGGTTGACCTTTCCGTTGACTGAGTCCTCTGTTTATCCTATGGAAGGTGTTGGGCCTTCCGAGAGTCTGCAAACTCCTAGTGGCCCTTTGGGATACCTTGGCGTTTGTCCCAACAGGATAGTAGCAGAGATATGTTTGGCTGAGCCAGCCAGGCACCAGGTTGTCTCCTTCGCAGCCGAACCTGTGACGCTGCGGGACGCTTGCATATTTCAAGAAGACGGGAAAACGCATTCCCATTTACAGGTTGTCAGGCGCCACCTGTGAATTATCCTGGCCGAAGTCAGTGAGTTCTCCAGGTAGACCAAGACGGGAGTCGAGCGCCTTGACACAGAGCTGGCAGCTGAGCAGCGCTAGCACACCACGCAGCGTAAGTATTGACCCAGTTTGAGAGCAACTATGGGTGTGAGGGAGGGTATTGAGTATTGTTGAAGTAGTGTCTAATATTGTCAAAAGGGAAGCGACAGGAGCAGAGGTAGAAGTCTTTTCTCTATGTTTAGGGGACATTCGGTAAAAGGTAAAAGGTTCTGGCCAATAACCTAGACTATATATATATTTTTTTTATTGTGCAGATAGTCACAAAAAATGACTTTTTACACATTCTCCATCAAAATTAAATAAGAAAAGAAACAGAAAAAGAAATTCACTAATATATCCCAATTTCATAAAGGTACACAAAATGTTTTTAACAATGTAAAAGCTTAAAAATAACACATCAACTAAATGACTATTATAATCAACAAATCTAAAATGCAACCGCAGAATTATTGCTGTTATTAGATACATACAATCTGTGCAATTACAGTGAGATTTTTATTAGATTCAATTTGTTTAGATATTTAAGCAGAGCGATAGACAAAGGGATCTCCGTGCCAGATGAGATCCTGTACCAGAAGTCCTGGGTGGAGAGCCAGATTGAATTGTGAACAAAATGCAAGAAGTGTTTTTCGCTAAGGACAAGGGTAAAAGAGCACCATATAATAAGATGTCTCAGATCTTGTATTAGCCCTTCTCCACACAGTATACATTCCCCTGCAGATGGATCGAGTTTTATCAATTTCTGCTGCGTTTCATTGGTTTTAATGAGATTAAGTTGGAAGAGCAACAATTCGGCTCACCTAACAGGATTGGGAAAATGTCTTATGTATGGGAGAACATATTTGCTAGGTTTTTCACATAAGTTAAATGTATTAGTGTTTTTTGGGTTACTGATCGAAGCTCTGGTACTTATCCAGTTTTCTCGCATCGATGCATGCTTTACTTAGTCTCTTTTGTCCATAAGAATGGATTCAGAACATTCACAGTTACATAAAATTGCTTCTGCATCACAATATAAGTTTATCAGATAGGAATTCTTGTGCGCAATTAAATAGACATTAATATCTTCATACAGCAGCAAATGTTTTTTTAGGAATGAGGATTAGTCTGTAAAGGGCAAGAACCTTCCAGTTGTAGTATGATTTCAGGGAATGCAGACCTAACCCATAGCGTAGCTTGGAGATAGGTAGAGAAAAAGGTAAGGACAATAATTTTTTCCATAAACAACGTTCGAGCCTGTCCCTATTATTGTGAGTTGCACAAAGATGACATTCTATGCCATATAGACTATTGACTCAAGGGCTTGGATGACAAAACTTATGTAAATAGCGGTATTCCTGTGGGTTGAGCATTTTAGCTCGGGTCATAGATGATGGTATCCCTGTGAGGCTTAGCAAGGGAGCTGGCCTAGATTGCAGAAGGTGAGTTGGCTGGTCAAGTCTCCTAGAGTGAGGCGTTTTTCATACTAGGCAACGCAGCGGTGCAATTTGATCACAAGAGAATATTGGTATACCTTGCCTGGAGTGGAGGAAGACAGCTGTGGGGTTTTTGTGTAGTTTGTGAGTACCGGGCTATTACAATGTGCGCAGGATATTTGATTTACCTATGCTGTTCTGTTAGCTTGGTGGCGTCACGCTTAGGTTTGCACATAGGACATAAAGAGCTTGAGACAGTGAGGAGCTAGTATTGGAAACGTGGGATTGGCAGACGAGGTCAACCAGTGGCAATGCGTGGAAGGAGCATGCAGAAGATTGTGGGTGTGCCTGACTAGGCAGAAGCTGTGAAGGAGGGACGGTGCGCGGAGCACGCCTGATAAGTTATAGAGCCACAGAGGCTCGTAAAAACTGGAAAGTATTATCACTGCATTGTGCTTTTCTCCCTAAACAGCAGACTATCGAAACCAGGTCAGGTAAAAGGAAATGAGATGTAGCAAGGCAAAAGTGGGAGGGATATACCCCTTCAGCACCTGTGCAAGACGCATACACCTTATAAGGAAAAGATCTGTAAATATAGCATAGAATGGTCCAAAAGTACTGAGGGAAAATTAATCAAACCATGGCCACCTTGTGGAAGTTTCTCTGAAGACGTGCAGTATTTACTATTGACACACATACAGGGTACCTACAAGGGGAAGAAATTGACAAACGTATGGCCATATTTGAGTTGTGGGGCATGTTCCAGGAGGGAAAGGGGGATGCTGCGAGGCATCAGTGGATGCTAAACCAGCAGGAGGTTAAAGACCAAGGGACCCATCCCTCCGCACCTCCCCCTGACCCTCCAAGTGTAGCATCTGATGATACAGACGATGAACAGGGAATGTATCAAATGAGGGAATTAAGGGCAGCAGAGGGGTATTCAAACACGACATATAAGCCACCACCATATACAAAGGAGGAGAGACCGAAAGGTGCAGGGCAGTCAGCTATTCATTCAGGGGCGAGCAGTGAGCCACAGCAGTGTGCAAAGGAAGAGCTTGAGGGCGTAAACACGAATGAATGGATAGCAGCGAAGGTACTTTTGAATATTCAAGGGAAGACAAATGCACAGGCAGAAGGGGCGACTGAAGCGATAGAAAGCCTGAAGAGGAACAGTGACACAACAGATTGGGCAGAACGAATGGATGAGGAGGCTAGGAGGGAAAAGGACAGGGAGGTGAGATTAGAGTGCGAAGACAGAGAAAGAAGAAGGGAAGAGAAACTAGAGTGGGAAGACAGGGAACGAAGAAGGGAAGAAAGAATCGAGAGATATCTCAAAGAATGGAAGAGAGATGAGGGAGAAAAGGGAAAGGGAGCTGCAAAAGGCAGAGAGATGCAGAGAGATAGCAGAGCAAGAAAAATGAAAGTTAGCTGAAAGGGAACAGCGGAAGTTGCAGTTAGACAGAATGGCAGTGGAACGAGCATGCAGGGAGAAGGACGAGCAAGCAATAAAGGCGGAGAAGACGCAGGTAGGACTCTATGGGGAAAGGAATAGATTTGAGACGGACAGACTGACAGAACCAGACAGCACAAACTCTCAGAGCAGGAGCACAAATGACGGAGGTGGAGCAGGCCAAGGAGCCTGGGCAGGAGGAAGCATGGGTGATTTGAGAGACATCGATCTCAGCATGAAACCCAACACAGACTTGACATAGAGGAGATTTAGGGGCTGATTATTTGCGCTGAAACAAATGGGGATTTGCAGGCAGAATGGCGCACAAATCACCGTTTTTCGGCGCAAATAAATCCATGAATCAGCCCCTTAGTTTCGAAGATGATTTCTGTAACAACATGGACATGGGGTCTGAAAACGAGGACAAATACAGTGGGGATGGAAGCAGCAGTACCGATCAGGGACAGACAAACGGGTGTCTTTGGAGCTCATGACACAGACACTGGGAGAAGGGAGAGGTGGCTCAGATGAGCAGACACAACAGGCGGATGACTTTTGCAACTCACATAGCAATTAGATTTCCCCAGGACAAAGGAGAGAGAAGGCAGCCATAGCTTGTTCAAGGGGATGATTGACAAGAGCTTATGATGACAATGGGTAAGTATCCATATTGGAGCCAGTAGATGTATGCGCAGGCATTGAGAATGAGAGGGGGCCTCGACAGAGTATACTGACTAGAAGTTCACCTGAGGAGGAGACGGCATATACACAGATGCCTTTACTGGAGAGAGGGGGGGTGAAACTCATTATGTGCCATGGAAGCACACAGGCAAGGAGAATGTGAAGCGTAGATTATTATTGTTGAGTGCAGGAGCTGGAAAATGGATTTACGAGATGGAGAAGATGACAGCTGCTCATAGATTAGCAGTGAGTGATGTAAAGGGACTGTTAGTGTCGATATTAGGAGACACCGCTGATGACCGATGGAAGAGGGAGGGATTCCGAGGGGTGACGACACAGAATACAGCACACAACAGTTCGCCATTTGCAAACTGCAGGACATTAGCATGGCAAGCATTAAGGACACAATACACAGACATGTCAGACATTGGGGTGATTATGTTACGTCATGTAAGATGAGGGAAGGTGAAGAGCCTGTGCTGTACAGTCAAGAGATTCAAGTGCTTTGGCGCCTCGAAACCCGAGTGCCTTGGGATAAAACAGTAGCAATATTTTACCACATATTAGTACAGGGAGTACCAGAGCCAGTTCAGAAGAGTTTGAAGAAAGTGCTAGGGATTGAAGCCAAAGGATGGCCCCAGATACAGCTCACGATATTGCATCATTGTGGACTATGGCAGGAAAAGTTTAAGCGAAAAGCAGAAGCCAGAAAGGCAGATGAGGAGAAGCTAGTGCAGAGGAAGCTATTAAAGTATGCAATGGGAGGGAACTTTATAACAAGACCCACCCCACAGGCACAGCAGCAGCATCAACAGCCACAACAATTCGCACTGCCATGGGAGAAGGGTACATGGGGCGGGGCAGCCCACAGCAGGAGTTTTGAGGAAGGGGAGGCCTACAAAAGGGGCATGGCTTCGGGCCACAGATGCATCACAAAGGGGGTTTTCAGGAGGGTTTCGGGGATATGGACAAGAGGTGCAGCGGAAACCATGGGACCTTTTGGGGGGTTTTCCAGGGTAGGGAAGGAAGCCACCACAGTGCTGGGCCTGTGTGCAGCTAGGGCACATCTTAACGGTATGTCAGTTAGAGGGATGCAACAGAGTTGGGGAGAGCAGGACCAGCAGCCATATCAAGGGGGCCAAGATGATTATTAGGCAGGGGACCAGCAACCACAAGGGCAGCCGCAGGGTACATATCAACAAATGCTGCAAGCACAAGCAAAAGCACCACCAGCACAGATGCAGGTACCACAAATGCCAACACCAGTATCGCAGCTCCTACAGGCACCACAGATTAGATGGAGCACACAACTAGCACAGATACAGAATTGATGACGTACCAGCACATGTGGACACAGTGATGACAGTACCCGTCCGACGACTAGGGGGAGTTACCACGGTAGGGAACATCTGCTTTACAGGAAATGGATTGTCCATGTACCCCAAATAGGACAGCCCACAGACGAACTTGATGTGTCCCATCCTGTCAATCACACCCAACCCTGCAGAAGAACCTCACATAGATAGTGATAGGTGACAAAACATTTTCCTTATTGACACCGGGGCGACTAGGTCATGCATTAGGGAAGGAACATTTACATTGTCAGGCGATGCCATGTACACTGAAGGATACTCTGGGGCTCGGGAAGTGGTTCCTTTTACTGATAATATCTCTACAGGAGATCACAATCTATCACTACCTTTATTCTACTCTCAGCAGATGCCTATAAACATTCTGGGACGTGACATTATGAGCAAACTAAACATGACAATTTAATTCACAGACAAAGGCATACACATGCTAAATGTAAGGCAGATTTTCCAAGCATATTGTGGACGAACATTACAGAGGGGGGTGCCAGTGGACCCAGAGATGTTCCATTATGCGACTGACATTGCTATTGCATGGCTTCCAGGCATTGCAGGGAAAGTGTGGGGGGTCCCAAACAAGTACCTGTTCAGGCCAGAAACACCACTGGACAAGCCAGAAGGAACAATAGTGTCTATAAAAATAGAAGCAGTGGCAGCAAGAGAGGATTGGACTGCACTTCACAGGATGGATGACACTGGGCAGGCATGGAGAGCAATAATTGCAGTTGCAGAGGGTCGCAGGCTGACCACAGTGACAGATGATTAACTATTTAAGGAAGAGAGACAGGAACTGGAGATAGTGTTCGAAATGTGTGTAACTTACTTTTTACAGATGCACTACAGAGAGGTGCCACAGAGAATGGCGATGGTGCTGGAGGCGCCGCCCTCATTCTGGGAGGTGGACCTTGCCAAGGTACCCAGCAGTTTATGGGCAACAAGTCCTTATGACGTTGGGTGTATAAAGAGCATAGGGGTAGTGAAGATCAAGCTGAAGCCGAGAGCTATTTTACCAAGAGTGAAATAGAATCCCATAACTAAGGAAGCAGATGAAGGCATTTATGAGACAATCACAGCTCTGATTGAGAGAGGCATTTTTGGTGCCATCAGAGTGCCCATGTAACACAGCAGTGTATCCCATGGGGGTCATGGCATTTTATTCAGGATTTAAGACCTCTTAACCATATTGAGAAGCAGAGTATCCTCTAGTTGCAAACCCAGCAAAAGTTTTGTGCAGCATTCTGGCGGAAGCTGCCTGCTTCATAGTCATTGATTTGAAGAATGCATTCTTCTCAAAGCCACTACACCCAGACTCACAAGACTTGACCAGTTTCATGTACAGAAACCAGAAGTGGAAACACTCTCATTTACCACAAGGGCACTGTGAGTCACCATATCTTACAAATGGACCTATTCAACATACAGACGGAGAGAGCAGTTTTACAGTATGCAGTTGACATTTAGATTTGCAGTGACACAGAAGATCAGTGCAGGAGTGACTTGGTGCACATGCTAACAGTGTTAGCTGACAAAGGGTCCAGGGTGGACAAGGTTAAGTTACAGTATTGCCAGAAGGAGGTGCTGTATATTGGGCAGATGATAGCCAAGGATGGTCAACAGATCGCACCATGGAAGGCAGAGGCAATACGCAAAACACCCCATCCCACGCAACAGTTCTTAGGGTTGTGTAATTACTGCAGAACATGTGTCTTTGACTACAGCACATAAACAAGGCCACTACTGTGCGCCCTGAAAGAGGCACAGAGGGGAACAAAGACACTGACGTGGACCACATAGATGACTGAGGCCTTTGAGGAACTGAAGGAAGCCATAAGCACTGTTAGGGACCCCAGACTACAAAAATGAATTCTTTCTATGTTCGCACACTGACAGTGTAGTGATGAAGGTAGTAATGACACAGAAGATGAGCATGGGCCATAAGCCAATTGCTTACCACAGTAGACAACTTGACCCAGTGATGAGAGGACATTATCCATGTGAACAAGCTCTGGGAGCTGCAGCTTTCACAGTAGAGAAGTCATCAGCAGTAACAATGGGGTGCACCACCACCCTGTGCGTGGTGCATGCCCTCTTCGTGATACTGCTTAAGCCGAAGAGTACACTGGTCACACAGAGAGCATCAGGGTACAAGGTGATACTATCAAATGTAAACACAGCAACATTCTTGCCAGATGTTCTCCAGGTAGGAGACTATGCACATGACTGCACAAAGAACATAGAGATGTTCAGTGAGACACGCACGGTAGATGCACTTGACTCGGGGTATATGCTCTACATTGACGGTTCTTTGACAATTGATTAAACTGATGGGGTTAGACGTACTGGGACTACAGTGGGAAGACTGAAGGAGGACAGGACAAATGAGGTGGTTGCAAGTTCTCGGCTACCATTCCATTATTCAGCACAAGCAGCAGAACTAGTGGCTCTCATATTAGCACTGGAAGGCAGCATAGAGAAAGAAGTGATGATTTATTCTGACTCTGCCTTTGTGACATCAACAGTACACTCAGGACTGGCCCGATGACTTAGGAGAGGGTTCAGGACAGTAGACGGGACCCCAGTGCAGCATGCACTATTATTTCACAGACTGATCGAGGTGATTGCTTATCCGAAAAAGGTAGCACTAGTGAAGTGCCAAGCCCACACCAAAGGGAAAGACCCTATCTCAAGAGGAAATGAATCAGCAGACTTTGGGGCAAAATGTGCAGCGTACATTGGGCAATCGTGGGAACTGAGGGACAGACACAAGTCTCAGGGTGTGCTTAGTAACATGGTAATAATGGAGGGTTACAAGGTATTACCAGAGACACAGATTATGGAGCTGCAGGGAGCTGTGCCCTAGGAGGATAAAGAGCTATGGGTGAAGGGAGGGTGTTCAATGTCTCCAACAGATGCCTTAACACGACAGAGCAACACAGGGAAAGTTGGTCATGCCACTAGCATTTTTGAACACAGCATTAGCCCAATTTCACCATCCAACACACACAGGGAAGGAGGGCATTGCTGCATGCAATGGAGAAACGTGGTTCTGTCCAAATTTAAATGAACATGTAGCTCAGCTGGTGAGTAACTGATTGAACTGTCAGCAGTTTACAGCAGGGCATACCTTAAGAGTTAGGAGAGGAAACATACCAAAACCTGTAGGCCCATTTCTGTATCTCCACCTGGATTACGTGGATATAATCCAAGTTTGCTAATGATGCCGCTACATGATAGTGGTTGTCTGCCCATTTTCTAGGTAGATCGAGGCCGGCCCCTGTTCACATGCTGACGCCCTTAGAGTGGCCAAATTCTTGGTCAGGGAGGTTTTTCCGAGTTGGGGCATGTGTGAAGTTCTGAGGTCTAACAGGAGAAGGGGAAATGGGATGCACAGGCCTGTCTGGTCTCTCAAAGAGAACATGTCTTTCTTTCTCAATATATATTTATCATTCTATGCAGTGTCTTTTTATTTTGAAGAGGCTACTTCAGGTGCAAACGGGCTTAGTCACAAGGCCACTTGGGACAGAAAACAAAGCAAAACCAGAACTATGTATCACTACACAGCAGGCCCAAATGCACTCCGAGAGGGACAAGAGTCCCAATTGTAATTCACTAAAGCATAGAATGTATTACCTCATAGAGATGATCCTTCTTGACCTATCCGCTGTCTTTGACACAATCAACCACTCAATCCTCCTCAACTGCCTCCACTCCCTAAGAATCCGTGGAAACGCTCTCAAGTGGATAGCATCCTTCCTTAACAATAGGAAACAAATAACCCTCCTCTACTCATTTATCTCTGACGCCCGACCAGTCA
This sequence comes from Ambystoma mexicanum, assembly GCF_040938575.1. Taxonomy (NCBI): domain Eukaryota; kingdom Metazoa; phylum Chordata; class Amphibia; order Caudata; family Ambystomatidae; genus Ambystoma; species Ambystoma mexicanum. Next base: position 290,249,698 of record NC_090922.1, read on the forward strand.
ATACTGGAGTTCCACAAGGAGCGTGCCTATCAGCCCTCCTGTTCAACCTCTACAGGTTTACCCTACCATGAATAATCCACTCACACAATAGCCTGTGCTACAACTATGCCGACGACACCCAACTAATCCTAAAACTCCTTAACTCAAAAACCAACTGCCAACCCAATCTCGCTGCCTGCCTACTTGACATTGATCACTAGATGTCTACAAACCACCTCCTTTTAAACCGCACCAAAACTAAAATCATGGTGTGTGGCAACACCAAACTTCTTCCTCGCCCCCTACCGTGGCCATCATCCATGGGCAATCCCCTGTCAACATCTACTTCAGTAAAAAACCTTGCATGCACTCTCAACGCAGACCTAACACTCTCCCACCAAGTCATCAACGTCTCTAAGTCCTGCCATTACCACCTCAAAATTCTTAGGCACATTTTTCCATACCTCTCCTTTCCCAACAGACTTGCCACATTCCAATCAATTGTAATGTCAAGACTGGACTATGCTAACCCCCTCTACCTCGGAATCCAAGCATACCACCTACCTAAACTACAAAGGGCACAAAATGCTCCAGCCAAACTACTTCTAGCACTTGGCCCAAGAGATCACACCTCCCCAGCTCTCAAAACTCTCCACTGGCTCCCGATCGGACGAAGGGTGACCTTCAAAACCTTATGCATCTCACACTGAGCAATGCATAAAACCGGACCCTAATACCTTCAGGACAAACTAAAACCATACCGTCCCTCGCACACTCTAAGATCAAGCTCAGCCCGCCTCCTGGTGATACCCAACTCAGTCAAGTTAGGTGGATCCTCATTCTCAGCCTTGGCCCCGACTCTGTGGAACTCACTTCCACTGCGCATACGTCTCACAGAAGACCGCTTGTCTTTCCACAAATTACTGAAAACGTGGCTCTTCCCAAAAAATCAACTCTTAGCACAAATAGAACAAACAACCACAATAAACAGAGACCAAAGTTGCTGAATTAAAATAAATAAATAAATAAATAAATAAATAAATAAATAAATAAATAAATAAATAATGAATTACCTAACGTAATTAAACCGGACAAAGTTAATAGAACGCATGAAGTTGATGAAACATATGAAGTGAATGAAACGTATGAAGTGGATGAAACGAATGAAGTGGATTAAGCGAATGAGATAGATGTAGTAGACAAATCGAATGAAGTGGATGGAACGGAGGAAGTGGATGAAACGGATTGAACGGATGAAGTGGATGGAACGGGTGGAGGGGATGGAACGTATGAAGGGGATGGAACGGATGAAGGGGATGGAAAGTATGAAGGGGATGGAACAAATGAAGGGGATGGAACGGATGAAGGGGATGGAATGGATGAGGGGGATGGAACGGATGAAAGGGATGGAACGGATGAAGGGGGTGGAATGGATGAAGAGGATGGACCGGATGAAGAAGATGGAACTGATGAAGGGTGATGGAGTGGGTGAAGGAGCTGCAGCGGGTGAAGTGGATGGGAACGGATGAAGTAGATTGGAATGGTTGAAGCGGATTGGAATGAAAAGTAGATCAAACACACTGAAAAGATGGAACGGACTGAGTGGATGAAACAGATAGAGTGGATTGAGTGGATGGAACGGATGGAGTGGATGGAAAAGATGGAGTGGATGGAACCGATGGAGTGGATGGAAGCGATGGAGTGAATGGATCAGACAGAGTGAACAGAACAGACGGAGTGAACGGAACAAATGGAGTGGATGAAAGAGATGGAGTGGATAGAATTGATGGAGTGGACGGAACAGAAGGAATGGATAAAACACATGGAGTGGATACAACAGATGGAGTGGATGGATTTGATGGAGTGGATGGAACAGATGGAGTGGATGGAACAGATGGAGTGGATGGTGTGGATGGAACGGATGGTGTGGATGGAACGGATGGAGTGGATGGAACCGATGGAGTGAATGGAACAGATGGAGTGAACCAAACAGCCAGAGTGAACAGAACAAATGGAGTAGATGAAACAGATGGAGTGGGTGGAATGGATGGAATAAGTGTAGAGGATCGAACAGCTGGAGTGGATGAAACAGATGGAATGGAAGAAACAGATCGAGTGGATGAAACAGATGGACTGGATGAAACAGAGGGAGTGCATGGATCAGATGGAGTGGATGGAACAGTGAAGTGGATGGAACAGATAGAATGGATGGAATAAGTGGAGAGGATGGAACAGATGGAGTGGATGAAACAGATGGAATGGAAGAAACAGATCGAGTGGATGAAACTGATGGACTGGATGAAACATAGGAAGTGGATGGATCAGATGCAGTGGATGGAACAGATGGAGTGGATGGAACAAATGGAATGGATGGAACCGGTAGAATGGATGGGACAAGTAGAGCGGGTGGGACAAGTAGAGCGGATGAAATCAGGTAGAGTGATGGAACAGATGGCGTGGATGGAACAAATGGAGTGGATGGAACAGATGGAATGGATGGAACGAATGGAGTGGATAGAACAAATGGAATGGATGGAACAGGTAGAATGGATGGGACAAATAGAGCGGATGGGACAAGTAGAACGGATGAGATCAGGTAGAGTGATGGAACAGGCACAGTGGATGGAACAGATGGAGTGAATGGAACAAATGGAGTGGATGGAACAGATGGAATGGATGGAACAAATGGAGTGGATAGAACAAATGGTATGGATGAAACAGGTAGAGTGGATGGGACAAGTAGAGCAGATGAGACAAGTAGAGCGGATGGAATCAGGTAGAGTGATGGGACAGGTAGAGTGGATGAAACATACGGAGGCTACCAAACAGATGTAGTAGATGGAATGCATGGAGTGGATTGAAGGCATGGAGTGGATGGAATGTATGGAGTGGATGGAACGGATGGTGTGGATGTAACCAATGGAATACACTAAACAGGTAGAGTGGATGGAACAAATAGAATGGCTGGAACTGGTAGAGTAGATAGGAAAAGTAGAGTGGATGGAATCAGGCACAGTGATGGAAGAGGTAGAGTGGATAAACATATGGAGGCTACTAAACGGATGGAGGGGATGGAACAGATGGAGTAGATGGAACATATGGAGTAGATGGAATGTATGGAGTGGATTGAAAGTATGGAGTGGATGGAACAGATGGAATGGATGGAAAAGAAAGAGTGGATGGAACGGATGTAGTGGATGGAACAGATGCAGGGAATCGAACAGATGGAGCGAATGGAACAAACGGAGTAGATGGAACAGGTGAAATGGCTGGTACAAGTAGAGCGGATGGAAGCAGGTAGAGTGATGGAACAGGCAGAATGGATGGAACAGGTAGAGTGAATGAAACATATGGAGGCAATGAAACGAATGGAGGCGACGAAACAAATGGAGTGAATGGAACAGATGGAGTGAACGGAAGAGACAAAGTGGATGAAACAGATGGAGTGGATGAAACAGATGGAATGGATGGAATAGATGGAGTGGATGGAACAGTTGGAGTGGATGGAACAAATAGAATAGATGGAACAGATGGAGTGGATGGATCAGATGGAGTGGACGGAACAGGTGGAGTGGATGAACAGATGGAATGGATAGAACAGGTAGAGTGGATGGGACAAGTAGAGCGGATGAAATCAGGTAGAGTGATGGGACAGGTAGAGTGGATGGAACAGATGGAGTGGATGGAACAGATGGAATGGATGGAACAAATGGAGCGGATGGAACAAATGGAATGGATGGAACAGGTAGAGTGATGGAACAGGTAGACTGGATGAAACATGTGGAGGCTACTAAACGGATAGAGTGGATGGAACGGATGGAGTGGATAGAAAAGATGGTGTAGGTGGAACAGATGGAATAGGCCAAACAGGTGGAGTGGATGGAACAAGTAGAGCAGATGGAATCAGGTAGAGTGATGGAACAGGTAGAGTGGATGGAACAGACAGAGTGATTGAAACCTATGGAGGCGATGAAATGAATAGAGGCGATGGAACAGATGGAGTGGATGGAACGGATGGAGTGCATGGTACAGATGGAGTGCCCGATCTCAAACACATAACTGATCACACCACCATGCTTACTCTCTCCTACACACCAACACGCATCTAGAACACAGCGATACTATGACACATTTGGTACAGCTGTTCTCATACTAACACCCACCGCATACTTCCCATCACCCTGACTAAACATCAGTTAAGCACACTGCTAGCTTAAGTGTCTCCTCAGGCCTAACGCAGCCACAAATCAGTCTGGGCGTCATCCTCCAAGAATGAATACATATGCCTGACCTCCCAACAGCTACACCTACCGCTAAGAAGCAGCTAACATGCAACTGTCACATCGGCTGTACACATAGCTGGTGTACACACGCACCTTATGACCCTTTCCCTCTCTACTGACTTCTGAGGGTGTTCAATTTACCAGTGCTTTGAGATCATACCAATGATACATAAGGCGCTATATAAATGCCAAGTAACATAACATAACATAACAAATTGCTCCAATTTTAACACGGTTTTCACATTCAAAAGGTTAAATCTAAAGCATATATCATCAAAGAATTCTATTAACATTTCATAAATGTAATTACACTGATATTTACTGTTGTTAAAACAAAGTCTCCAGCGTCAATATCAAACATATATTTCATCAAACTGAAGTCATAGACCGTAACAGTGGTCCTACATGTCACAGACTGACTCCATTCATATTCAAGTACATAAAGCACATAAAGCAATGTCCCAACTGGCTTGGTTAGGTTTAAACACACTGAAATTAACAGATTTCTCAAGTGTGTCTACAGACTCTAGTGTTTACAGAGATTCACATAAACGTCTATCACATTAATTCATATGATCTTTACCATGTCCAAACAGCTCATTGTCGGTGTTCCTCCAACCAGCGCGTTTTGGATCTGTGATTCTTCTTCAGGGTGTGAGCTCAATGTTCCTAGTCAGTGAGACCTCTTTGGAGAGGCCCTATAGGGTAATGAGAATAAACATTTAAACATGTGACTAATGGGATTCTAGATAAAATGTTTAATGTGGTCAGAGAAGGCACTAACCTCTGCAGTTCTGTAGCAAGGGCCAATTGTAGACCTGTGTGGATTAACAGTTATAGTAAGGATCAAAAAGTGCTGACGTGTGCCTTAATATATATTACAGGGCAGAGGGAGACTCACCCAGTCTTCAGGGCGAAGTCCTGAGAAGCTGGGCACCAGAAAATTGCAGTCCAATGGTACTCTAAAATGGCAATACATGCTGAATTTTAGTGGGAGTAGAACCATATTCCATAGCGGTAATGAGGCAGGAAAAGCACCCCCTAACCCAATGCTGATGTATGAAGCTTGAAAGAAAAAGGCCAAAAAATATGGAGAATTATTAATGTGAAAAGTGCATAAAGAGTTGGCTTGGCGTACTCCTAATGACAGCCCTAATGTAATTAATCTAATAGCCATCCCATAAGTGTATGGTGAGACATGTAATCAAAATGTCAAGGGATCCTTATCGTATTAATCACCAGTGCAACGTGTCTCAGATTGAACACAATCCACCCTATGTAACTGGACACCTGTCCCACAGTAATGGATTCTGATAATCTGTGATCAAGTTCTATGAAATGTGTTGAGAAACAGCACGCCAGACTTACCAAATGTCAAAGGCACTCAGGTGAACCGACCGCAAGCAAGCGTGCGGCTCGACTGGGCTTTGTTAATAACGTCACCATGGCTACCACAGTCACGCACGCAGGAAGCTATGGCGATGTGCCTCCATCTTGGTGTCGGCCCATGTGCAGCGCCGTCGTCAAGACAACAGCCGCCGGGTCCACATCTCAACCGAAGGAGCTCTGCAGCGTCTATTCCGATACGTAATCCTAATCAAGACCAGCAGAGAGAGCAGATGAGCATGCATGGGGGCACAACCACGGTACAACAGACACCGCAGTGTGCCCCCACAACATGCCCACCCCTCTCTTGTTTAAAACTAAGAAAATAATGAGGGATGTCAGGAGAGTGAGTGGGAATATCACCTGTGCGTGGGTACTGTAAGACTGGAAAGGTCTACCCCCTAGACAACTAAGGGGAGTAAACGAGTCAATCTAAGCTACAGTCCCCAATGTTCACTCTACATTACCCTACAGAGCACCTCCATACCTGCATAGGATAAGATATGTCATGCATGGATTAGTCTAATGTCCTACGCCAAACTCAAAAGCGGATTGCTCATGTTAAAGCTAATCAGAGGCTGAGCGTCCAATCCCACATGTAAGAAAATTCAACCCGCATTCAACATTCAGATGTTATTAGAGGTCAGACATAAGATGTACCATAATCGAAATAGTTCCACATGCTTAAAAGTTTAGGCAAAAGGTTAAACATGAAACATCACAAGGTTACATGAGACAAGCCTAAAGAGTTAAGGTAAAACAAAGCACATCAGGTCAAAGTCGGTATTCATGCCCCAAGGGCTCAGTGAATCCAAAAGCTCAACCCATAAAATTTCTTGTTGCAGCAATTTATGTTGCATGTCACCTCCCCTGCTGCTTACTGTTACCTGCTCGAGGATAATGCATTTTAATTGTGCAATAGTGCGTCGTGCTTCTGCAAAGTGCATAGCTACAGCGGATTTCTGGCTTTTGGTACGAATGCTGGACTTATGTTCTGTCCATCTTATTTTAGCTTTCCTGGTGGTCATCCCAACATGATAGAACCCACAGGGGTACTTCAACACATAGATCACATTCTGTGCATCACATGTACAAGAATGTTTCAACATAAAGGTTTCCCTGAGTGGGGATGAGCTATGCTGTTACCCACAATGATATTCCCGCAATGTTGGCAATTGTAGCAAGGCATCAAGCCTTTGAATTGGGTCAAAGTGGGAGATGGCAACACTTCTGCTTTTACCAGACTCTTGCGTAGAGATCTACTATTTCTGTATTCAAACGTCTGACGTTTTTTAAATAATTTTTGACATTGTGGATCCATTCTCAGCATCAACCAGTTCTTTTGTATCACCCTCTTGATTGTCATACTCTGAATAGTGTAGGTTGTGACGTAGACTAGCGATTCGCTATGTTTGGTTGGTGTTGGCACAAGTAGTGTCTCCCAATCGAGGTATCTCACTTTATCAGCCACCTCCGAAATAAGGGAAGGGTTGTAACCTCTTGACATAAACTTGGTTTGTAGCAAGGAAGACTGATGCTCATACTTGGAACTGTCCGAAATATTCCTTCTGTAATACAGAAACTGACTGAGGGGGACACTATCAATAGTTCTCTGCGGGTGAAAGCTGGTTGCCAGCAGTAGACTATTCTGGTCTGTCTGTTTTGTGTAAACTCTTGTTTCCAGTGAGTGTTCTCCCGCACATATCTATATGACAACGTCCCTCACTTCGCCAACTAACTGTTTCAGCACATCACAACCCTGCTAGGCATCCAGCATAAATTCACCTGTGTGTACCACCCGCAAGCAAACGGGATGTAAGAATGTCTGAATGGACTCCTAAAGTAGTGCATAGCCAAGACGCAGCAAAGCACAAAGAAAAATTGGCTGCATTGTCTACCTCTTGCCTTGTTTGAATTGTGCAATAAGCCAGGGTCTGACCACCATTTAATGCCCCATGAGGTGGTGAAAGGACGGCGCATGCATCTCCCCCTGGCTCCTCCCACAAGAGCACTGAAAGACTGTGAGAATAGTGCAGATGTGTAAGAACAGGAAATGTATGAGTACATTCAGTCTCTGGTTGCTAGCACTTCTTTTATCTGTCGCTGTGCCCCCCCTCGATTCTCATATACAGCAAATCCAGGGGGGCACAGAAGATGGCGAAAAGCCCGACTGTGACGACGCAACACAATACTGCAAATTGAAGCACACTGTGAAGGGGGGCGATATCGTTATCTTATGCAATTTCATAAGGCGCTGGAATGCACCCTGGTTCACCAGCCCGCATGAGGTTGAGGAAATGGCAGACTGGGCTGTTAAGCTAGTAGGCAAAACAGTGGGGAATCACCTCCAGGACATCAAGTCCTACAGATCAATGGTCTCACCTGGCAACAAGGTTCCCATGACCGACAGGGCCAACGTTCAGCACCTAGATAAGCTGCAAGTGCGTGCAGACCTCACCCAATTAGGGACACACAGACATCCCATAGTCACACGATCCCAAGCAGCCAAAGTAGTGACTGGAATACTTGTACAAATCGATTAAGGATACACTGTCTGTTTGTTATTTTACCTTTCTGCACATGTAGGGCCTATGTGAATGTTGTGGAGATTGTACTGTTTGTTTCACCCATGTTACATTCCACCTACCACCCAGAAGCTTTCTCTAACCAGTTTGTACACTATGTGAGGAGAACCAACAGATTCAGGGTGCTATCCCCTGGAGTATATTACCTTGTCTTTGTAGAGTAATTGTCCCAAACATACCCACAACTTGAGCACGGTGAGCCCTCGGTTCTGGCCATATTGAGAAACCCCTCAGTAAGAAAAGTCTGGGAGGAGGTATTCGCCTTTGCCATAAGTGATTATTTGGTTTAAGGGCACTGACAACACTAACACAGTAACACATTTTTCAGCGCATTTCAAGTGGGCAACTGTATCACCGAGCTGCAAGGATCAAGCAGCATAAGTGGAAATGAAAGGAAAAATAAAGAACATTATCGTTATGTCATGTCTATTGATTCCTAGTGGCTTGATGGGATCCATTTTCTGCCAATTATATGTTTTTGTTACTGCTACCGCTTTACCCTCTGCTAACATTCCTCTGACCCCACCAGGTGGGATGACCATTTCAGGTGGACAAGAGAACACTGCTGATAAGGTAATGAGAGATAAGCACAGTGTTGACACAGACATGAAGTGGGTAGACATGTATCTCACAACACTGCCCGAGTGTCTAACAACATGTTGTACAAACACATGACAAAAGTGGGTAAGGAAACCACTGGGGAGAGCTGTTAAGCCTGCTCTTTAATCCCCTACGCCATGAGTGCCCCTAGAATCTTCATAGCAACGGAAATATCAGCAGCAAGAGCACAGTGCCTTATGTATCCCGCGATGGTACAAACGTGAGGAAGATTCCAAGGGAAGACAGCAATATTGAGATGGATGTCCAAAGGAACATTCCCATACAAAGATAATTAAATAAAGATATTAGACATGATGAACAATTATTGGCAGCCAGATGAGGTCATAAAGTACATAACTGATGGACCTGAGAAGTGAGAAACGAAGACTATTTCATCGAAGGAACTGCCATGTCCCTGGACAAGAGTGAAGGAGACAGGAGGACAGCCTGGCTGCTGGGAAAGGCCACAGATATTAGTGTATGGACGAGTGTACACTAACGATGGATGGCAGGATGGAGTTGTCGGAATAGGAAGAATATCGTGCCTCCTATTGTCGAAAATATATTTAATATTGGCCTACGCCAAGCTACTCGAAAGTCGCTTGCGAGAGAAATCTGTGTTGCAAGGTCCTGACATTTAATCCATGTAGGCCGCCATTTTAGGTCAAACCGCCATTTTAGGATTTGTTGTGGAGAAGTCACCCTGTGAGCTAAAATGGTGGACGATGTCATTGCAAAATACAACATGGCCGTCTCGACCTATGTACATCGCTAATGTGTAATCTGTCTGCAGGCTACTTGTTGAGGTCATGAACTGAGACCTCGTCCTTCGTTGACCTATGTGTAAAGGGATTACTAGTGCAATTAAACTAATCCACGAGTATATATTAGGATAATGTATTTACATATTGAAGAAAGAACATCTGTCTTACTACATTGTATTTATGTTTAAGAAGACCTGCAATGTGAAACTTTAGAATACACAGTCAATGCACACGCTTATTGTTACATGTATTAAAAACAAACCAGTTACATGCGGTTATTTGAGACTTGGCACGAACCCTAGAATTAGTGATGTATAAAGTAGAATATTAACCTGAAGTAGGGCTGGACATAGTGCCCACAAAATGTATAAAGAGCAAATGCATTCTAATGTACAGCGTCTCTCACTGAACACACTGAACCACGCTGGGGTTTGTTGTGTTGTACTGAGGGCCGATAGCTATCTGACTTTGCACTGTTTTTGTAATTGAATTCAGAAGAGAATAAAGTACTTTGTATGTTCCTTTGTAACCCGTGTTAGGTGTATTTCCTTTTGGGGTACTCAGCCTCGATATTTTATTTCTGTTTTCACAGAGTGGTGGGAAGCAAGGCACTGACACTGGCACAATCATCAGTGAACAAGGTGCAGGAAGAGAATGAGAAGCACCTGATGGAATGGGATGTGAGCGCGAAATTGCTGATATGGGTAGAAAATGAAGCTTGGCCGATGCTGATATTCCCTCTGACGACACCAGTCCCGTGCTATCAGAAGAACAATGGTGAGGTTGAAGTGGATGAGAACGTTGGGTGCAAAACAATTGAGCAACCTGCGACAATGAGAGCGGGAACAGCAGTGCTGATGGATCACTACTGGGCTTGTGGATTGAAGGCGTATGAGAAGCTGCCACCTGAATGGGGAGGCGTTTGATGGCTGGTACACATCAACATGCCTTTGTTGGTCATACCCAAGAAGGATGTAAGGCTTGATACATTCCTGAAAATGAACAACAATTAGAGTAGGAAGAGACCGGTTGGGGTGACACCAACTGCCCAGGTGGAGAAGAAAAGGAAATTGGAAGGATGCAGCAGAAGGAAGAGAGGGGGGAATTACTTCTCGGAGGCATCAGAAACTGCACTGGAGGAGATTACAGCAGAGCACAGGCTGCTCAACAGGACACAGATATTCTGTGCATCAATAATACCAGGGATACAGACATACACGAATACCAAGTGGTTACAGATCCCTCATTGGGAGCTGATGGTAATGATTAACTCTATGATGAATGGGTTCAATGCCGTAACGGAGGAACTCAGAGCCATAAGATTGGTGGCACTCAAGAATAGATATGTTCTGGATCCCCTCAGTGCTTTGGAAGGAGGAGTTTGAACAAAGATAGGGAGATCCTTTTGCACATTCATACCTGCCAATTATGAGGATAACAGAACTCTATCAGATACAGTGGCACAACTGCCACAGATGCATGCCAAAATGGAAGATGAAGCACGAGGAACAGGGAAGGACAAGAGCTGGCTAGCATATATATGGTCATGGATGCCATCATGGCTGTCAAACGGACTGAAGGTGATAGCAGGAGCTGGGAACAGCATCCATGTGTTGGATCAAAATCTGCATGGCAAGGTGCAAGAAAACTGCAGAAGAGGCTATCAGAATGTGATGCTGATGGATGTAAACATATAGGGAACAAAAGACAAGATTATTGCAGAATGGGGCAAGCTCAGATCGAACATCGCGCAGTGTGACCTATTTCCAACCGAATCCATGAAGCTGGACAACTCGCACAATCCAAAGTACTATGAAGGAAAGTGGGTTTGGTGCAATCCTGAAGGAGTGTGCTGTTACATGCACCGGTCGTTCAATGACCACACAAACTATTATGGACACCTTGGAGGAATAACGATGATATGGCAGCCCAGAGCAAAAGGACTATCATATAAGGATGTGGTCGACAGGTAAACCCGAGGGGAGACTGAAGTGGGACGGGGAAGCCTGTCCTATGAAATACATGACACTGAAGGAGACCAGGAAACATCGCAACCACCCATTCGATTTCAGGTGAATTCCCAACAGACCTACGGTTGACAAATATGTCAAGAGGTACGCCCTCAGCCAGCCCTACAGGTCAGGCGTGGTACAAATCTACCCCAGAGTGGACGAGGAGCCCCAGGCTGCAACCAAAGAGACGAGGACAGATACATGTACATACTGTCATTGTTTTTAATATTTTGCCATTAGCTAAACGCAGCAATGCAGAAACTGCAAGAAGCAAGAGATCCTGAGCCAAGCTTGCAGATGCTTACATGCAAATAACTTATGGAACTGCAAGAGCACCTATGGGACCTGACAGAGCAAAGTGTGACTAACCTATGGAGAATATAGAATAGCACGAACACTGTAGAGGCCGCATTATGGTTTAGGAAAACTACAGAAGGCAACAGGCCTCTCAGCAAGAGCTGAGCTGAGCTGAATTCAGGCTGAACACAGAGCAAAATGTGTGAGACAGGGTGTCACAGTTTATTACACAGTCCAAGTCAGGGAGCTCCTTCACCTACAATGAATGTTTTTTTTTATAAGGCCTCCACCCGTCTTGCACACAACCCCAACAAATACCTGGTGCCACAATGGACTAGGAACCAGGCCGGTGTGTATTAAGAATATTAATTAACTGATTTATTTAAGCCAAATTAGAACTAACAGATTACATCAGCCACCAATGTTGTGGCAACAGAAAGACAAAATATCCTTTTTGGTAAATACCCACACAGAGGTGACACTAGAATATGCTGATACAATAGCTACCTTTTATATCACCCCTCCTCCCCAATACAAGCAAAGGACAGCTCAAAGCACACAATTAAAATGAATGCAAACAGGGTTATAATTTTGTCCCAGCAACCCTCACCCTCCAAACATCCACTAGGCTTGACTCTTTTGAATGGAAGGCAGTGGCAGGGAGTGGGACCACAATGGGATAATCGGATTTGGCATATGGTTCACAGAAGCAATATGACAGGAAGAAAGGTAAGGGGAACATTTGTTTGGCTGTGACTGTCAATAACACACAAGGCTTTAGAATTATGGTTGCAACAGAATGGAAATATCGGTTTTCAATTACCTAGCACCGTTGCAATGGGAAAGCATAGAAAGGAAAGGGTAATGTGTTTTTGTTACATCAAAAAGGACAGGCAGGGCTTTGGGGAATATTAGTCAGCACACAATGGAAAATCGGTTTTGGGTTGGGATGACAGATGCAATGTGAGAAAGGACATGCAAATGAAAATTCGTTTTTCAGAGCACAGTGGGAACGCAGGGAGAATTTTGTTTTTACCTTGCACAATGGAAACACACGTGGAAGCAATTTTGTTTTGCTGAACAAAATGGGAAAATCGGTTTTTAATTATTTAGCACCCCTGCTATGGGAAAGAATAGAAAGAAATGGGGAATTTCATTTTTTCCACCCTGCGTACACATGTGGAAGCAGGGATTTTGGGGATTAATTCTTTGGCAAATCTTTATGACTACACCGGCTCACAACACACTGGGAAAGGATTGTTGGTTTTGAATGCCAACGATACAGATCCCGTGAATTAAATGGGGAAATTAATTGATTTACTTTGATAAATATGCTAAGGATCTACACAGGCAAAGAGGGGAATTTTCAATGGGGAAATAACTAAAACAATGCTGGAAATATAGGGCACACACAATCTATGGCTTGGGGTATTTCTGTTTACAGGAGAGGTCTGGACTGGACATCAGGGAGCGTCAGGGCACACTACTGGGATAGCATGGGGTCAGTCAAGGGTTTCCTCTGAGCCCTCCAAGGGTCCCAATCAGTGTCTATGTCTCCTGGCTCCACTGCAAGGTTCAGCCTCTCTCTGCTGGGATGTTCACGCCAGATTTCGGCAGCAGGTCACCTGTTCCAATTAGTGGGAATGTCCAGCTCTAAGGCAAGCTGACTAAGTGATAGGGCAGATGACATCACTAACTTGTCAACATTCTCGCGGAAGGGATTGGTGAATTGTCAATATCCCACTCCCACCTGTGTGCTGATAGGACAAGAGAATGGGGGGAGTGCTTTGGGACAGATAGAGGAGGAGAGAACTTCATCATCCCACTTTGACAGATATGCTCGGTCATGTTTTTGCACTTGGACAACTCACTACATGGCAAGTACCCTTAATCTCCAAAACTTTTCATTTATGAGTACATTTTTGACAACTATATTTTAATGCGAATCAGGAGTCTGTATGCCATTCCTGTGCAGAGATACAGTCTTTCTTCATTTACTCTGGAACCATATCAGTGAAAAACATTGGCACTTTACAGGCATCATACAAATCATAATTGCCATGCTTTATCAACTTTCTGAATCTCTGGTAAACACAAGGAGGCCCAAATCACATTTTCATTAATAACTTTAGTTGTGATTATCCGACAAACATCATTTTAGCATGGTTAGAAGGGGTGAACTGTCACCTTTCATAAAAGCCTAGAATGACTGGTGTGTGATGTACACTGTCCAATTTGCACAACAAAATGCATTTCTCCCCTTTTAAAGCAATGTACAGCTTCACTCCTTATCTGCTGGGCCCCACCCTCCTGGAGCACATGACGTCAACAGAGGGATCTGTGTTTAGATTTCACCTCCCCCTTCAAGGGCTAATGGCCACTAATGGGTTTTCTTTATAAGCCAGGGCAGCAGAACAGACCCAACCTTATCTGGTTTATACCACATTTCCAATCTAAGAGTATATTATTTCTTGTATTTAGGCTTGTATTTTTAAGAAATGCTTCGTATTGATGATGACACCCAGGCCAGATCTTCAGGGCAGCAGGGGAAAGAATAGTGGGGTCAGTTTCATTGCTGAAGAAACTTAACTTTCATGCACCTAGCTGCAAATTGCCTTTTAAACTCACGTTACTTTTACATAAGCTCTCAAAACGCAAACGGTTTCAGCATATATATAAGTGTCCCTAATAAGTTGTCCCTTGCATTCAACTATTAGATAAGAACATCATATTCACACTTCTAATGGTGTTGGTGAACCTTTTGCTTTGCAGCTTGTCACTTCAGAGGAAAAACGAAATGACATTTTGTTTATTTTGCAAATTAAATTAACTCTGTTTTGCTGCAGCTGCTTGGGCACACAATTCTGGTATTTCCTTTAAGATACTGTGCACAGTGGTTTCATGGAGTAACAATACAGCTCTTCATAGATTAGTCAAAACATTCTTGCCACATGTCATTCCTTCATGAGAAGCATTGCACACATTTAGCATCTTCAGATTTTTAGGCCCACTTTCCTTCCTTTTTGCTTGTGTTCCATTGGCCTTATGTTGGACATCATTTCTTCGCAGGTCTTGCATTTTTGCGAGTCTTCATAACTGACTCTGGCCTCTTTATTTCTTGCATCCAGGGGCTATTTCACCCCATAAGGGCCCACTGCCAAGGCCACAAGATATGGACGACATTCCGTTCCCTGAACGATAGTAGCAAAAGCTGCAATAAATACAAATAATTCCTCATAATTCAGAGCTGCACAGTTCCAAATCATGGTCTTTCAACAGGTGACCCGGCCAGCGCAGACAACGGGCAGCACTGGGAAAAGAGAGCCGATCTCACGCTACCAGACAGAGGACCGCAACAAAGATGTTACAATATGAGACAAGTTTTGCACGGAGCGAACAAGCACTCTCATAGCCTAAGGTGGTACACACAAGTTACAATGCAGACACATAGTCATTCTTAATACCTTGAACAGGTACACCAAGAGCTGAGAACCTTTTGCAGATCCCAGGCCTGGGGATGTCAGCTGAAGCCAATCACAATTTAGTATCTAAACGATGGGTAGCAACGGGCAAGAACCAATGGTAAGAACCTTATACTGCAACATCGCTAAAGATAGTGACTTGAGGATGTACCAGGCCAGCCTCCTGACATGGGAGAGCCAGTAGATTAACACATATAGGTGACTATATAGGTTATTAGGCTCCTGACAGCCAATCCAGTGGTCCAATAGGATTTCTGTAGAAGGGTCCAGGTTGTAAAGTCACTCTGACGTCATTAGCGTACAAAACAGGCCGTCGAGCCAGGAGAAGTTGAGATGTCCATGGATTTCTTCTGTCCCTGTGCTGATCCCTGTTGGTTTGGTCTGTAATAAACCGCAGTTTGAACATGCCGTTGACTGAGTCCTCTGTTTATCCTATGGAAGGTGTTGGGCCTTCCGAGAGTCTGCAAACTCCTAGTGGCCCTCTGGGATACCTTGGCGTTTGTCCCTACAGAGTCTTTGTAGGCTGTGAGAACAGTAGAGTTAGGTTCATGTATGTCCCAACTTCTATAATCGATGGAGAGATCAATGGTTGATATTGTTTAACACTCAGTGATGACATAAACTTACTTGCCAAGCAGATGCAGAATATCTGTGAGTATCAGCACCTTGCTGGCATAAGACACTGGGTATAGTTTATCCCACCTTATTGGGCTGACATCAACCACAATTTCACTTTTCCGAAACGAGTTTAATTATGCCATTGAGGCTTTGCTCAATAAGCAGTTTTTATTGTTGTTTTTTGATTGATTCTTGATTGTATTTGGTTTAAATAAAATGTCAAACCTTTACAAGTCGTCTATAAAACTACATCTCCCAGTGTATAGACCTAAAAGAAAGGTTTATTATAACAATATACTTTTCCCAATTTATAATCCTAAAAAAGGCACATTCCCTATTTATAATCACAAAATTACAATTTCATATAACAACATACATTCCCAATTCACATTCCTAAAAACACATTAATAAAACAACAAGTTTACAACACATTCATCTTAAAACCCTAATTATATGAAAAAATAAAACAGCACGTTGAAATTAACATATTATTAATCTTGCGGTTTTTAATAGAAATTATTCTTTCATACAACAAGTTTACAGAATTTAAACCTTTTGTGATATCCACAACCAATGAAACAGATCCTCCAATCAACATGGTCAGCCACAAGTTATCCACATCAACCCTTTCTAGGTTATTAACACATTTGGCAAAAAATAAGATCCTCTGTGGCAACAATAATGGATATAGCAACAGAAAATGCTAAACATCTTCAATCACCACCGAGGCTCTACAAAATCAACACGTATCACAATAATTTGGAGATTTGCTCCTTAGGGAAACGATTTCTTTGGCATTAAGCATATTAAAAAAGGATCTCATACAATTGTTCTCAAATTGTAGATCTGGAATATAATGATTAAATGGCCATACAATGTATATCTTCCCATCTTTTCCACAGTAATACTCCAGTCCAATAATCGCACAGCAATGTTCACTTTACCTGAGTTTAGAAGCAGGTTTTGATATTTTGGAATGCCTGCTTTAGTTGTCCATCCATTTTGTTTTAGCAAAGTGTACGAGGAAACACCAATGGTGCTAATAGCACATGGGACCTGTTTTGTGGAGTGATGCATGTACAAAGAAAATGCGCAGATTCTTGGAATCCATTTTCCGACGCTTGACCATCTTCTGCTGCTGACAGCTCTAAATTATAGCGTGCACTGTAGGTTATCGATTGTCAGTGGCAGCAGAAAGGGACTTTTTCTTTTGTATACAAAATGTAAACATTAGTAACACATTATTAATTTTATTGGGATCAGTTGTGGAAAATGGCAATACACAACAGTTGTACTGTTAGGTAATAGGAATGAAATGTCTGCCTCTAGAAAAGCCAAAGGTCTTGGTTTTGCCAATGGTTGTTTTTTCCTAGCCAACATAGGACATAAGCTATGGCAGCGGGCCCAGGGAAGACCGCCTGCGGCAGTTTGTGAGGTCCAGATCACTGTGAATCCCAGTAGCGTGCATGGGTGGTCCATAATCTACATGTCCTGAAACGTGTGGGTTTCTGCAGATTGACATGCTTGCATATTAAGAGATAGTTCAGGTATTCGAATAGTGGAAAGCACAATAATTCAACAAATTCCCTGTTGAGCTGTTAACCTTTCTGATGCAGCCTCTTCATGACTATCTCCAGTTTTGTGTGCGACCCTAGAAAAAAGCATGTAGCACAACAGCAACCCTGATGCCCAGGGACCCCGGCACCCTGTAGACAGCTCTATGAAGAAGCTTGCAGCCTAATTCACTTTGTAAGGCAATACAGAATTCAGACACATGTATGGCATAGGAAAACGTCTATGTGTGTCCAGCAGGTCACTACATCTTTAAGAACCACACCACCCTTTTGAATCATTGCTGACGTTCACCACCGTTAGTTTGTTGTGGCATGCCTTAGTCATTTTCTACCTGAGAGCCAACATAAAAAATGCACAGGAAACTCTGATCCTTCTCCGATCTTTTGATTTTCTGAGAAATTACAACACAACAGCATCTTGGTGTGCTTGCACGACTATCCGCCATCTCAGCGTTTCCCATGGCTGCGTACCCCGTGCAAAAAGGCCACCAACTGATTTCCATGTAGGGGGTTTGTAAAGATAATGGTTTGGTTTCTTGTGATAGAAATCCCTACTGTATCTCTATAATCATTTTTATTTTTCTGGAATTCTTAGGAATTCTTACAGTCAGATAAAGAGCGATGAAGGGTGATTTAACACACTGAGAAGACTTTTTGTTTTAAGTGCCATAGATTGCATACTTATATGACATAATACATAAGCCTGAATAATGATATTAATTTAATACCAGAGCTCGGTTTACACTTATAAAAACATGTATTTATTGAACCAGAAAATCACACTTCCTTAAACAGTTTTAGCAATGATATAGCATCATAGTTTGAATCTACAACAGTTAGTGAGACATCAATCTCCCATGCAGCAAATTAATTAATTACTTACATAATGTGTTAGTCTGATTTTAATTTATCCGTCCAAGGTTGAACACTGCACAGATAATGTTATGCCACATACGGCTGTCCGAATTTCGATGGAAACCAGCGGAATTCACGAGGCCTATCTCTGATTGTTCCCAGTTGTCCTTTTTTAGTTTGCAAAATGTTCAGAGGCAAAATCAGCTTGCATTCTTTGAGCGCAAATGCAGACCCCTCTTTTCATTCAGAAAATGTCAGGGCCTCCTCCTCGAGCCCAGATTGCAGGGAAAACACCCAAGAAGTGAGGCATATCAGGTAGAAAAATAGCATGCCTCATAAGATTCAGTCTATTATTATAATAATAATCAATATCAGTATTATTTTATTTATTGAGCATGGACACAGCGTCCAGAAGCAATGGGGCATTTACAGAGGTATACAACAATACAGATACACAACTAAAGAGTGGCAAATGAATGTGTCGATCATCCTGTCGGCCCACCGTTTCAACGACAAAGCCATGAACGGTGTACCTCGCTCATAGCGTCTACCCCTTCACCACCAACGTATCGCCGATGCGGGAGACGTTAGTCCCCGAAACAACCTTACAGCCCCTACCCGGATGACATCACCGAAACAATAAATCTGCAGGCGATGGTACTCCTGGGTGAGTTATAATCATGAAACTGACAAATGACGTCATGGCGGAAGCCATTACATGTAAGTGAATTAGACACAAAGTACATATTAATCAAAAAAAGAAGATACATGAACACTAGGTCGAATTGCACTAATACATGAAGAACATGCGTGTTTTCATTAGGTTAGAAGGCATATACTCTCCTTTCTATGCTGAAATGCAAGTCACACAAGAATACATATAAAAGCTTGCTTAATGCAGAATGCAACTAAAATAAGTGCCCATTTAAACCAAGATGGAGGACACTATCACATTAGGTGAATGGGAGACGAGAAGCCATAAAACAGCAGAGAGACCATGTCTTTCTGAGCCAGCATCAGAAGCTAAACTTGAACAGCACAGACAGCAATGTGCACACGTTGCCAAGGTTAGCGGGGAAAGACAGGTTTGAACCAGCTTTGGAAAAGTACAGACAATAAGCAGATCCCAGACAATGTGCATAACTGTATCTGAAGAAGCAAAGAAACATATGTTGCAGGAAGGTGAAATGACTATGAGCCCACAACTGACACCGAGAGGAAAGTAGCTTGAACAAGTCTCTAGAGGCCAGAGAGTTGATGAGACACCCACAGTAAAAAGGGCTAAAATCCTCATAAATGAATGAGCAGAATAATTTGAAACACCGTCCCCACACATGTGACTTGCAGCTGGCAGAGAATGCCTTTTCATTAAAGCCAGACATAGGCAGACAGGGACCTGCGCTCCCATCCATCTCTGTGGGACGAAAGATACAAAACACTGTAAATTTGAAAGCTAAATGTCCTGGCTCGAGCCCTACGGAATCAGGGAATGGTAACTTTAGTGGGACATGCAGCACCTTGGGGCCATTCTCATCACCTTCTTTTGTTTCTCATGTGCTGGTAACAGTCCAAACTGCCAAGGCTGAAAAGGCCATCCCTGACCTATCGATATTCACCTTTAACGCTCCACTTAGCAGTGTTGCAGCCACCACTCATAACGCACCCTGATCAACTGCTCCCCATGCACCTTTTTGTAGGAGGTCCCAGGAAGAGTTACCTGATCTCGCCGGACCAATTAGAATACTAACCCCATATAGAATGTATACCCTACCATACTACTCACCCAATCCCATCCCACCTGTGTTTGTGCAATGTATCATTTGTTTGTGAACTCATATTGAAGTAATTCTCTGTGCCAAGCCGATACTAGTATGAGAGAGAACTGGAGATCACCCGATGTCCATTGCTGTCCCTGTTTTATTTGGATATTGTTAATAAAACTGTACTTTTGACACATTACTGGACTCTTCCGTTTTTTGGGCTTGGGATGCTCCCTGCCTGTCCACTGCATACCTACAAGGGGGCGACTTCTCCAACCTTGACACAACAGAGCACTTTACAGAGGTATACAACAGTACAGATGCATAATTCAGTGCCTTTCAGAGGTAACAACAGAACAGATATACAGTGTGGGGGAGGATACAGAGGGTCACAGAGGAAGCATACAGCTGTACAGGGTGGCGGGGGAGAAGAGGAGCAGATGGCATCTAGCTAATCAGGAGGCGCGTGGGACGACAAGCTGGACTAGGTGCTGATATGGTAATTGAGGAAGCATTGTTCCCTTTTGATCCCTTGAATGGTCCTCAAAGCACCAAACCATAGTCTATCTTTCGCAAACGCTAATGGACAGAAAGTGTCATCAGCTAGTGGCAGGACAATGAAAGAGGGAGGAGGACCAGGAATGAGAAATCTGTCCAGGGTCAGAGCATAACAATGGGAGGGGTTGTTTGGCATGTCTGGCAAGGACAGTGTCCTAAACGCACACCACCATGTTCAAAATAAGTAGCCACCTTTTTGGGACCACTCTGTAAAGGGCAAGCTTTATACATGTATTATATTTATTTGCTTGGTGACTGCCGTTGCAAAAACTCTACATTGCTTACAAGTTGACTGCCCGCATTGCGGATTCCTCACACAGCTAGGAATGGCAACTACACTAAGAGCTTTGACTTTTTTCCAAGATGCCAGCTCTCCACCAGACTGCTTGTCTTCACCACTGCCTAAGTGTACAGAGATGCTGCGCTACACAATGTGTTCCAACAGATACAAAGCAGTCTTTCATAACAGTATCTAGCATGGACCATAGGTGGAAGACACCGGACATTCACCAGAGCTGCCCTACCATGCTGAAGGGCCTGTCCACAACAAATGCAGAGCTAGAACAGTCCAACCCCTGCATTCGGGAGAGTTAAAGTTGCATTACACAAAGAGACTGCTTCAAGGAGGCACACCCTCCCTTTCTGCATAAAAGGTAGGCAGTGCAACTTAAAGGTGCAGCCTTTAATTTAAAGAGAGCATTGCCCTCAGAGAGTTAGCATGCAGCCTCAGCTGATGCTGAGACAAGAGTCGCCTGCAGCTTATGAACAGTAGAACTTCCCAAATTGAGAGGGAGACAGGTTACCAGTCAAGTGGTGAACCGGCAAGAATAGAAGGCAGCGAGAACCAGTGCATCCTTCCCTGCTGCCCCTGGGAGTGAGCAATGCAGACTACCATCTCGTTTGTTGGCAGGACCCGTGCTGCCCCCTGATCAACACTGGTGAACCTCACCCTACTACATCTCTAACATTGTCCAAGGTTCTCCTCATTGGCTTGCCAAACACAGTACTGCCTCAATTACCCCTATTTCTATTGGCTGCTTTTTGCCCTGCTCCTGACCTATGTCCCCTGCACACTGCCAATTTACATCCAAGCACTGGGTCCTTCACTGGATGCCCTTTTCCTTCTTTTTTTGAAAAACATGTTTTTAATGGTTTATTCAGTACAGCCATATCAAATATCAACCCAACCTTTCCCCCCCACCCATCCACCTCCTTCCCCCTCCTCCTGTCAGAAGGATCTTGTTTTTGCCATCAAAGTTTCGTGGTTGGGTTCAAGAGCCAAAGAGGTCCAGTATTCTGATTTTGTGCGGATACCATTGTGCAATATAGTCACTTTGCAGGTGTGTGAGTAATGCCCCCCATTCTATCTTGAATTTGTCTTGCTCTCCCTGTAGTTTATACATGGCCCATTCCTTCACTGTGAATGCCCCTACCCTCTGGAGCCATTCATAGATGGACAGGGGCGGGGGGATTCTGCTCTGATTTTTGTGCTATGGCGAGCAATGCCGCCATTAAAAAATCCTCTTTTGTGCTTTTGTGTTTTGTCCCTGGGGTCCCACAGCCCACAAATCCAGACTTCTCATCTACCCCCGAGGTCTTGGAAGATCTCTGCCATCTTTGAATTCACATCGGCCCAGAACTTCCTGATTCCTGGGCAAGTCCACCACACATGTCTCCAGTTCCCTTCCTGTCCACACCTCCTCCATCATATACTTGGAGTGTTAGGATACATGACATGTAGTCTCTCCGGTGTGTAGTGCCACTGGACTAGAATCTTTATCCACATTTCTCTCGTTTGTATTGCCCTGGTCAGTTTAGGAATAGTCCTCCACAGGTGTTCCCAGTGTGTTTCAGGGATTGGGTGCTGTAGTGTTTTCTCCCATTTCTTTATATAGCTCCATTGGATGTCCTCACTGTGAGTGGTCAGGAATTTGTATATGTCCGAGACAAACTTCCTCGATCCTCTCTGTGTCGTTAGGTAGGTTTAGAATGGGGTAACATCCCTTGTTGCCTCCATCTGTATCTGCAGGGTCGACAGCAAATGGAGAAGTTGTTCATATTTGTACCTGTCATTGGTTGTCTGGCTAATTGGGTTCTCCACAAGTCAAAGGAGTGAATTTTCCACGCGTGGAACATATCAACTATTTTGGTACACCCCGCTTCTTCCCATTTTCTGTATGCCCCTTCATCCCTGGTGGAAAATCTGAGTTACCGAACATGGGCTTAAAAGGACCCGGATCCTGTGTTAATGTCCCTCCCCTGGCTGCCCCATCTCAAATCTCGAGCGTAGTGTTCATCACCTCACTTATCTGGAGGTTTGAATGTCTGTAGTGCTTTCCGTCCCACAATAGATCTGAAAGAGGGGTGGTCGCTACTACCCTGTCCTGGGAGGCCCATATCTTGTATGAGTTCCCTGGGACCATTCTTTCAGCACCCACAGCTGTGCCGCTTTGTAGTATTTATGGAAGTGAGGTAGGGCTGCACCCCCTTTCTGCCTTGGCTCCGTGGGGACTGATCCGGCTACCCTGGGGGGGTTTCCTTTCCCAAATGTATGACATGGATAGGGCTTTAAAAAACGCTTTGGGGACTTTCATCGGGATTGCCTGGAAGAGCTATAGCAGTTTGGGGAGAACAGTCATTTGTATCGAGGTTATCCAGCCCCACCATGAAATCAACAGGGGGTTCCATCTCTCCAGATCACATTTTATTTTGTCTAGTATCTATGGGAAGTTCTCCCCATATAGCCGATTCACCTGATCCGTGAGGGTAATGCCTAAGTAAGTCACCCCTTTTTATGCCACTTTCAGTTGTAGGGCGGAGGCTTGGTTTTTTAATGCTTCTCGATCTCCCGCTAGTACTACCATTTCCGACTTCTGCCTATTAATCTTTAGGCCTGATATTTCCCCAAATGTTTCTATTTCCTGCAGCATGGCTTATAGTGACCTTTCTGGGTCTGACAGTGCCATTAGCATGTCATCCGCGTATGTGACTACTTTGTGTTGGATACCTGCCATTCCTAGGCCTCTCAGGATTTCGGCATCTCGAATATCGACTAGAAGGGGTTCCAGGAAAATCACATAAAGAAGCGGGTATAAAGGGCACCCCTGATTTGTCCCTCATTCTAGAAATACTTTGTCAGAGATTTCTCTGTTTATTGCTATCCGGATACTGGGAGATTTGTAGTTAGCTTGGATCATTCTGATAAAAGATTCCATGAAGCCCATTTGTCGCAGGATATGAAAAGGAATTGACCATTCCACTGAGTCAAACGCTTTCTCAGCGTCCAGTGAGAGCAGAATGGCTGGAGTCTGGGAGATGCCTGTCTTTTACACTAGATGGATTATTCTTCTTATGTTGTGGTGGGTTTGCCTATTGGGAATGAAGCCTGACTGTTCTTGATGTATCAGCTTCGAAAGTACCTGCGTTAGTCTGTTAGCTAAGATTTTTGTGTATATTTTTGCATTTAGGTTAATTAATGCAATTGGGCGGTGTGATCCCTGGAGTTTGGGGTCTTTCCCTGGTTTGTTGAATACTAGGACCTTTGCTTCATTCATCAAAGGAGTGATGTTTCCTACCTGTTTGAATGTTTTAAATAGGTGCGTTAGGATAGTGGCCATAATATCAGTGGATTTCTTGTAGAAGGTAACAGTGTAACCATCTGGGCACAGAGCTTTATTTCTGGGAAGTTCCTGAATTGCTTTTTTTACCACGTCTAGGTGTATTTCCCCGTCTAGCCTCTGCCTTTAGGGTTCTGATATGCGCAGGAAGTTTATGGTGTTTAGATAAGTGTCCTGATTCCTCTGCACTGGGTTCTGAGCAGTAGAGAGAGTTTGGTAAAATTCTCTAAAGTTGTTCCCAATATCATCTGTTCTAGTCTGGATCTCCCCTCCACTATTTTTGATTCTTTTTACCATTTGCATGCTTTGTTTAGCTTTCAGCTGTCTCGCTAGAAGCTTTTCTGCTTTGTTTGCTTTTCTATAGTACCAGTGTTTCAGTATCAAGAAATGTTTTTCCTGAAATGTGTCTGAGTGCTTTTTTCAATTTACTTGTGGGCTTCTGTGCTATTTCTGTCTGAATCTCGCATAGTTTCTTTTACAGATGTAGTTCTCATTGCCGTCACTGTTTGTCTTTAACCACGTTTAGTGCAATGAGTTGCCGTCTCATAACTGCTTTGAAAGGCTCCAATAGGGTCTCCCTCGAGATCTCCTCTGAATGATTTTGGGTGAAGTATTCTAGAATGTTAGTTCTAATCTTATATTCTAGTATGGGGTCTGCTAAAATGCCTGGTGGGAGAGTCCAGCGACAAAGTCCATGCCAATGTGGGGCTAGGGATAGTCCCACCCATAGCGGAGTATTGTCTGATAATAATATGGTGCCCAGTTCAATATTCTGGATTTTCCCTGTGATCTCAGCCACTGCACAAATGTAGTCAATCCTACACATTGTGTGATGTACGTGTGAGAAGTGGGTGTACCCTTTTTGGTGACCCCTTTTCACCCACCATATGTCCTCTAGCGCAAGTGTTTCCATTTTTCTGCATAGATTTTTTGAGGGAGTTCCCTGGCCCTGCAGTCTAGAGCCTGTTCTGTCCAGGCTCGGGTGCCATGCTAAGTTGTGGTCTCCATCCAATAGCTCTTCTCCTGTAGCGAAGCACTCCAGTTTGGCTAGTGTATCTCTCAAACATCTGTCTTGACCGTGTTTGGGGCGTAAACTGAGGCTAGTGTGAGTGAATGCCTCTCGAGTAGTACATTTACAAATACATATCTCCCTGTGTTGTCGGTCTGAGTGTTTTCCAAGTGTATCTTCAGGTTTTTATGAAATGCAATCAATACGCTGCCCTTTTTTTCTTGTGCATTTGATTGGACTATCTGGTCATACTCTATAAGGTGGCATTTCCCCTTGTCTATCCCTCTGAAGTGGGTCTCTTGAAGCATTAAAATGTCGAGGTTCATCCTTAGGGCTAAGTGTTCTAGCTTCTTTCTTTTCACAGGGGTGTTCAATCCCCTAACAGTGAATGTCAGGATTTGTATCCCTTCCATCTTAGTTTCAATAATCTTGCCCCTCTCATGTTAGATTCATGCCTTGACCTCTGCACTTGTGTACTCTTCTTAGCTCTAAATTGTCCCTTTCGGCCTCCAACCGCCTCCCATCATCCCTACTCCCCCTCCCCCTTCCCATAAGAATTCCCAACATTTAAATCTCCCTCCCAACTTGTAAATGCCCTGAGGAGGGCCCAGAGTCCTATGGCTACTCGTGTGTTGTGCGCATCGCACCTTGCCCTCGGTCGACTCAGGGAAAACTTTGTGGGAGTTCCTTAACCCCACTTAGGTTCCATTGGATGTCTCTGAAGTTGCCCCACCGGCCGCTCCAAGCCTGATGGATCATTGATGGTACTTAGACCCCATGGGGGCATGTCTCTGTCACATGCCCCAGGTCTTCGGTTGCTGGGTCGTAGGGCTGCCTCCTCGGGCATTCCTGCAGGTTTCATTTCTTACTGCCAGTTGACAATGGTTTTTCTGATGTATCCTTTTCCATTCCCACAGTTTTTTTCTTGTCCTGTACCCTCCTGAGTGTCTGTCCGTTTCTCTGTCCTCTTCGTGTAGATTCAAAATCTGAAGCCCCTCCTCGCAGGTAGATAATCTGTGCTGTTTGCCTTCCCACTTGTATAGGAGACCAAAAGGGAAAGTCAATTTTTAGCGAATTTGTTTCGCAGCCAGTTCCTTTAACAACTGGGCCCATATCTCACTGTTTCTGCAAGGTCGATAGGGCCAGATCCTGATATTGTTGTATGTCTGTCCCATTCATTCGAATGTGCCCTATTGTCCCTGCTTTACGGAGGATTTCCTCCATCTGGGGGTAAGACGTGAGAGCGACCAGGACATCTCTGGGGCGGGCTCCTGGTTCTCCTGTTTTGCGCTGGCCCACGCAGTGGATCCTGGCGATCGGGATCTCTGTCTCATCTTCAGTTGAAAGTATGTCTTTAAATACTTGCTCACCAGCTGATTTGAGGTCCTTTTCCTTCACCGAATCCACCATTTACTTGATCCTAATGTTGGATCTGCGGGAGCGCTTCTCCAGAAACTTGCACTGGAGTTCCAAGTTGTGTGCGAGGCGGGCCAAACATTCCTGTGTTTCACCATTGAGTTGCACTTCTTCCTCCGTGATTTGGAGCGCTCTCCCTATTGTCTGTTCTCCCTTCAAGGTTAGCTGTGTCTGTTTTGATCACTTGCACCACCTGTTTCATATCTGCCTTTAAAGATTCTAAGTGGTTGTGTACTGAGATCATGAATTGCTCCTGAAATTCTTTAAACCATTGTTGCATACCCTCTTTCATAGCCATCTCCGTTTGTGTAAGGGTTGGGGCTGTAGTCGGTTGTGGTTATCCCTGCCCTTCTTTTTTGATTGGGTGTTTGAGTCTGAGCTCCACAATTGCAGTAGCTTTGTGTCCTGCTTAGGGCTCGGACCTTGTGTCGACAGTTGTGTGGCTTTCCCACTTGTTTGGGACATGTGGGCTTCCCTTGTTAAACTGTGTCCATATAATACCGCCTTGTTATGAATATTGGACTAAGTCCATTCGCTTTGCACAGAAAATCACGTTTGAAATGCTTCGATTTCTGATCAACTTCCCTGCCGTTTAAAGAATCATCTGCCATTTTGTTTTCCACTCCTGCTTTGTGTTCTAAAATGGTGGACTGTGTTCTCAACTTGCAGCCGAGCCGAACAACCTTTGAGGTTTGTTAATGTTTAGGCTGACCAAGAGCAGACTGTTTGTTCTATGCAAAGAAACCCAGTGGCGTAACACAAGCTCTGGGGGCCCCCCTGCAAGCTATGCTGAGGGGGCCCCCCCAACTCGGCAACAAATCACAAGTCGCGCCACACTCTGGGCCGCCCTAGATTACCACGCTTGCGCAATACGCACAAACGTGTTGCTGAAGGGGTATGCCACACACTGCACTAGGAGAAAGATATAAATATTTGTTTTAATACAATATACAGCACACTTTCTGAGATAAATTGACTAAAAAGCCAGTGTTTGCTATTGTTGTGTAGGGTAACCGCAATCCAAAACATGCAAGTCACCAACAGTGCACAGGAACATTAATGCTTTGCTATTAAAAACGCCATGCCACAATAAAAACATATCCAACTGGCTGCACAATGTAGACCAGTGTAGACACATAATAACATTACAGTAACATTAAGACATACCTAGACTGGTTGCACCAAAATGCCAGTTGAAGCAATAAGACTCATCAAGAAGAGAGCACACATTCAAGCCTGCGTCTCTACGGCTTCTAACAACACAGCCAAACTCTTTAAAATCTGCAAGGAACTGGCCAATCCTGTTGCGGTTTCTACCTCTCCTGTTCCCTCAACAGGCCCTCTGTACGGCTTTGGCCTCTCGCTTCTCCGCTAAAACTCAGGACAACCTGTCCACTATCTCCTCTTCCTCTCCCTCTTCCACTCTCGGCCCCCTTTGGCCATCTCTCCTTCTCCTCCTCTTTTCTCCTCTTTCTCTCTAACACCTGACAAAGTCCCATCTATGGAAGTGCTGTCGAAAGAAGTGCTCACCTGCTCCTCCAGAACCATGAAGGACCACATTGACACGTTCCAGCCTTGGCCGATTTTTGTAATCATTCTTTTGCCACTGGAACTTTCCCCTCTCCCAAATTCTTGCAAAAGCTGGCCAACTGCCAGCTTACACTCCACACTAAATCTGTTGGTTGTCTCCATAACCATCAGTCTGGTTTAGGAGCTGCCAGAGGCACGGAAATTGCTCTCCTGAACACCTGTGAAGATCTGATCTCTAACCTTAATTCCAGCATTCCTTCTGTCCTCATCATCCTGGAACTTTCCTCTGCTTTCGACACGGTCAACCACGCCATCCTGATCAATTGACTGTGAGAACCTGGGCATCATGGATCAGGCCCTGGAGTGGCTGACCTCCTTCTTCTTGGACCTCCCCTCCCAGGTCCAACTTTGTCCCTTTCACTCCGCCACCTCTCTCTACATGTGGCGTTCTCCAGGGCTCTATCCTCTTACCCTGGTTTTTCAACCTCTACTTGGCCCCTTCGACCCACCTGATCTCTACCTTCCCCTCTAACTTACAGTGTTATGCGGATGACACTCAGCTTTCCTTCAGGCTCCCCTCAACCTACTCTCCTCTCTCACTCATTCCTGGTGGGATCTTCAACTCCACTCTCTCTTTCTCTTCTCACATTCCGGACGTCGCCAAGAAATCCCACTACCAACTGCACTACATCAAAGGGACTCTTCAATTTCACACTTTCTCCCAAAAGCTCACTGTCTCCCTAGAGCTCTGGTTCTCTCTAGGCTGGACTACTGCAACAGCCACTTTCTCAATCTGCCTTCCTCTACTCTCCACCCTCTGCAACTAATCCAGAACAGGACTGCGAGAATTATCCTTGGCCTCAAGCCCAGGGACTGTATCTCTCCAGCCATGAAATCTCTCCACTGGCTCTCGTTGGCTGCAAGGATCAAGTTCAAGACACTTTTCATTGTCCACAAGGCTTTCTGGGGCTGGTATCTGCACTACATCCAACGCTATCTTCCAAAATACCTTCCTTCTCGAGCCCTAGGGGTTAGATACTTCTCCAGGCAGAGAGTGGAGGGAGGTAGATCCTTCTCCCCTGCAGGCGCCTCCCTCTGAAATGGCCTCCCTGACCCTCCCAAATTTGAGCCGGACAACCTGAAGTTCCGGAAGCACCTCAAAACTTTCCTCTTCTCCTCTGCTTTCTCTCTCTCCCTCCCCTGCTGACCTACCTGTTCGCGGTACCAAATGGTTGCTTGGCTACCCTTTGTCTCACTGAGTCCAGGCTCTTTCTTGATCAGTCACCCTTGCACTGCCTCCAGGCCTACCACGCATGTAGGCGCTGTAACTGTAACCCTACAGTCCCTTGTTCTCCTTGCACTACCCAGAGCCGCGCTGCCCTGGCGGCACTTACTCAGAGCATTGCTGCCCTGTTTACCCCTCCCCTCTCCCTTGCACTTCCCCCCTCCCTTTCCCTTGCACTTCTCGTTCTCGCACTTGCACGATCTGAATGACACAAGGCTTAGTAAGATCATTTGTCTTGTCCTCCCACAGTTTTCCTCCTCAGTTTTCCTTCTCTTGTCTTGTCGTGTCTAAAAACACTTGTGTACAGGTGCGTTATATATGACTTATCATATCATAACATATCATTTTATCACAGATGCCCAGAAAAATATACAGTGCCGCAGTAAGAAATGGCTAGACTGGCATAACCCAAATGCCAGTCTAGCCAGGTAATTACACTTAGCAGGACTGCTTTATCAGAAATGCCCAGTTAAACAAAGTCATACCAAACTGAGGAATGACTAGACTGGCTGCACCAAAATGCATCTCTAGCCACTAATACCACATATCATGCCTGCTTAGTATGGACATGGATGACCATTATGATTTATTGCACAACCCCACCCCCTCACACATCCCTTCTCCCTCCCTAACCTCCAAAATTAGCTCAATGGCTCAGAATTACCTCCACGTCCCTCTTCCTTGTCCCAGTGCTTACTTATGAGGCTCCTTGCCTCACTAGTAAGTACTGGAGGAAGAGTGAGACTAGGAGTAATGAAGATTACAGGTAGCTAAGTCAGCTTTACCTTCGTGTACCTCTACCTTATACCATTACTTGTGTATGAGGCATAGTGCCTCATACACAAGTACTGCCTCATACACAAGTACTGGGATGAGGAAGAATAGGGATAGGTGTAAAGAAGATTACCAATAATTAATCAAGGCATTAAACACAAGTAGTGGTGCAACACCATTGAGCTGACTGGGCTTCAGCACTCCCCCCCCACTGAAATTGTGGGCTATGTTGACTTGACCTGGCTGACCTTCAGAGAAGTTGCTGACAGAATAGAAGACAGATGTTAAACGGCACCTGGGTTTTGCCATTAAGAAGGGCCCAACCCAGCAATTACTAATGTACATCATTTCACTGTTTTACCTGCATTCAAATGCCATTTTTTTTAAGCAATTGAAATTGTGATGTTGGTTTAGTACTTGCATGCCAGGGGAGTGATTGGAAGGGTAGAGCGGAAACAGGAGACCAGTCATTCTCACAGCAGCCCATAAGTGGGTGCTTTCAGACCTAAAGGAGAGAGTTAACTGCTTGTAACATTGAGGCTGCACTAGAATAGTCTCATTAAAATGCGTAAAGAAGTTAGATGCCCCCACACAAATAAGTTTGCACCTCCCCACCACACGTGAAATTAGCACTCTCCCAACATTTGAAAAGTTAGCCACCCTGAAATGTAGGTTTTGTTGTGCTCCTGAACACAAGCACACACACCATTAACCATATATTGACACGCACACCCACCCATCCATATATTTAAGTGTGCACCCTTTCACCATACAGGAACACCCAGGCAGCCACCTGTAAGTGTGCAACCTTTCACCACACAGGCACACACACCCAGGCACCTATCCATACATTTAAGTGTGCAACCTTTTACCATACAGGCACACCCAGGCAGCCACCCACACAGTGTGCATCCTTTCACCATACATTCACACCCAGCCACCCATACATTTGTGTGCACCCTTTCACCATACCCTCACACAGAAAGTCACCTATACATTTAAGTGTGTACACTTTCACCATACAGGCATACCCAGGCAGCCACCCATCCATTTCAGTGTGCATCCTTTCACCGTACACGCACACACGCATACCCAGCCACCCATACATTTGTGTGCACTCTTTCACCATACACTCACACACGCACATGTCATGGGTTGAGGCGAGCCATAATACTTCAAAAATACATTGGGCCTCATTAGGACCCTGGTGGTGACGGTATGAACGGTGCCGGTAAGGCACCGGCACAGTTCATACCGTCCCGCCACATTACGAGTTCTGCTTGCGGGTTCCTGACAACCCGCCAGGTCTTACCTGGCGGGCTGTGTGGCACCCAAGAGCATAACTTGTAATTGTGTCTACACCGTTATCAACGGTGCCGGCGCAACCATGCTCCCCACCCCCATTCTGCCCTAATGGGCAGAATGGGGAATGGGAGCCCGGCAATACCACCACCCGTGAATGGGCAATTACTGGCCCATTCATCTTGTAATGGGCCAATTATTGCCCAATCGCGGGAGGCGGTGCCGGTAGCGAGCATGGCAGTAGCTGTACCTTTCATACAGGCACGGCTACCGCCATGCTCGTAATGAGGCCCATTGTTTCTTTTTGAAATCACTCTGACTTCATAAAGAAATTATTTCCGTTAAGGACTGAACCATAATGGAAATAATTTCTTTATGAAGGCAGAGTGACTTCAAAAATAAACTATTTATTTTTTAAGTCATAGGGCTTCCCCCACCCCATGACATGGATGCCTCCAGCCTAGGGTCTTCATGTCATGGGGTGGGGGTAGCCACCAGACTTTTTGTATTCACTCTGCCTTCATAAAGAAATTATTTCTGTTACAGAAATCATTTCTTTAGAAATGCATAGTAAATCCAAAAAGAAAACGTAAAAAAAGAAAATAAAAAATATATTTTTTTTTACTCCAAGTGGGGCCCCTTTCAGAAAATGTGGTCGCGGGGGCCCCTGTTACGCCAGTGAAGAAACCTTGTCACTTGAATTAACTGCAATCCAAGTGTTGTCTGCGCTCACAAGCCTCATCCACATATAAACAACAGCAGAACAAACTCAGATCATGTGTTTTTGCTGAACTGCATTGTAGCAATTCTTGAAAAAAGGCTTACTGTGGATCAGAGAACCAATGATACTATTGTATCTTCATGGACATGTATAATATTGCAATATTTGACATATGAACTGGGCACAAACCCTAGCATGTAAATAATTAGTTTGGAGAGGGGCTGGACAATGATTAAAACTGTATAAAAGTGTCTGTGTTAAGCTGTCCAGCACTCTCACCCCTCACTGGGTCTGCTGGTACACATTACGAGGTGTTGGGAGCCAGATACCTATCTGTTTGCTTTGAATCTGTTTTTGACCCGTGATTGCTGTATTTCATTTTGTGGTACTAAGCCACGAAATTTCTTTGGTCTTTCACCCTGATAAGGCAGCCGCTCCCTTCCGGGCATGGAGGAGTACTTAGTGCCTTGCCGGCGATTGTGGGGAGTCTTCACCTCATGGGGGGGATGTTGTGGATCCGAGGTACAGTTCCCCCTAAGAGGGATTGTGTTTTAGTGTTGACTGTGGGTGTGTTGGCTTAGCGGCCCCCCTTCTGAACCTGGGCATTCTATCTGTCTCAAGGGCCTCTGAGGTCCGGGGAGCATAGAAGGTATGCTGGTTCTCTCTATGGGCAGGTTTCAGCACAATTGTATTGCCAGTTGTTATGCTCATTCTTTAAGGAGGTACCATGAGGGGGAGGGGTCCAGCCCTGTTTCTGTCCGTGTGAGGGGAGAGTAGTTCAGCTTCTACCCAGTTGGATTGCTCTGTGGCAGATTCTATGGCCCCTTTATGCCTCATGCATTCTCTCTGGTGCTGGGAGCATGGAGCCCGCCGGTCTGCTGGGACTGGATGCTTGCGGGTTCTGATGTACCCACCTTGTTATTGTTGCCCCCTATTCTATTCCTTTTGGTGGCTATCTATAATGAGGGAGTACCCTCTGCTTGATGTCCCTTGTGGGGCATTCCGTGTAGGCAGGGGTCCCCCCTGTTGGCTTCCCAGGCCCAGAAGCTGAGTAGCCTTGACGCTCACAGGTTGGTTCCGCCGATCCTTCCGGGAACGTACAGGGTGTCTGGCTCCTGCGCACAGGAGACACGGCAGTCCTGGTGCCTTTTCCCCGGTTTATGGAGCGCTAGTGGGGGGTGCTGCCGAGGCTGGTGGGTGCTTGGCGAGGGTTGCAGTACCATGTATGGTCAGCGGCATCACCGCTGTGGCTCCTTCAACGCCCTCTGCTCGTCAGGTTCCTCCCCTCTTACTGTGACCGCTCCCGGTCTCCGGATTTGCCAGTGGGCTATGTCTCATGTCGCTGGGCCTCCTGCCTGCCACTTCTTTCACTGAGTTTCGGAGGGCCTGCTGTCAACCTCCATATGCATAGAGGCAGGGGTGTTCCCTGGTCTGCAAAAGATCTGGGGCTTTGCTAATGTCAGCACTTCTGAGACTTGGGGCTAGGTATCCTTTTGGTTTTAGCACCTGAGTTTCTCTCCGGGTCTACAACCAAAAGACCCAGGGCTATGGCCCCCTGAGCCCCCCTAGCAATGCCCATGCATAGAGGCTGTCCTGCCTTTCCTCTGGCCATCTCCTCCGCTGTATGTTTCCCTCACGTTGGTGGACTGGATCGGTCCTCAACTATGCTCTCTATTCCGAGGGCACACCCCCTCTGCAATTCTTAGGTCCTGAAGAGGTGGCGCACTTTTAATGTAGAGGGGTGTTGCCGCGGGGGGAGACACCGCCGGTGCAGTTACTCTCCCGCTGCTTGGTTCGTGCCTTTGCGGTGCTCCGCTTTGGTTGTTGGGTGTTCTCCTTTACACTGGGGGCAGATAGCTCTCACCCTTGGAGTGAACCTCGTAATGTGAATGTTCCAGCAGGGTACGTACCGTGGTTTAATCAATGAATCCACTTCATAGTCATTCTTTATTACTGCGGTCCGGCGGGAGAGACAGCTATGCGCATCTCTCACCACAGGCGCCATCTTGGAATCTCTGCCCTCGTCCTTCTAACATGCTTCTTCTCTACCTAAGACATTTACATATACACCTATGCACTCTGCTGTGCCTTGATAATTGCACATTGATCTGTCCACTCTGCTCTTTCTTTCGCCCTTCGTTACCCATATTTTCCTAAAACACAGCACAATACTGTCTGCAGTACCTTTTCCACAGTCAGACCCGCATAAGTATTTATTTCTCGTTTACTCCTCTCCTCTGCCCTATATGCCCACTGTCATGCCTGCCCCAACCCCACCATGCTGAATGCAAAGTAAAAACTAGGACTGGAGTAGCATATCCCAGATTGAATGGGGCATGTTAGCATGTATACAAACGGCTGCTGCCTCAAGACAAGTGTGAAAATGCATCTTTCATCACTGCAACCTAGAGTTGACACTGACGGTAGCCCTGCCGCCTCTGCACCCCACCATAGCCCACCAGATTCACCATCTTGTCTGGAAAATTAAAACATTTCAAATAGTCACTTCAGGGACTGAAATATAAAAATGCAACTGAATTATTCATTGGTATTGTTGATGTGTGTGCAGCGGTTAGACTGGACATTTTCTCCACATTCCAGGAAAAAATGATTGCAATTACAGTCTCATATTTTACAAGTGGCGGTGTGGCAGTGTTAGTCCCCATTTATGGACTCCATGGGAATTTTGACAGAATTACCACTGGCGGTAATTCCAACAAAATTACTGTTTTTTTGGCAGTATATTGGCAGAATTACCACCAGCATTTTGCTGGCGGTTTATCATCCACTTTACCTCCACACCCATAATTTGGCAATGCAGTAATCTGTTACCACTGCATTATCACAATTTTTGGTCAGACAGCCGAACTACGAATGAGGTCCACATTTAACCCTGAAATGGCAAAGTGCTCAAAGCACTGCAGGTAGTAAACAGACCTAAAGTTCACAGGCTCTGTGCACAGAAGAAAGTGCTGCTCTCCAGGCACAGACTGCTCTGGCACGTCTCCATTGATGGACTACACCTTTGCTCGTTTGTTAGCCAATCAGACTACTACATCATTTGCATAATATTTCCTCCCCAAGAGTCCAGATATATTTGAAATCCCTAAATGCAATTATCCAGCTGGGTTTGCACAGAAATGCTAGACAATTCCCTGAGATTGGAGTAATTGGTGTTCCTCCCTTCAATCTCTGCAGTAAAAACCATTTCCTTTCTTTTGCTCGCCACCTCACCTCAAATGGTTACATTTGCAGAGAGTCGAGCAGAGGCATAGTGAGGCTTTTTGATGCGTTACATTCAGCCGGCCCCACCGTGCTACACAATACAAAATCCACCCTCACACCACTCAGGAAAGATGAGAAAGGCGCTGGTGCATAGGAAGGGAGGGAAATGCTCAGCTGACCGCCCACGATTCGCTGCTGACAGTGAGAAAGGGCAAGGAAGTACACAAAGCCAGGGTCTTCGGTGCAGCCTCCCTGCCTATCAGAACTCTTTGTGCGGCAACACGTGCAAGCCTCTGAGAAACTTGCATCAATGTTGCAGGCTGTAGCCAGGGCCTCATCAGCATGGCATTGGTAGGCCTCTCCAGTTCATTTCTTGCAGGAGGTAGCCAACAACATGTACATAGTGTTGCAGTGCCTATAGTTGCCACTACCAAGCACATACAAAACACCTCTGGCCTCTGACCCGCAGAAGTGCACGTCCTAAGGGTGCGTTATAGGCATCAGCAAACCTTTCCCTCAGTCTGGTGCAGAAGGGGGTACGAGGACAAAGGTGATGTAAGGGACGATACGGAAACCACGGAACTGAATCAAACTAAATGAGACTAATAGACTTCACCATACACAATATCCTCAATTGGCTTACGTCATAGCTCTCAACTCACACGCTTTTGGCGGGTGTCACCCGCCTTGTAAAGGGCTGACTCACCCGCCAAGCCTCCTGCACGCCCATTCATTTCAATGGGCGTCTCACCCGCCAAAAACAAAATCGGGTGATTTCACCCGCCTTTGCAACAGAAATGGTTGAGAGCTATGTTACGTGCAACAACAGCGTTACTGGTGGTGTTGGTGACATTCGCTGGTTTATCCTGTGTCTTGCCATACCAGCAGTGGGAAGTTGAAGTGAAAGCACCAGCACTCAGTTTGACTTTTTAACTGCAGAACAAATGAGGAGTTATATTATCGCTGGTAGATTTACCGCTGGGTTCATTCCTCCAAACCCCAGTGGAGTCAAGCAGGGCTGCATAACGTGGAATAACACCGCCGCCAGGCCCCCTGTAATATGGCAGATTTACGGGAGGGACGAGTGGCTGTAATGTTAAACGAATTTGGTGGGATTGTAACTCTGCCAATCTCATAGTGCAGCCCATTGTCCTTGATGGGAATGTCTACATTCCATGTGTTACAGGGATGTCCAGAGCCTGGAGCCCGGGGGCAATGTGCCAGTTTCCCAGCTGATCACTGTGTGAGCTCTGCTAATCTATGATAAGGGAACTAATAAAGGTATTGCCAGCGAGGTGCCCCTATCAGGAGGGGGATGATGATCTTTGCGCTGTAGGAAATGTGTGATTTATGATGAAATGTTGCAGCAGTGAAGAAATGCTGGGAAATGCCACCTATTTCTGCTCAGCCTGAAGTGAGAGGGTGTCTAAAGACAGAGGAAAGCGAGATGAGGATCTGGAAATGTCAGACAATGAATGATTGCCAAGCATCTGATGCTGTACATTGTGAGCAAGACAATTTGATATCTCTCTGCTCAAATGCTGCCGCATTAACTGGAAGCCTCAATGGCTGCTGCGGCCATAGGAAAGATGTTCCCGCTAACATGTGAAAGCAAATCCTTCAAATGACTGCACCTCCCGAATGTCAGGTCATCTGGTTTACCCTTTTCTTCATACTGCATATCATGGCAGATTGGAGAACATGGTCAGGAGGAGGCCTGTGTGTGAAAACAGATAACGAGGTACTCCATGTGCCATTTCTTCTGCTTCGAACTATATTTGTGGTTTGTCATTGCTACACAAGCACTTGCTTCTTGCATTTGTCAGTGTTTTGGTTTTTAGTGGCAATCTTTTGCAGTGGCAGCGCCTCCATTTTGGGCAGTGTTGTGATGCCACACCACTGCTTATGGAGGAGCTCATAAGAAGAGGCCAAACAGCAAGGCAGGATGCTTCATTTTACAGCTCCTGAGCTCAGCAACTGTCAAAAGCAGTAGTGGGAACAAGCAGTCAGTCTGTGTCTGTAGGCACAGAAGCCCACATGCCCATTTCCCATTTGTCTAAGGGCACAAAGCCTGCACAGCCACATGTGTGCACGTGCAGGTTGCTGTGTGTGCAGAGGGTGGTGCTGTGCAAGCCTGACCATAGAATGCCTTAGGGGTTCAGAGTTTTACAACTGAGTGCATTCATGCTGAACAGCACATGACCGGCGATGTGAGCCGGTTCACCTGAGGCTTACTGTGCTCCTTGTAGGAAGCAGGCCCTCACTCTGTTTCTAGTTGCACGCTGGAGTCTGGGCATAGATGACAGTATGTTGGTGTGCTATGTTGCAACGGGGGTACATGAGTCAAATGCAGTCTGCAGCCTATACAATTTAGTGTTTGGGTGCGCGTGTGTACGTGTGTGTGTGCATATGCTTGCAGAAGACAGGGAGTGAGGGCAATGCAGAATACACTTGTAAAAATCAGGCAGTAATGTGAAGTAGCATGGGAGATTCTGGGGGCAATGTTATCTGGCATGAGGGGTTTTGTGGGTAAGCTGGAAGCAGTAATTTGATCTGGTATCGGGTCGTTCTGGGGCAATGTTAATGACATGGGCAATTCAGAGGCAATGTGCTGCGGTAAGGGACAGTTCAGGGGGTAATATAAGAGCATCTTGAGAATGTGTTTACGAAGGAAAACAATGGCATGGCGTTGTTTAAAATAGACTCATGCTATTCTGGGTCTAATAGTGATACCAGCAGAATATGTTTTACTGCAGCAACACTGGCATGTAATGTTGCTGATGAGACTGGCAACCAGGAAAGGGATTTTTTGATGCATTAAAGCAATTATTTTAGATTATTCAGAGAATGGTATGAGTGCACTTATTAATTAAATACTTATGTATGCATGATGCGCTAGATTGTGGGGCAACAAGCGGAAATATGAAATAACACTAACATAAATTTAAAGCAAAAATGCCTAAACAATCCATAGAAATATACCTCAAATAAGAAATGATACTCGATGAAAATGCAATGCACAAAATCAGAATAAAAAACTCTTAGAATCCACTATATAACGCACTATCAAGTTGTTAGTACTGTAAGATTTATTTTGGTTAATGTATGGCTTATTAACTAAGTGGGCAAACTTGGTCTAATGCCCCGTCATATACAGTCCCACTACACAATTATTAGCAAGAAACAGGAGGTTTGATCAAAACTCTAATTCATTTAAATAATTAAATTAAAGGTAGTCCCCATGCTTTATGTAGCGGAAGTTACCACAATATTATACAAACACGAGGCAGCTTCTCCACAAAAAACATAAACAACCTGTCTGCTTGAATCTCGCTATTTCTCGCAAACAAACATCATTTTACATAATCAATTCTCTATGCGTTTAATACTGAATAGCAACATGCATTCTAGACTTATTTCTGCCGATTATCAGGAATTCGGTCATATTGCACATAGCAATACATTTACCAACTAAAATGGCATTTTTTACACGGCCACGTTAGTGGCCGTGTAGTTATGGTTAATTACTAAACCCATAGGAAGAGCACTTTTTGGGAGACTTATAACTTCGCTCCGCCTGGACAAATCCACACCAAACTTTGCAAAAGAAGTATATGACGCACTTTGAATTGTTTTGCAAAGTTTGGTGAGGTTTGGTCTAGGGTGGGAAAAGTTATAGGGGGTCCCAAAATTTATTTTTTTCCCATAGACTGAATGGGGAAAAAATGTTGCTTACGCCTACAGCCCAAACCACTGGACGGATTTTCATGAAATTTGCGGCAGGAGCAGCGGCTTGGTCCGGAAAGCGTGCATTTGTAAATTTGGTGAAAATCCGTCCAGTAGTTTTTTAAAACCACCAAAAAGTAGGTCACAAAAAATGTGTGATATCTATGTCCGGTCCGCGGACACACTTCCCTGTTCGCTCCGCGGACAGGACACCGATTGGGTAATCGGCTTGCGTCATGTCAGCGGATATGCAACGTGTTTGCTGATTGGATGGTGAAGATTTTTTAAAACGCCCGCCATCTTGGATTCACCAACAATGGCCGGTGTCCATGCACATCGCGGTAAACACATATTAAAAAACGCAACATTCCTCTTGTCAAACATATCAAATAATCTCTGGGGAAGTGAGGGGTGATGAGGATGGGATGGGATATGGCTGCAAGAAGCAAAAAAAGGGTGGTTTTTGCCGCTAACAGTTTGCATGTTCGCGAACAGTCGTGAAAAGTTCGCTTACGCTGCAGCATTACAGTGTTGGTGAAATACAGTTCTTGGATGGCTTATAGCTTTGGCATCACTTAATGGAACTGCGTGAAATTTTGCATGTATATTTCTGACCTGGGGGTCCCAAAATAATGTAAAGGCTTATAAATGAGGTGCCATTTGATGAATCTACACTTAATTTGGCAAACTGATAATAGATCTGGATATACATGTTTTTGCGAAGTTTGGTGGGATTCTGTCAAGAAGTAGCAAAATTAGAGGGACAAATCTACACAAAGGTTTGCAAAAAGATTATAGATCTAGATATAGATGTTTTCGTAAAAAGTCTGAATGGATTTTGTCAAGTGGGAGCTAGGTTATATGACGATTGTATGTCCATACATTTGACACTTTTGAAAAAATAAAACATGGGTGGATTTCCAGCAAATTTGTGTAAGGAGCATTGGCAAGGACCTACAAGCATGGTTTTGCAAATGTGCCAGTGTTTTATTATTTGACCAGTGTCATAATGTAGCTACAAAAAAATAGCGGTATACCTTTAGTGACTGAGGGGTAGCTTGTGGCCATGGGCAGTGGGCAGTGATGTCATCAATGACATGTGTGATGTCATCTTTGATGTCCTGGGTGTTAGTCTTAGCAGTGCACAGTGGTGGCACAAGTTATGGTTGTTTAGCTTACCATAACTGGCGAATTTCTGCGGTTTTCCCGATTTTACTTGAAACCATAACGTCCCTTTAACAACGTTTTTTCTTTTAATTTCATAGGTTTTTATTTGTCCAACATAACCATAACGTCCCTTTAACAAAGTTTTTTCCGTGAATTATGTTAGTGGCCGTGTAGTTATGGTTAAGTTGCTGTTTCCATAGGAAGAGCACTTTTTGGGTGGTTTATAACTCCGCTCCCCCTGGACGAATCCACACCAAACTTTGCAAAAAAAAGTGTATGGGCAACTGTGAATTTTGGCGATGTTTGGTCCAGGGGGGGAAAAGTTATAGGGGGGGTCCC
Organism: Ambystoma mexicanum; assembly: GCF_040938575.1. Taxonomy (NCBI): domain Eukaryota; kingdom Metazoa; phylum Chordata; class Amphibia; order Caudata; family Ambystomatidae; genus Ambystoma; species Ambystoma mexicanum. The sequence goes on from NC_090922.1 coordinate 290,290,562, forward strand.
AAAGCGTCTTTTTTTCCCATAGACTGAATGGGGGGAAAACTTTGCTGACGTCTACATCCCAAACGGCTGGACGGATTTTCACCAAATTTGGGGCAGGAGCTTGGTCCCGAAAGCGTGCTTTTGTAAATTTGGTGCCAATCCGTCCAGTAGCTTTCTTTAAAACGACCAAAAAGTACATCTGAAAAAATTAGTGCTATCTATGTCCGCTCTGCGGACACACTTCCCTGTTCGCTCCGTGGACAAGATACCGATTGGCTAATCCGTAGCGTCATGTTCGCGGACATGTGGCACGTTCACTGATTGGATGTTGAACGGCGTGAAGTGCGTCAGATTCTGTCGCTGCGCCCACCATCTTTCATTCGTGTTTTGGTGTACGCGGACATCGCCGCTAACACATATAAAACAACACACCATTGCACTTGTTAACCGAGGCAGGCACCTGCACTGTTTGATGGAAACAGCGGTTCTGCAAGTGTATGGGAGTAGCAGTTCTTATGCATGCATTCAGATATGTTGTTGCAAAGTCAGAATGTATTTTCATTCTGAGTGAAGGTCACTTGGTTTGCTTTTTTGGTTGAGAGCTCAGTAGGCCCACGTATCCGACTGAACACATAAGAGTCAATTGTTTTTTGACCTTGAGCGAAAGGGAAAATTCAATAAGAATGCAGGGAGTGCAAGTTTTGAAAAAATACCATTTGATAAGGTTATGTATTCAAAACGTTTGTAAGACACATGTAATATCTGTTGAAGAAGATTCTTTGCTGCAAGTACATCACTGTCTGGGTTTAACAAAGACAATGGAGATGGTAAATATCGTGTAAGTTTACTTTTGACGACTCTACACTGGAACGAGTTTTAATTTTTTATTACCAGAACAACAATTTTGCCATTGTAACTGAGGTACTATCTTTCTGTGAAGTTGTCATTTTTTTTGTAAACTTATGCAGAGTGCAGATTCTTGCCGTTTGTAGGCTATCATTAGGTTCACCCATGTTCAACGCTATTATTTCTTTAAAATGTCATGTATGACCGCATCGATTTGTGTATCAGTTTCCATGTTCTTTTTGTCTTTTTTGAAATTGTTTGGTAAAGGTTGGGTATTGATACGTATTTTCTGTTATGTTTTCCGAACAGCTACATTCTGCCGTACTGTGATTGCCATGGATTCCAGATGCCAAGTGATGGATTCTTTGGATGCCAGATGCACGTACTCGTGACCGGCTGCCTAACCGTCACTGTATTGTGGGACGACCGGCCCGGCCCCATTTGTCCATACGCTGGAGTGGCCATTAGGAGTAACATAACATGTTTTATGGTGGTGTATGCCAAAGTTCATGCCAACGTCTTGGAAATCAATGTGCGACCGAAGTGGTTGCTTTATCGTAAGCGAATACTTTGTGTATGCAAAAAGATCAACGTGTGCCTCACGATTAACATTTTCGATGACGACCGAACAAACAAAGTTACTATTTGATTGAAAATTTGAATAGTCCGATGGTCTCGGACAGTTTATTGTGAAATTGAAGTACTTTACAAATTCTAAAATTGTTACTGTTTTCCTTTAAAAAACCCTTTATTATTTCAAAATGTAACGTGCTACTTTGTACATCACGGTGTGTTCATTTGCAGGTTCTATGTCACGGTACTTACGTGCTTATGGGCGCATTTGGCTACGCTGCAGAGGAACGTCATCCAAAAAAGTGTACAATATCATTAGGGTTTGTTATGTGACGAGATGTGGGAGTGTTTTCGCATTACACAAGTGTCGTAATGTAGTTAAAAAACATAGCGATATACGTTTATTGACTGAGGGGTAGGCTGCAGCCATGGGGAGTAGGCAGAATGTCCGGGGTCATGGTATAAGGTCATGATCCGCGCAATGTGGCTACTGGCCATGACCAGAAGGGAGAAAAGATAGGATTACAGTGGCCATGTCCACCTGGGACTAGCTTTCTGGTAAAGTTCTTTGACATTACGATACATTTGAAAGGGAGGAAAAAAGTGCTGGTGGTAATATGTTAACAGCGTTTCCTTTTTGCTTTTTGCAGGCTGCCATGGAAAGCGAAGAGGGGCCATGTATGGAACAACCACCTGCGCTTTCTATGGTGGCCATCTTGGAAAAGGATTTTGTTTTCTAATCCGGGGCGCCACAGGCATCTCGTGTTAGAACGACAAATCCTCTTTTTCAGTAGCACACGCTACTGCTTTGCAAATGTAGATTGTTAATGGCAAATGTTATTGCGTCTATGTCCTTTACTGAGAAACATAAAGTAGATGGAGTGTATGCGATTTTTAAAGAAATATATTTTTAAACTGTGAAAGGTGGTTCTTAAAGGAACATTTACTTTGTTTACAGATGGCTTTTTTTTTGGGAAGGACAGCTAAGAAGGAAAGTTGCGGACGGAAATGAGCAAAGAGGCACCAAACAGTAATATGGGGGGTAGGTGGACGGGGGAAAATGTTGTCTGTGTGTTATTTGTAAGGTAGGGGCAGTGTTTCTCATGCTCCTTCATTACAGCACTGGTGCTGTTTTTTGGGTAGGAGGGATGGCCTTAGCTCATGTTGTTTTCAGATAACTAGTACTTTTGCTAAAAGTATATACTTGTACTACATTGTTAATGGCTGACTACGAATAAGTGTTCGAGATGTGCAAGGGAAATGTTGAAGGTGGACATTCCTACATCAGTAAAAAATGTATTTCCACACTGTCCACAAGGCATACATCTTATTGTTAAGTGTGCACGGATTTTCAGACACGTCACCGTGATGTGCGCTAGCATATGGTCATGTGGCATTCTCCGCAAGGTGCGCAATGAAGTCAGATGTTACTTTACATTATGGTTATGTGCTACTACTACAAACCGATCAACTTTAGCAAAAAAACTTTGTTAAAGGGATGTTATGATTAAGTTGCGCTACTAAAAAAACTATGTAATTCAGAAAAAAAAAATGTTAAAGGGACGATATGGTTAAGTTGCCCTACTAAAAACCTGTGAAATTCAGTAGAAAAACTTTTTAAAAGGGACGTTATGGTTAAGTTGCGCTACTAAAAACCTATGAAATTCGCTAAAAAAAACTTTGTTAACGGGACGGTATGGTTCGAAGTAAAACCGAAAAACCCTTGAAATTTGCCAGTTGTAGTAAGCTAAGCAACCATAACTCGCGCCACCACTGTGCACTGCTAACACTAACACCCAGGACATCAAAGATGACATCAGAAATGTCATTGATGACATCACTGATGACATCACATGTACATTTACTTTGAATGAAAACTCTGTAGACGGTATTCTTATTATTATGTTGACCAAAAAGTGTCAAGGATCATTGGAATAAATATCAAGTGCTAATTAGTGCATTAAGCAATGCGTTGATATATGTAGCATTCTATTATGAAGTTCTAAGCAGTATACTAAGGTCATCTTTGATGTCCTGGGTGTTAGTGTTAGCAGTGTACAGTGGTGGCGCGAGTTATGGTTGCTTAACTTACCATAACTGGCGAATTTCAAGGGTTTTTTGGTTTTTCTTCGAACCATAACGTCCCGTTAACAAAGTTTTTTAGTGAATATACATATATGTATATCCCTTTCGGTCTATTAGTTTCCCATCAGTGTAAGTGGGGTTGTGGGTTTCTAGTTCATTTTGTATTTCTATTTGTATTTATGGTGCACTTTCACCAAAGCACTAGAACAAAAGACAATTAGATAAATACTGTACAAAACATGTGGAATATTGACAGGTTACAATAAGGATACTCAAGAAGTTGCAGACAGAGAGAGAAAATGGTCCTTTACTAGAGTGTGAAAAATATCAAAAGAAGAAGCAGACCGAATGTGAAGGGGAAGCACATTCCAATGTTTTTGAGGTAACACAGAGAAAGCTCAGAAACGTAATTGAGCATGGGGTGACCGAGGTACAGACAAAAGAAATAAAGAAGCAAAGCGAGGAGAGAGAGAAGGAAAATACAGCACAGTTAAAGATGACAGATATGGAGGAGTATCACTATGTAAACTGTTATAAACAATACATAAGAAATCAAAACGATAGTGTAAAGTAAGCCAGCAAAGTGAAATAAGGGAGGGAGTTATAGGAGAATTTGGAGGAAGACAGCATGACAGACAAATAGAAGCTTTAAAAATAGATTGTCTTGCAAAAAGAGCATAAGCAGGCAGGCCAACCAAACAGGAGGAAGAACAATCCAATAAGGAATAAACAAGAGATGTAATAAGAATTTTGGTGGCATGAAATTTCAAACATGAACAGATTTTAGTGATATTACTTAAAGCAAGACGTGAGGATTTAGCCAAAGATGAGAGATATGAGACAAGAAAGAAAGTTTGGAGTCAAAAATGACCCCCAAGATTCTTGCAGATGAAGCAAAAACCAGAAGAAATGGAAGAAAGAAGACAGGTGAAGGAAAAACTGTAACAGAGGGACAGATAGAAGGGACCTCAATGTTAGTAGGATTAAGATGAAGTGAATGAGACAGCATCCAATTTTACAAGGTAAAAAGACAGGCCAAGATGGAAGACTGAAGAGAGTTAAAGAATGAAGAAAAGGAAATAAATATGTGTGTGTAATCTTCATAAAAATGGCATGATAGACCAAATGACTCAATGATTGTAGATAGCAGAGAGGTGTAAGGAGTGAAGAGTAAGGGACTTAGAAGAGAGCGTTGCAGAACACCAACGCATAAAGGAAGAGGACCAGAAGATTGACCATCCCAGAATACAGAATAAGAATGATTTGAGAGTTAAGAAGTGATCCAATGATGGACAGAACCCACAAACCCCAGATTGATGCATGTAATTTAATGTGGGCTAATATGTGCACTGTTATTGGTTCAGAATGCAAAAGGATTCAGTTAAATGGTTTAAGTGTCTCTTCATTCTCACCTGATTAACAGAGTGCATCTGTGCAGTTTAAAGAATGAGGGGTATATAATTACATTTACTCTCATTTCTCATTCCTTATTAAATGGTTACGTCTTCACAGAACACACATTATCAAGCAGATCTTAACTAGGCTATTGTATCAACATCTTCATATCACAACACACCGTAAACTATTTCTGTGAAAACACTTTGGTACAATTTATTGAGATTATAATTTATAAAGAGCTGCATGCCAACTACACAGAGTGCTATCTGTATCATTTCACAAACAACTTAAAATCAATTTTGTGTTGGATTCAAATGACATCTCACATGATTTTAAATGCAGTGAGACTGCACTGTACATTTTCAATTTAAGCAATGTATTTTGGGATCATCTTCAAAAACCACCCCCATTTCTGAGATTAATCAGGAAAAATAAAAATAGTTGCTAGAGATCAAACATCTTTCTATTTTGGAAATGCTCATACTCACTATGGATGAGTCTTTAAAGGCATGAAGCCTGTAGAGACCCTTTTAGATTGGAAATCTCACTGTCAGCAAGGCCCCTCCTGACCTGCTTCCATGAAGTTTGAACTGCCCAGGTTCTCTTCTCTGCAGGTTCCCTTTTGGATAGGACTCATCTCATAGAACGCTTCAGCATATGACTCATGAACACATCTATATTATGAGTTCAGTGAAAGACTTATTCAAAATGAGATTGCAGGCCTGTTTTGTTCTCCTGCATTAGCCTAGCAGTTTCCAGTTCTATTGCTGTTCTGAGTTCAAAAGGTGCAGCTTGTAATTGAAGAATTAGATTTTAAAGATCAGCAATAAAAAAAACAGGTTCCGACCAACAGATGCTAATCTATAGATGCACTGTAAAACTCAAGCTATTGGAATTAAGTAACTTTTATTAAGAGTACACAGGAAAATACTCACAAGAATGGGGATGTTTTCTCTGAAGTGAAACTCTGTTCAGCTTGAAGTCAGCACAATAGCAGGCTGAGTTGACCACTAGAGTAATTCAAACTAATAAAAAGAACGACTGCTATTCAACGTATCTATATTGTAATTCAATGAAAAAACGTTGTTAAGGGGACGTTATGGTTAAGTTACACTAATAAAAACCTTTGAAATTCACTGAAAAAACTTTGTTAAAGGGATGTTATGGTTATGTTGGACTAATGAAAACCTATGAAATTCAAAGAAAAAACGTTGTTAAAGGGACGTTATGGTTTCAAGTAAAATCGAAAAACCCCAGAAATTATCCAGTTATGGTAAGCTAAACAACCATAACTCGCGCCACCACCGTGCACTGCTGAGACTAACACCCAGCACATCAAAGATGACATCACTGATGACATCACATGTGAAATACATTTTGATGAAAAGTCCCTACAAGGAGATGTGTTTATATTGTTGGCAACAAGATGTCAGGGGTGATCGGGATACCTATCACAAACGACTTAATCTATTAAAGAATGTACTCATCTAATATAATTTTATTTAATTTTTGTCGTTAATACAGAAACCTAAACATAGGCAATGACTGCAGCATGCAACATAGAAGTACACTATTTATAATCTTGTCATTTTGGATAGTACAATAATGAATGCTACCGTATCAGAGTTTTGAGTAATGTTAAACATGTAATAACTAGCTAACAGATCAAGACTTACACCACTTGTGCTGGTACAAACAATACATATCAAGAACCGCAATGCATACAAGTCATAAGCACATACAGGGAAACTAAAGTAAAGAAGAAAGACACTGCATCATCAGAAAATGTTAATGACATTAAAGTTTATATTCATGTATACAAATGAATTGTGTGTTTGAGGCCTGCTCATTTCCCCATGTATGTGCACCATGAGCTGAGACCAAACCCTAAGGAAAGTACTCAAAGAACATGTGACAAGGTTAATGTCTAGATATATAGCACCTTTTTCAATTGTATTATTCTGACTGCCAGTGAACAAAACCACCTGGCCTATATATGTCAATAAACAAAAACAAGTGGCCCAGATATGTGATGTCATCAGTGATGTCATCAATGACATTTGTGATGTCATCTTTGATGTCCTGGTTGTTAGTCTTAGCAGTGCATGGTGGTGGTGCGAGTTATGGTTCTTTAGCTTACCATAACTGTGGAATTTCTGGGGTTTTTCGATTTTACTTGAAACCATAACGTCCCTTTAAAAAAGTTTTTTCTTTGAATTTCATAGGTTTTTATTAGTCCAACATAACCATAATGTCCCTTTAACAAAGTGTTTTCAATACATTTCAAAGGTTTTTGTTAGTGGAACTGAACCATAACGTCCCCTTAACAAAGTTTTTTCATTGAATTTCATAGGTTTTTTTTAGGGCAATTTAACAATAACGTCCTTTTAACAAGTTTTTTCATTGATTTTCATAAGTTTTTATTAGTCCAACTTAACCATAACGCCCCTTTAACAAAGTTTTTTCAGTGAATTTCATAGGTTTTTACCAGTTCATGCTATTTTCCTACAACTTACTAATATCATACTTACCCAATATAGCAATGTTTGTGTCCCATTTACAAAGTGTCACCTTAAAACTGCCATTTCCCACCTTCTGGAATCATTTTTAACACTTCCATAAACTTTTTGCAACTATTTCAACTAGTTTTGCATCCGTAGACGTCTACGAACATCTGACTTCATAGCGGACCTTGCGGACAGTGCCACATGACCATACGCTGGCACGTGGCATGATGATGTGTCTGAGAACCCGTCCGCACTTTACGATAAGATCTCTGCTTCACTGACCGATCAGAACTGCATTTTTTACTGATCTAGGAACTTTCAACTTCAAAATTTCCCTTGCACAGCTCCAATACCTATTCCTACTCATTATCCATTAACAATCTAGTACACAGTACATACATGTAGCACAATTGCTATTTATCTTAAAATGGCATTAGCTAATGCCATCTCTCCTCCCCAAGATCCACCACCACTGCTGTAATCAAGGAGCATGAGAAACACTGACCCCAAGCCTTAGAAATAACACACGCGCAACATTCTCCCTTGACCACCTACAACTCCATATTAGTGTTTGGTTGCTCTTCCCTCATTTCCCTCCCCACCTTTCGTTCTCAGCTCTCCTGCCAAAAAAAATACATCCAAAAACAACAAAAGACATATTACTTTAGGAACCACCTTTCACAGTTAAAAAATAGAACAAAAAAAAAACATTTATAGACTCCATCTACTTTATATTTCTCAGTAAACTACATAGACTCAATAAGATTTTCCAACATTTCCATTTGCATTTTGTGTTATGCTAATGGGAATATTGTGGCGTTCATCCTCCGTTCCAGGGACTGGGACAGTGGATACTGGCCCAGCAGCCCAAGTTATCAGCCCAAGCAAAGCGAGGGTGGATAATGAGGTCTCTGGACCATTATCCCCCCAGCTCCAGGTTACGTGTTCAAGGACGGTAAAAATAATTCCAGCCCCTGAAATGGGGGATCAAGGCCATTAGCACCCAAGGTTCCTAAAGCGGGAACCCGGGGTGCTAAATAAGAGGATTTTTCTTCCTACACGGGGAAGGAAAATCCTTTTCCAAGATGAACACCATGGAAAGGGAAGGCGAGGGTTCCATACAGTGCCCCTCTTCGCTTTCCATGGCAGCCTGCAGAAGGCAAAAAGAGAACCCTATGACCATATTACCACAAGCATATTTTTCTTGCCTTTCAGATCTATCCTGATTTCAAATAACTTTACCACAAAGCCAGTCCTAGGTGGACATGGCCACTTTAATCCAATGCTTTGTCCCTTGTGGCCATGGCCAGTAGCCAGATTGTCCAGATCATGACCGTATTCCATGACCCAGACAATCTGGCCACTGCCCATGGCCACAGGCTACCCCACAGTCACCAAAGGTATACTGCTATTTTTTGTAGCTACATTATGACACTTGTCAAATAATAAAACACTGGCACATTTGCAAAACCATGCTTGTAGGTGCTTGCCAATGCTCCTTATGCAAATTTGCTGGAAATCCACCCATGTTTTATTTTTTCAAAAGTGTCAAATGTATGCACATACAATCATCATATAACCTAGCCCCCAAATGACAAAATCCATTCAGACTTTACGAAAACATCTATATCTAGATCTATTATCAGTTTGCCAAATGAAGTGTAGATTCATCAAATGGCACCTCATTTATAAACCTTTACATTATTTTGGGACCCTCCCCTATAATTTTGCCCCCCTTCACAAAATCCCACCAAACTTCGCAAAAACATTCATATCTAAATGTACTATCGTTTTCCCAAATTAAGTTTAGATTCGTCAAATGGCACCTCATTTATAAGCCTTTACATTATTTTGGGACCCCCACTCTAATTTTGCCCTTCATGACAGAATCCCACCAAACTGTGCATACTCACTCAGAACCAGGTCAGAAATATACATGCAAAATATCATGCAGTTTCATTAAGTGATGCCAAAGTTATAAGCCATCCAAGAACTGCATTTCTCCAACACTGTAATGCTGAGGTGTCCTCAAACTTTTCAGGACTGTTCGCGAACATCCGAACTTTTTGCAGCAAAAACCACCTGTTTTTTTGCTTCTTGCAGCCATATCCCATCCCATCTTCATCACCCCTCACCTCCCCAGAGATTATTTGCTAAGTTTGACAAGTGCAATGTTGTGTTTTTTTTATCAAAAAATGTTGTATTTTTTTTTATTTATTTATTTTTTTATTTGGTTTGATTTGGCTAATTAGATTAACCTTTCAAACAAAATTACTTTTATACAAAATATTAAAAAACATACAGTAAAAAGGCAAGGTATGCCAAATAACCAATTAAAAACATCGAACAATAACACATGTGACTTACATGAATGATCTTATATCAAAACAAGGAGAGCAATCGATTACTTACTAGGACAAATTGGACATAAAAGCTTATTTAAGAATTGAATAGTGGCTATTCTTACTGTGATTTTTAAAGTCGCAAATAGCTCATTCCATAGTTCATCATTTGAGCGGCTTATATAGTGGTGTCTCGTTAATTTATCAATAATGTCTTTTCTCTGCATTTTTAAAGCCGCACATTCTATTAATAGATGTTTCAAACTTTCTTTAGATAGTTTATCATTACAAAATCGGCAAAATGATTCATCCAACTTAATGATTCCCCTTCTTGCCAAAATTTGTCTGGTCGGCCAAAGATTCAAGCGGAACCTCAGTATTTGGTTTCTGAGTTTGTGAGAGGGGCATTTTAGTAAATAATCCGCAGTTTGGCGGAATTTTCTATGCCCGAACAGAGCTCTATCAAAGTCTTTTAATTTTAGACAATCTTGTTGGGTTATATGCCAATCAAAGTGGTATAATTTAATTTTGGCTTTAGAGGGATTAGTTAGTAAAGTGTCTAATGAGATATTTGCTTCCGTCAAATCGGACATAACCGCCGCTCTCCAGCTTGATGGAAATAGATGTACTGAACGTATTAGATAATCTGCCAGAATGTTCAATATACCATTACTTACCAGGCCCAACACACATTTTCTAAATAGACAGCATCTCTTCCACGAAGCATGTATATTAACTGATAAAATTCCCAACTCAAAGCAGAGCAATGCTGTTGGGCTAGAGTTTGGGAGATTCAAGACTTTCTTCCAAAATTTTGCCTCAAATTTCTTCTAATAGCAAGCCTCCACAGGTAGCCAAGCCTCACATCCATAAGTAATAATGGGAAGTACCTTTTGCTGATAGAAGGTAAGAATGTGCTTACATGAGAACTTACCATACTTATGTTGCAAAATTCTGGCTTGTGATATTAATGTGGTCAGTTTACCGTTTAGACTGTCTCTTTGGGACTTATTTATGGGAGAATTACTGAATAGAACGCCCAAGTATTTGTATTCATTCACCACGTTCAGCTTTTGTTTATTCAGAAACCAACAATACTGTTTCCTTAATCTTGGCTTAAATCTCCCCAATTCCATCACTTGAGTTTTTACCAGATTCAAAGTCAGATTATTCTTGGTGACATATTGATCTAATTTGTCAAGCATGTTTTGTAGGCCACTCGGCGTTTGCGAGATGAGGACTAAATCATCTGCATACAAAAGCCATGCAATGATCTGATTCCCTAGTTTAGGAGCATCATTCACTACAATATTGAATTCATTGCCTAAATCTAGAATAAACAAATTAAACAGTGTGGCAGCAAGGATACATCCTTGTTTCAGGCCTCGTTGGGTTAGAATCTCTTCAGACAATAGCCCTTCTAGATTCAATTTAACTTTCATTGTAGTATTAGAGTGGAGTAAGTATATTAAATGGACAAGCGAAGAAGGACATCCAAATTTTAACAATTTCTCAAATAGCAGACTCCGATCTACGGAGTCAAACGCTACTCTAAAATCAACATAAGCGAGATAAATTGGTTGATTTCTTGATGCATACAGTTCTTTGATTGCATTAAGAGTCGTAATGTTAATACTGGTGCCAAGACCTGCCACAAATCCAGTTTGAAATGGGTCTCGCCGATTCTCTTCTGACGCCCAATTGTTGAGCTCTCTCAGAATAATTCTACTAAAGATCTTACCCGGGGCATCAAGAAGAGAAATCGGACGATAACTCGCTGGATTCGCTCAATCTCCCCTCTTATAAACTGGTACCGTAATGGCCTTACACCATGATGGAGGGACTGCTTGTTTAATTTGCACAGTTTGAAAAACATCATACAAAATAGATGCCCATAATTCCGGATTCTGTTTTAATACAAAATTTGACAGGCCATCTGGCCCGGGAGCTCTTGATGAGCTTGCTTTGTTTATATAAAACAATACATCTTCTCGATCAAAATTGATTTGGAAAGATGGATTGCTTAATTCTAAGTGTGGTTGTGAGATTTTTCTATTATTTGGAAGATCATATATCTCAGAGAAATAGGTCACCCACTTCTTCTCCGACACACCATTAAGTTGAGTTGCTAGTTGAGTACCAGCTACTCCATTATTTAACAATTTCCAAATTTGCGAAGTGTTTTTGGTTTTAGCCACCTGTAACCACTTTTCACCATCATATTGGAACAAAGCTGCCTTGTTACCCCGGACCCAATTCCTATAATTGGTCTTCAGTTTGCGTAACGCTGATTCTCGGTAGTGTACTGGTAGAAGGGCTAACTGCCTTTTCTGTTTTCGGTACTGTGCTTTTCTCTCTCTGATGCCCTGATCAAATACATGGATATGAGACTTATTGTCCTTACCAAAACCTGTAGACAAAGTGGAGGCAAAAAGGTGCATTTTATCATGATAATTAGATGAGTCAATACCTCTCAACAAACATTGATGGTCATTTGTTACACTGGCCGCAAAAGCGTGTAGTCCCTCACTTGTCCATAATAGCCTGTTCCGTTGAGGATTTATAACCAGACCATTCAATTGATGCTGACAGTATCGAGGTTCAATCACAACCTGGAGTAAAAACTCAGCCCTCAACATCCAATGATCACTTACTATAGTTGGAATAACCTTGAACTCGGATATTTTCTCAAATAGCTTTCGGTCAACATACATATAATCAATTGTAGCATTTTGGCCCCCAGAAGTCCAAGTAAAAGATGGTGGATTATCAGAATCAACTGCTCCATTTAGCATTATTAAATCCCAGGTGTCAATAAATACCAACCATTGGGAGACTCTATCCATATTTCTTTTCTTAGTTGGTTCCAATAGATGAAGATTCAGGTCCCCTGCTAGTATCACATGCGCAATCTCTGTGGTGGTTATAGTATTTTCTATCAATGCATTCAAATCATTAAAAAAGGTAGTTGTTATAATTGCAATTGGGTTCCAGTATATGTTTATAACAAGAAATTTCAATTTATGAAACATTATTATGGAACATTGCAAATAGGGATTTGGGTTAGGACCATCTGAGATTGTATTTGTCGTGGTCGTTTTAGTGATAATTGTCATCCCTGACATAGGTCTACCTTTTTGTCCCTTAATCGCTGGAGCCAAATGGACATAATGGTTATCCCATGATAGTGGGGCAGTTAGCCATGTTTCCTGCATAAGAATTAAGTCACATTCTTCTAAACAACCACTCATATTATTTAGCAGGTGTTTATGTCCCCTGGTATTCCAGCTCATAACTACAAATTTCTGGGATCGCGCAGCACATTCACCTGTTCTTAGTTATGCTTTTCCACAACTACAACCCCTAGCTGAATTGCCATCATCACTAATAACCTGACTAGTAGATTTGCAAGCAGTCGCGGATACCAGGGGTTCTTTTGTGGTTGGAATTAGGTTAAAACCCAGATCAAAAAGATCAGATCTAGCAGACCAGATAATGTTATAGATGACACGGGATCCCAACCACAAACAGGACACCGTTGGATCGTTGTCATCTGGAAACTCTACTTGTACTACATCCCTAGAGGAGATGTCCTCTAAACTGGGCACATCCGAGAATATTTGCATTATACTTCGTCTATTCATGGTGTACTTGGGGAAGGAGCCCTCACGACAGCTAAGAAACAAGGCAAATAACTGGAGGGGCAATTTGCTCTTAGATATTCCTTTGAAGCCAGGGCGACTCTGAGTACTAGGTGTTTCTATAGGCGGATAATGTTTGGTCTCTTCGACTGGAGATTTGAACGAAACCTTCTTAGAGGTAGATCTTTCATCACAAGATTTTGCCAGGTCAGACTGACTACAGCTCATTGCCTTCATAGATGATTTAAAAGTCATTTGTTCTGAGGTCAGAGCAACTAGACAGTCTTTGATTGTAGTTAAAATATTATTTTGTAGACTGTCTTGAGTATCAAGAGTCAAATCTGCTACTGGCAAAACATTTCCAGGTGGTATTATTAGTTGATTATCTGCAACCCTCCCAGTGTTTATTTTCCCATCAACCTCTAATTCGGGCTTTTTTGCTGCTGGAATTAGGACCCTGGACAGTGGGTAAGTCAGAGATGGCTCAGGATGAAATTGGGTCATATACTCATCCACTGCCTTTCTAAGATCTTGAGTATTAGGTATTAGGTTGGATACTCTAGCATCTTTCGATTGCTTTTTCTTCGGGGCCCTTAAAGCTGGGATCCGATCTGTCACATTTGAAGATTCACTCTCAAGATCTTCCGCTATTTGCACCAGCTCATTTAGGGGAGCATGCGGGGGGATCACATCGAAGGGGTCCAACCCCCCACTCTTCACTCGTTGTCGCTCTTGTGATAAGTTCTGATATTTTTTTAAGATTGCATCAGAAGCTATCAAAGCGCCCCTATCCGGTTTGGACAGGGATTTAAAGAATTGTTTTGTTTTCCCACTCGAAGGAATTATCCTAGACTTCTGATTTTTTGATTTCTTCACATTTTCCTTCTGTTGGTGGGCTAACCCTTTAGCATTTTTAGCAAATATTGTATAAGCCCCTTTAGACTGCTGCTCATCACTTATTTTAGAGACAACAGCATTAGGGTCCTCAGGTTCCACTTCACATAACACCACCTGATCAAATATAGACGCCAACTTAGTCAGCTTCACAGTACCTTCACCCCTTACATCCTTACCAGCGACATTGGCTGTTCCCACATAAGGGCTTGACTGTGACACCACAGATACCAGCCCCACCTCCTCTACTGATATTTCTCGTATAATACCCTCAACAAAAGGCACCGCGGTCTTAGACTTTTGTATATTTTTCTCAGCTCTAGATGAGCTCAATTTCCTGTCCACTTGGTCTCCAATGTTATTACATGATGACACCAACTCACCTAACTGTTTAGAGAGGAGTTCTATCTGATCGACATCACACTCTTGTTTCTGGGCCAAAGATAAACCAAAAGCCTTCTGTGACCTCAAGATAGACTCAACATTATTTTGTAATGAGTTAATCTTTGAATCTAAAACTTCAAATAATTTAGCGAGGGACATCAGGGCCATATTCATTACTTCTAATGTTACAGGAGCTGCATTTTTTATTACTAAAGTCGGGCTTGCAGCTAAACTATCACTATTTAATCTCCTCGGAGTCGGTGGAATAAATGAGATGGAGCTTTCTGATTCTGAAATATCTCCATTTTTAAATAAAACAGGAGATTTAGAAAGGTCAGATTCGTCATCTTTGGCCACAAAACAAGAGTCCGATGACTCCAACTCTATAATTGCATTGTCTTCAACAGCAACAGACTCATGCTTCTGCATAGATAGAGGTGCTAAACTAACAACTCCTGAGCGGGCGTTCAGCAGCATCATTGAGTCCGATAGAGAGATATTACAATGTTGCTCTCCCTGCTCATTACCAACATTTGTGGCCTGAGACAACCGTGGGCTAAGAGCAGTTTGCTGGATAGCAGAACCCGCTTGTTCGTTATTGAAGGGATGCGCCTCAACATTTGATACACTTAAATTATTACATTCAGCAATTCGAGCCACATGACGTGAAGATCGACCAACATCAAATCCGTAGTCTCTCAGGTCACCTGTAACAAAGTCAAGTCGTGATCTTTTCTTCTTTGTTCGCATCTCCAGAGGCGCACTTTTAACAAAAGAACGCATCGTTTTTGAAGAAAACGCTGGGCTATCTCTTGAGGTAGACTCCAATAAGGCACGCACATGTTCCGCACAAGGCATACCAGATCTAAGGGTGAGCATAGTTGACACTTACTTGATTCACGATAATGCCTCTCTTTGCTTTAAAAACTTTAAAACCAGTATTAATATTTAATCATGGAATTCTTAAAACCTAGCACTCCCACGAAAACCGCGCCACCGCGGCGAAGCGGCAAAGCGGGACTTCACGGGACTTACACGGGTGCGCGCGCGCGGTGCGCGCGCCCCTGAGCTTATATAGCTCCGCCCAGCCCTTATTGCAGTTAAGCCTAAACAAGGAGAGAAATATATTAAAGTCTTGTTCTTAGCTTTAAAGCTAATTAGTCCTTTGCACAATCAACTGTTCTCTCTTTCTTTTTCACCTGCTGGGGCTTGTAGTTTAACAGTCCAAAATCCAAGGGTCCACGAAAGGAAACGCTGGAAGCAGGGTCCACGGCAAAGCGGGACTTCACGGGACTTACACGGGTGCGCGCGCGCGGTGCGCGCGCCCCTGAGCTTATATAGCTCCGCCCAGCCCTTATTGCAGTTAAGCCTGCTGGGGCTTGTAGTTTAACAGTCCAAAATCCAAGGGTCCACGAAAGGAAACGCTGGAAGCAGGGTCCACGGCAAAGCGGGACTTCACGGGACTTACACGGGTGCAAAATGTTGTATTAAATTTTCCACACATACATAAACACATACATAAACATTACACATAACACTGTGCATTGCAGGGGAAGGAAGAAACAGTGGTTTTAATGTTTTTACCGCGATGTCCGCGGATACCGGCTGCTGTCCGCGAATCCAAGATGGCGGGCGTTTCCAAAAATCTGACGCACTTCACGCTCTTCACCATCCAATCAGTGAACAGGGAAGTGTGGCCGTGGACCGGACGTAGATATCACACATTTTTTGTGACCTACTTTTTGGTCATTTTAAAAAAAAACTACTGGACGGATTTTCACCAAATTAACAACATTTTGGAACCAAGCCGCTGATCCTGCCGCAAATTTGGTCAAATTCCTCTAGCGGTTTGGGCTGTAGGCGTGAGCAAAGTTTTTTCCCCATTCAGTCTATGGGAAAAAAAGAAATTTTGGGACCCCCCCCTATAACCTTTCTCCCCCTATACCAACCTCACCAAACTTTGCAAAAAGATTCAAATTGGGGCACATACTTTTTTTGCAATGTCTGGTGTGGATTCGTCCAGGGGGAGCGAAGTTATAAGCCGCCCAAAAAGTGCTCTTCCTTTGGGTTTAGCAACTTAACCATAACTACACGCCCACTAGCGTGGCCGTGTAATATATCAATTAACATCCACCATGTTATTATAAACTTTGTACAATAATCTAACAGTTGTTGGGAGAAATTAATACACTTATACATTACAGAAAAAAAGAATAAAGTGGTGGTTTATTTTGGCTTTATTTTTCAGGTGCAGCAGGGAAACTTCACTTCACAATGAAGATTTGTGTAACACATGCCATGTTCATCCGGTGAGCAGAATTATATTTTTTGCATATTCAGGCCTTGTAATTTTCACGTGTATAGTACCAGTGTGACAGGCACAGTTCTGAAGTCTATTTAGAAAAACAGAGTTTGACTCGAGGGAATTCCCCTCATGCCCAAAAATGGAGGAGTCCAGAAATTTGACACATTTCTGCTTTTATTAGATCAAGCAGGGATATGCACACAGATTCTACAGCTCATTAGAGGCGGGCAGTGAGTTTTTAAACTGCTGTGACCTCACAACCAAAAGATTAATTCCTCATTCTTAGGCAACATGGGATTGGGTGAACAGTATAGGCATAACTACAGTCTGTAGGGGACAAATAATTTGATTGGTCTGGCTAGATCTGGTAGCTCCACCTGGCACCACCCCCCTTGTCAGTACATGCCTTGTTAGTTTAGGAAATTTACCAGCATGTATGCAGAAATGATGGGTGGGGAAGGTAAGCTCAGAGCACTGCCTGCTTCCCACTATTGTTTCACCCCTCTGACTTCCCAGGCCTTGAGCAAGGACACTCCATTCTCGATATTCATGTTGTGTTGCATATTTTTAATCTTCTGTCTTCAATTTGACGGGAACGACCTTATATGTTTGAATATGCCTTGCTCTCCAGCTCCAGGTTACGTGTTCAAGGACGATAAAAATAATTTTCTCTGCTGTCCTTTATGAGGATTTTCGGCCATTTTGTCCTTGCAGCTGCTGTATCTTTTCAGCTGATTTAAGCTCTCTCCACAGGGTCCTTGATAGGGCTGGACATGCTGTCAGGCCTACTTTGCGTCTCTCAGTAAAGTCCATCTATCAGGCCTCAGCCCTGTGTTTTGAGCTTTCCCAATTATTTTCAATGCAGCTGTGGTTTCCATTTTGTTTCCATGGCGGTTCATGCTAATTGCTTTTTCAGTGTTAGCAAGCAGTTCATGTGTGTTGTTTTACTCCTGGCTTAAGTCTCTGCAGGTGTGTTCAGTCATGTTTCCTTTTCATGATTACTTTGGTGATGTCATCGGGGTATGGTCTGGGGCTGTTTCAGCGGGTGGCATCCATCATCTGAGGGTATGCTGGGGGTTTGAGACCCCCTCAACATTTCTCCAGGAATACAGAGATCGCTTATACCTTGGAGCATTTCTGTGTTTCCTGCGGCCAATTTAAAGTTATTCAAATTCATTCTTTGGACTGAAATATACCCAAGGTCCAATATTGTTACTGTGATGGTTTAGTTTATGTTTAGTGATTTATAGTGCACCTAACAATGAATTGTACCAGGCAGAATCAACTGCATCTGGGTGCTGATGAAATCAATAAGAGAATTTAGAGAATGGCCTAAATCCATTTTATTGGTGAGTTAGTAAATAAGAGAAGTGACAGGTTTTCAGCTGACTCAAGCTCTGTCCCCAAGCCTCCTTGGTAGGGCAGGACATGCTGCCAGGCCTGCTTTGTGTCTCTCAGAAAAGTCAGTCTATCAGGCCTCAGCACTGTGTTTTGAGCTTTCCCAAATCTTTTCAATGCAGCTGTGGGTTCCACTTTGTTTTCATGGGTGTTCATGGTAATTGCTTTTTCAGTGTCAGCAAGCAGTTCATGTGTGTTGTTTTGCACCTGGCTAATGTCTCTGCAGGTGTGTTCAGTCATGTCACCTTTTCATGATTACTTTGGTGACGTCATCCGAGTATGGTCTGTGGAGCTGCTTCAATGGGTGAAATCCGTCATCTTTGTGGTATGCTGCGGGGGTTTGAGATCCCCTCAACAGTTCCCTCACTGGTCCAGCCACCTAGCCTGGACCACAAACTCCAAGCCCTTCCCCACTGATGGGTGTCTTGCTTTCTTACACCTTTGTCACCCCCCTCAGGTCGCTTCACCTCCTTCTGGTTGGTCTGGGTTCCAGGTAATTTCCTCTTCTTCACAATGCTCAGCTTCAGTGCCTTTTTCTTCCTCCGCTGTGCATCCAGTTCGGGGAATCTATTCACTTCTGTGTCTTTCGGGGGCACTATCAAGGCTTGTGGGCTCGATGGCATTATGGTACATTGTCTTCTTCATTTGCGTGGCACTTGCATGTGAGCTTCAGGCCCAGTGTTGTATATTGTTGCCTCTTCTCGTGCCATGTACCCTTGAAATGCGTCTGCTGCCCCTTTTGGAATGAGTGGCTGTAATGTTAAACGAATTTGGTAGGATTGTAACTCTGCCAATCTCATAGTGCAGCCCATTGTCCGTGATGGGAATGTCTACATTCCATGTGTTACAGGGATGTCCAGAGCCTGGAGCCCGGGGGCAATGTGCCAGTTTCCCAGCTGATCACTGTGTGAGCTCTGCTAATCTATGATAAGGGAACTAATAAAGGTATTGCCAGCGAGGTGCCCCTATCAGGAGGGGGATGATGATCTTTGCGCTGTAGGAAATGTGTGATTTATGATGAAATGTTGCAGCAGTGAAGAAATGCTGGGAAATGCCACCTATTTCTGCTCAGCCTGAATTGAGGGGGAGTCTAAAGACAGAGGAAAGCGAGATGAGGATCTGGAAATGTCAGACAATGAATGATTGCCAAGCATCTGATGCTGTACATTGTGAGCAAGACAATTTGATATCTCTCTGCTCAAATGCTGCCGGCTTTATCTGAAAACCTCAATGGCTGCTGCGACCATAGGAAAGATGTTCGCGCTAACATGTGAAAGCTAAACCTTCAAATGACTGCACTTCCCGAATGTCAGGTCATCTGGTTTACCCTTTTCTTCATACTGCATATCATAGCGGATTGGAGAACATGGTCAGGAGGAAGCCTGTTTGTGAAAACAGATAACGAGGTACTCCATGTGCCATTTCCACTGCTTTGAACTATATTTGTGGTTTGTCATTGCTACACAAGCACTTGCTTCTTGCATTTGTCAGTGTTCTGCTTTTTATTGGCAATCTTTTGCAGTGGCAGCGCCTCCATTTTGGGCAGTGTTGTGATGCCACACCACTGCTTGTGGAGGACCTCATAAGAAGAGGCCAAACAGCAAGGCAGGATGCTTCATTTTACAACACCTGAGCTCAGCAACTATCAAAAGCAGTAGTGGGAACAAGCAGTCAGTTTGTGTCTGTAGGCACAGACGCCACATGCCCATTTCCCATTTGTCTAAGGGCACAAAACCTGCACATGTGGGCACGTGCAGGTTGCTGTGTGTGCAGAGGGTGGTGCTGTGCAAACATGACCATAGAATGCCTTAGGGGTTCAGAGTTTTACAACTAAGTGCAGTAATGCTGAAGTACATGACCAGCAATGTGAGCCGGTTCACCTGAGGCTTACTGTGCTCCTTGTAGGAAGTAGCTCCTCACTCTGTTTCTAGTTGGACGTGCTGGGGTCTTGGACTTAAAAAGAGGAGGCATTTAAAGAACATATTGTATATGTGCATGCATAGAGGACAGTATGTTGATGTGCTATGTTGCTACGGGGGTACATGAGTCAAATGCAGTCTGCAGCCTATACAATTTACAGGCCGATTCATGGAATTAATGTGCGCTGAAAATTCCTGCGCAAGCGTGCAAAACCGTGTGAATCGCCGTGCAAGTGCGAAAATCGCAGTGCAAGTGCGAAAATCGCAGCAAAACCCACGCACATCGATTCATGGAAGTCCATGTGCGAGTAAATTCTGGGATGTGCGCGGAAAATCTGCGTGGCGCACGCCGGCGTACAAGTCATCTAACGGTATGCGCTACGGCCACAGCGAAAGCGCACATAGCGTGGCGCACATAACAAAAGTAGGCGTAATACGGGGCATGACACGCGGAATGGGGAACAACGCGTGAAAATGTGGGCGGAACGCCCACACGCTCGCCTACTACACGTATTCATGGAATCGAATAGGCAAACCAGCGCACGGGCAAAGACGCACACAAGCCTAAACACGTCCGCCACACGAAGGCAGGCGGTAGCGTCCCTGTGCATGAAAAAAATGTACGCCAAAATGTGCGATAACAAAAAGCGCGTATATACAGCTCTGATGATTGTCTCATACTGTGGCCCTCTAGGACAAATGACGTGCAAAGGGGTACGCAACAAACACGAACACCCGCTGTGTCAAAAATAACGTGTGCGTGTATTTCGGGGGTGCGCGGGAAGTTTCACACGCGATAGGCCCTGCACGAGTGGGGTGCGTGTATTCCTCGGGTTCGCGTGAAGTTTCACACGTGATTGGCCTTGGGCGAGCGGGGTACGTGTATTTCAGGGGTGCCCGGGAAGTTTCACACGTGACAGGCCCTGTGCGAGTGGGGTACATGTATATCTCGGGTGCCGGGGAGTCCTACACGTGAATTGGCAGTGTGGGTCCTCCCAGGTGTTCCCTCTACACTCCACGGCCCCTGCAGGCAGCCCACACCACAGGGAACTATCCTGCACCCGTGGTCATGTCCCGCAGGCAGCCCATCCACCATGGGCATGCCCCCCAGCCAAGCCACATGTCAGCTTGCACTACTGATCACCAACGCATGACCCCCTCCACCCCTACCCCCCAGCAGTGCAGGGCACCTGCCAGCAGGCCCCCACTCATGTCCCCTTGCACACCCACCCCCCAGCACTGAGGGGCACCTGCCAGCAGGCCCCCACTCATGTCCCACTCATGTCCCCTTGCACACCCACCCCCCAGCAGTGCAGAGAATCTGCCAGCAGGCCCCCACTCATGTCCCCTTGCACACCCACCCCCCAGCACTTAGGGGCACCTGCCAGCAGGCCCCCACTCATGTGCCCTTGCACACCCACCCCCCAGTACTGAGGGGCACCTGCCAGCAGGCCACCACTCATGTACCCTTGCACACCCACCCCCCAGCAGTGCAGGGCACCTGCCAGCAGGCCTCCACTCATGTCCCCTTGCACACCCACCCCCCGGCAGTGCAGGGCACCTGCCAGCAGGCCCCCACTCATGTCCCACTCATGTCCCCATACACACCTACCCCCCAGCAGTGCAGGGAACCTGCCAGCAGGCCCCACTCATGTCCCACTCATGTCCCCTTGCACACCCACCCCAGCAGTGCAGGGCACCTGTCAGCAGGCCCCCACTCATGTCCCCTTGCACACCCACCCCCCAGCACTGAGGGGTACCTGCCAGCAGGCCCCCACTCATGTCCTCTTGCACACCCCCCCCAGCACTGAGGGGCACCTGCCATCAGGCCCTCACTCATGTCCCACTCATGTCCCCTTGCACACCCACCCCCCAGCACTGCAGGGCACCTGCCAGCAGGCCCCCACTCATGTCCCCTTGCACCCCCACCCCCCAGCACTGAGGGGCACCTGCCAGCAGGCCCCCACTCATGTCCCACTCATGTCCCCATACACACCTACCCCCCAGCAGTGCAGGGAACCTGCCAGCAGGCCCCACTCATGTCCCACTCATGTCCCCTTGCACACCCACCCCAGCAGTGCAGGGCACCTGTCAGCAGGCCCCCACTCATGTCCCCTTGCACACCCACCCCCCAGCACTGAGGGGTACCTGCCAGCAGGCCCCCACTCATGTCCCCTTGCACACCCACCCCCAGCACTGAGGGGCACCTGCCAGCAGGCCCCCACTCATGTCCCCTTGCACACCCACCCCCCAGCACTGAGGGGCACCTGCCAGAAGGCCCCCACTCATGTCCCACTCATGTCCCCTTGGTCACCCACCCCCAGCACTTAGGGGCACCTGCCAGCAGGCCCCCACTCATGTCCCCTCTACCCCCACCCCCAGCAGTGCAGGGCACCTGCCAGCAGGCCCCCACTCATGTCCCCTTGCACACCCACCCCCCAGCACTGAGGGGCACCTGCCAGCAGGCCCCCACTCATGTCCCTCTCATGTCCCCTTGCACACCCACCTCCCAGCACTGCAGGGCACCTGCCAGCAGGCCCCCACTCATGTCCCCTTGCACACCCACCCCCAGCACTGAGGGGCACCTGCCAGCAGGTCCCCACTCATGTCCCCTTGCACCACCACCCCCCAGCAGTGAAATGGCGATCTCATGACACAAACCAAAAGTCAACTATGTACATCAACACATGTCCGCCACACGAAGGCAGGCGGTAGCGTCCCTGCGCATTAAAAAAATGTGCACTAACAAAAAGCCTGTATATACAGCTCTGATGAATGTCCCATACTGTGGCCCTCTAGGACAAATGACGTGCAAAGGGGTACGCGACAAACACGGACACCCGCTGTGTCAAAAATAGCGTGTATTTCGGGGGTGCGCGGGAAGTTTCACACGCGATTGTGCCTGGGCGAGCGGGGTACGTGTACTTCAGGGGCTCACGGGAAGTTTTACACACAATTGTGCCTGGGTGAGCGGGGTACGTGTACTTCAGGGGCTCGCGGGAAGTTTTACACGCGATTGGGCCTGGGCGAGCGGGGTACGTGTATTACTGGGGTGGGCGGGGAAGTACAGGAGGCAAATGCGCAGAACGCCCACACACACGCGCCAAAAAAGACGCGCTAATCCGGAAACACGTATGCCAGCAGGAAGCAGGCGTACGTGGGCCCACGCAGCATAAAAGTGCGCGCAAACAACAAGCAAGCTCAGGCGCCAGGATGAACATACCGTTCCTGGCAGCAGTGGTCGTGGGATACCGCAGGAGGAGGAGGAGGATAGTCAGGGCCAGAATTTTCACACCCAGAACCAGCCTTTTTGGCATGCCTGATGACCAGGTGTATGGGAGGTACAGGTTTCCACCTCACATAATACTCGACCTGGTCAGTGAGTGGGAGGATGACCTAACATCACCCACCCTCTGCTCCCAAGCACTCAGCCCCCTGGAGAAGGTCCTCAATGTACTGCACTTTTTGGCCACCGGATCATTTCAACGGACAAGTGCCATAGTGGGGGGGGGTGTCACAGGCCATGCAGTCACGCTGCCTACACCAGGTCTTGGCCATCATGACTGCACGCCCATCAGTCCGCAGGCACATATACATGCCCTGAACACCTGCAGAAAGGCAGGCTGCCGTCCAGGATTTCTACGGGGTGGCAAAATTCCCCAAAGTACTAGGTGCCATTGATTGCACCCATGTGGCTATACGTCCCCCCAGGGCATCAGAGCACATCTATAGAAAACGCAAGCACTGGCATTCCATCAACGTCCAGGTAGTATGTGATGCCAAGGGAATCATCACCTCAGTATATGCCAACTATCCAGGGTCCACCCACGACAGTTTCATTTACAGAATGTCAACCCTAAACCGGGACCTAGAAGCTGGGCGGCATGGCGATACATGGCTGCTCGGTGAGTATAAATGCCACAGCACATGCATGCATGCCAGATACTGAGTAATGTCACAACCCTACTAATGATACCCATCACCACCTCCCCCGGGGACAGTGCGTACCCTCTGAGCACCAACATGATGACGCCAATTCGGAACCCCACCACGCCACCCGAGGTAAGATACAACACAGCCCATATTGCAACCCGGGGCATAGTGGAGCGCATATTCGGAGTGCTCAAGTCACGCTTTCGCTCCCTTGACCGTTCTGGTGGGCAGCTGTTATACGCTCCCCCAGTAGTGTGCAGGATCATAGTGGCAGCATGTGTCCTGCACAACGTTGCAACACGCCGGAGCCTGCCGGTGGACATGGTGGTGCCCCCACATCCCCAACCACATGCACGCCCGCTGCGCATTGGAGGGGAAAGGGCACGGGGTGAGGCAGCCCGAACGCAGCTGGTGACTAATTACTTCACTTAGAATCACACCCCTGTCGAGTGCACACAGCCCTGCCACATACCAGCTGACAATCGATGATGACACAAGGGACAGTGAACTGTCACAACCATACCAGCCTGAGATTGGTCACCTGGAAGTGTCACAATGTGTGCATCCCTACCTACAGAAACACCACCAATGCTGTGTCATCAAAAGACACATATGCTGCTAAATGCATTGCCCCCTTGCAAAATACAACATGAGAACAGTGCCATGTCACCCAACCCCTCCCCAGCACCACCACCCAACACACCATGGCATGTCATGCTATGTGAGAGCAAACAAAGCAATCCCGAAAACCTGACACAAGTGTCACAAAGTACAGTGTCCCTAATGGAAACTGGCCACACACAATATGCTCCCAGTAATGTTGAACTAACAACACACATGACCAAATACTTAACAACAATACAATGCAGCTACACAAGCTCAAACATAACTAAAACATGACAGTAGTAAATTAAATTAGTCGTAGTCTTACAACCTGAATATGCCACCACATCGCCCCCTTCCAACTGTAGTCTTGCAGGCTTCAAAACGTGTCTGTGTACTGCATACAACATGAACTCCATCTCCAAAGTAGACGGCCTTGTGAAGACATGAGGAATTAACCTGCAAATTCAGAGGGAGACATGGAAGCAGAAGCATGCATAATTCCAACATGCAGTGTACAATACAACAACAATATACACAAGGAATGTCTACACAGTATTGACTACAGACTGCCCACACAGCTCATGGGAGCCCAACATTACTGTGTACATCACTGTCATTTGGTCACTGTCATGATCTCTGCTTCCAAAAGGTCAGGGTTTTCCCAACTCCCTTGGAAGCAGATCCATAACCCAGGTTCCGAGTGCCAACCAGTCCCAATTGGGACCTTTTGGACCCAGTCCTGGCGCCAGTGGCACCAGGCTCATAAATATGCCCAGTCCCAGCGCTGGAAGCGCCGGGCTCATAATGCTTGGGTGGACTTACCTTCAGCAGACCATGCTGCTTACTTGCCTGCCAGTTGAGCCTCTGATCCTCTTCTGTTTGGAACTACTTTTCCTGTTGGGTGGGGCTGGAGCCACTCCCTAGATTCAGAACACTGGAACTCTTCTGGAAGGCAGGAACTCTTTTCTTACCAGGAACTCTTTTCTTACTTAGGCGTGGCTGTGGAAGGAGACACCTAAGCACTACAGGAGGCTATTTAAACCACACCCGGTGGATGAATCTTGCTTTGCGTTATTCTGCAACCTCTGCAGCAGAACGCTCATCGTGTCTTCTGCATCCGGTCCTGGGCCTAAGGAAAAAGGCTTACCATCCTGAATCCAGTCTTCAGCAACACCTCTAAAGACAAGAAAGAACAGGTTAGCATTCCGGCATCTGAAAGGCAAAGGCTTACCATCCTAAATCCAGTCTTCAGCAACACCTATAAAGACAAGAAAGAACAGGTTAGCATTCCGGCATCTGAAAGGCAAAGGCTTACCTACTCTTCGTGCGCTCCGGAGGTCTTCACACTGCATTCCGGCATCTGAAAGACAAAAGTTTACCAACTCTTCGCACGCTCCGGAGGCCTTCGGCGCTGCATCCCGCATCTGAAAGACAAAACAAGGTGCGTTTAAAGACATTGGGAAACTTTAATACTCACGTGCCATTACTCCTTTCCACATCTAATCCAGTGGGTATTCCGGCACCCTGCAGCCGCTCCGAACTCGTACCTGCAAAATAAAAAGACAGTTAGAGCGCATAGTGAAGCAGGCAACAAGCGCTTACTTACGTGCTTCCAGGCGCTTCTATTCATCACACGGGCTCCATCTTCAACTCACTTCAGCCCGTCATCCGCCATCGCCGGAACCCTGCAAAACAAGAGACATCATTACTAAAGACTTTAAAGACATTTGAATGACTCGAAACTTACCGTTCGTGCAGTAAACGACGGACAGCAGTCCTCTGAAGTCAAGAGGCCTGCGCTACCTATCCAGTGAAGAAACTGGTTACAGCACCCTGCCCCGAGGCAGATGGAGAGCTCGGCATTCACTTACCTAAGGTGAGAGCGTTAACCTTTGGGGGTCTACAGGAGAGGAGAAGAGGAAAGAGATAGGGACACCCCAATAACCCCAGTTCATTAACCCCATATTTTCTATCTGCAGACATCTTACTCTACACGTCAGGCATACAGTGCACAGAGGTCCAGCCCAAAGAGCCAACCGGGTGCTACACATCACCTTTGAAGATACGGTAGTCGCCCAGTCAAGACCGGCGCCTCTGCGAGAATCAGGTGAGCGTTACAGAACGCAAAGCCTACCGCAAAACTCTCGCCCAGGCGCTATGGAAACCTCGGATACTGACCCCCTAGCCCGGTTACTTGGGGAACTAAGGGCAGAAGTGCATGCAGCTCGTCAGGAAACGAATGCTCTAAGAAGGGAACTAATTATTTCCAAGGAGAGAACAGACAATCTTGCTAGACAAGTGCTACAGTCACAAGCCGGACAGACCCCGTTACCCACATCAGGGGCAAATCTTCCTTCAACATCCTCTATGAATCCAGTGCAGATCAACCTACCTGGGAATGTACCTCTGGCTCCGCCCGAACGATTTTCTGGTGACCCAAAGAGGTTTGCAGTATTTATCAATCAGTGCCGGTTGCACTTCTTATGCCGGCCAGCAGCCTTTCCAACTGATCAAGCAAAAGTAGCTTTTGTACTTTCGTACCTTAGTGGCAATGCGGCAGACTGGTCGATCCCTCTAGTTAATCAAGATGATCCGGTTCTCCATGATTTTCAAGCCTTTCAGCTTAGTATGGAAAAACTGTTCGCAAGACATTCACAGGGGCAGGCCTTGGACAATGAGCTTCTTTCGTTGCGACAGGGTAATCAAGACCTTTTGGCTTATATTGCATCTTTCAATAGACTAATAGTGGAAACTCAATGGCCTGAGGACAAAAGGATTACGCTGTTTTATAGAGGTCTACGTGGAGAGCTCAAAGACGTTTTAGCCCAAGTAGTGAATCCCCCACAAGACTGTTCGGATTATATAGACTTGGTCGTTCAAATAGATCACAGGCTGCAGAACAGGAAGGCCGATCGTTCCAAGTTTGATGCTCGAGTATTTTCCAAACCGCCAACTCCTTCCAAAGGAGTAGACTCCGGGGAACCCATGCAAATAGGGGGTCTGAAAGGTCCTCTAACACAAAGGAAGCGGGAAAGGAGGAAACAGTTGCAATTATGCCTATATTGCGGAAACTCAGGGCACTTTCTTCGAGACTGTCCGGTGAAACCTGCCAAGAAGGCAGTAGGAGCTGCAGTTACCAAAGTTACAAACTCTGAGCAGGGAAACGACCTCGCCCGACAAGAATAGAGGTCCTCTTGCCGAGCGTGAAAACCAGTTCCGTGACCTCGCATTTCGTGATACCTATGGTCCTCATTAGCCCTGATAATCCGGATCGATTACATGCAATTGAAGCTTACGTCGACAGCGGTGCCATCGGCAATTATGTGGATCATGAAATGGTTTTGAGGATGAATCTAACTCTTTGTCCCAAGGCTGTAAAGGACGTCATTACTACGGTGGATGGTACGGAGATAGCCTCCGGGCCAGTAACGCATACCACTCAAGAGGTGACGCTAGTAAGTCAAGATGGACACCATGAGAAGATCGTGTTCGATGTGATCAAGGCCCTTCAGTTTCAGATTATTCTAGGAATACCTTGGTTAGAGAAACACAATCCTCTGATCGATTGGCGAGCAAGAACGGTCCAGTTTCCAGAATGTGTCTCTACTTGTCACCCTCCACCTGGTGTTGCACTGGCCGCAATTTCTTCAGAGACTCCCCAGTTACCTCCCGAATACCTAGAATACCAAGATGTTTTCCGGAAGGATCAGGCTAACTCTCTACCTCCTCATAGGTCTTATGACTGCCAGATAGACCTGATACCTGGATCTACTCCTCCTTGTAGTAGAATGTATGCCCTCACCGAGCCTGAGAACCTTCACCTTCGACAATACCTGGATCAATACCTGGCAAATGGGTTTATTCGTCCTTCCAAGTCCCCTGCTTCTTCAGCTTTGTTCTTCGTTCCAAAAAAGGAAGGAGACCTTAGAACTTGTATCGATTATCGCTCCCTGAACCAGATCACCGTTAAGAATAGATATCCGTTACCTTTGATCCCTGAACTCCTGGACCAAGTCAGAAAAGCATGCATATATACAAAGCTGGATCTTAGAGGAGCTTACCACTTGGTACGAGTAAAAGAGGGCGATGAATGGAAGACGGCCTTCCGCACCAAGTATGGGCTATTTGAATATCAGGTCATGCCCTTCGGACTTTGCAATGCCCCGGCCGCCTTTCAATATTTTATGAACGATGTCCTCAGAGAGCTCATAGATGTATGTGTTGTTGTTTACATTGACGACATCCTCGTTTATTCTTCATCGGAATCTGAACATCGGAAACACATGAAAATGGTCCTCGAAAGATTGCGTCAACACAAACTTTTCGCTAAGTTGGAAAAATGTGTTTTCAACGTGACTGAAGTTGAATTCTTGGGATTCATATTATCACCTGGCGGAGTGCGTATGGATTCAAAGAAGGTCGATGCAGTTCTCAAATGGCCATCACCATCCTCCGTAAAAGGTGTGCAAAGCATGTTAGGCTTCGCTAACTTTTACCGCAGGTTTATCCCCGAATTCTCTCGAATAGTCCAGCCCATCACTGCCTTGTTAAAGAAAAACAAACGTTTTGAATGGTCTACCGAGGCGGAACAAGCTTTCCAGGATTTGAAGACTAAATTTATCTCTGCACCAATCTTAAAACACCCTCGCCCCGAACTCCCCTACATCGTGGAAACTGATGCTTCAAGCCTTGCCATGGGGGCAGTTCTATCACAAAAGGACCCGGTAACCAATCAGTTGCATCCCGTGGCATTTTGGTCCCGCAAATTCTCGCCTCCTGAAATCAATTACACGATTACTGACAAGGAACTTCTGGCTATCAAGTCTGCCTTTAAGGCTTGGCGGCATTATCTGCTGGGGGCCCGACACACCGTTACTGTGATTACGGATCACCGAAACCTGCAATATTTGAAGACCGCAAAAGCCCAATCCTCTAGACAACTCCGTTGGGCATTATTCTTTGCCGAGTTTGACTTCATAATTACCTATCGACCTGGTACAAAGAACGGTAAAGCCGATGCCCTTTCTCGGATAGGAGTGGAAGAACACTTGGTCAACCCTAAACCTGTACCAATCATTCCCGAACAAAGAATTCTGGGTGTAATCGCCACAGAATCCATAGAGGAAGTTAAGGATAAAGCCAGGCAACTTGTAACTCCAGCAGACATACAGAATTGGCATCTGCAGGGAAAGGACTTTGCAGTAAAGGACAACTTATTGTATTTCCAAGAACGATTATACCTACCCAGCACAGATTTACAGAAAAAAGTAATCTCTTGTTATCACGACTCTTTAATGGAAGGTCATCCCGGTATAGCCAAGACCTCAGAAAAGATCAAGCGCTACTTCTGGTGGCCGTCTTGGAAAAAAGATATCAGAGACTTTATAATGTCCTGTGGAGTATGCGCCCAAAACAAGAGTCAAAAGGAAAGACCAGCAGGCCTCTTACGCCCTATTGACATCCCACCTCGCCCTTGGCATACGCTTTCTATGGACTTCATCACCGATCTACCTCCATGCTCCGGATACAATACGATTCTAGTAATCGTGGACTTATTCTCCAAGATGGCGCATTTCATTCCGCTCAAAGGCTTGCCAACAGCAGCAACTCTGGCCCGAGAATTTCTCGAAAACATCGTCCGACTGCACGGTTTTCCTTCAGTTCTAATTTCGGATCGAGGTAGTCAATTTATTTCTCATTTTTGGCGAAGTTGCTGTCGGTCGGCTCAAATTGATGTGAGATTATCGACCACTCACCACCCTCAGACCGACGGACAAACCGAGAGGACCAATCAAACTCTGGAACAGTATTTACGCTGCATGCTGCAACAAACTGAAAAAACTTGGAAAGATGTCCTTTGGATAGCCGAGTATGCCTACAATAACTCTGTCCATTCGGGAACTGGGAAAACCCCGTTTTTTCTTTTGTACGGCAGTCACCCTCGAACCTCGGAGTTGGATCCCCTCCAAGATCTTGAAACACCAGCAGTAGACTACCTGCATTCTACAATCACCCAAGCCTTTAAGGAAGCTGTTTCTCACCTTCAAAGGGCTAAAGAACAATACAAGAAAGGAGCAGATCAACATCGGAAGGAAGCCCCTCACTATCAAGTAGGGGATCAAGTCTGGTTATCCACCAAATATCTATCTCTAAAAGGGCCACGCACATTCAACCCAAGATACCTTGGTCCCTATTCCATCACTACCATAGTAAACCCAGTAGCGGTCAAGTTGGACTTGCCCCCGCACATGAAGATACATCCGGTCTTCCACGTCTCTCTATTAAAACCCGTGCAACCTCAAACCCGACTAACCAAATCTCCAAAACCTATCCTAGTGGATGGAGAACTCGAGTTTGAAGTCAAAAGCATTCTGGACTCCAAGATCTCCAAATCTAAACTATTCTACCTAATTGACTGGAAAGGCTACGGCCCCCAAGAGAGATCCTGGGAACCTGCTGAATATGTCCACGCTCCTCGCCTAATCAAAAGATTTCACCGAACATTTCCTGACAAGCCAAAACCCCCGGAGAAGCCCGGTTTGGGAGGGGCCTTGAGGGGGGGTACTGTCATGATCTCTGCTTCCAAAAGGTCAGGGTTTTCCCAACTCCCTTGGAAGCAGATCCATAACCCAGGTTCCGAGTGCCAACCAGTCCCAATTGGGACCTTTTGGACCCAGTCCTGGCGCCAGTGGCACCAGGCTCATAAATATGCCCAGTCCCAGCGCTGGAAGCGCCGGGCTCATAATGCTTGGGTGGACTTACCTTCAGCAGACCATGCTGCTTACTTGCCTGCCAGTTGAGCCTCTGATCCTCTTCTGTTTGGAACTACTTTTCCTGTTGGGTGGGGCTGGAGCCACTCCCTAGATTCAGAACACTGGAACTCTTCTGGAAGGCAGGAACTCTTTTCTTACCAGGAACTCTTTTCTTACTTAGGCGTGGCTGTGGAAGGAGACACCTAAGCACTACAGGAGGCTATTTAAACCACACCCGGTGGATGAATCTTGCTTTGCGTTATTCTGCAACCTCTGCAGCAGAACGCTCATCGTGTCTTCTGCATCCGGTCCTGGGCCTAAGGAAAAAGGCTTACCATCCTGAATCCAGTCTTCAGCAACACCTCTAAAGACAAGAAAGAACAGGTTAGCATTCCGGCATCTGAAAGGCAAAGGCTTACCATCCTAAATCCAGTCTTCAGCAACACCTATAAAGACAAGAAAGAACAGGTTAGCATTCCGGCATCTGAAAGGCAAAGGCTTACCTACTCTTCGTGCGCTCCGGAGGTCTTCACACTGCATTCCGGCATCTGAAAGACAAAAGTTTACCAACTCTTCGCACGCTCCGGAGGCCTTCGGCGCTGCATCCCGCATCTGAAAGACAAAACAAGGTGCGTTTAAAGACATTGGGGAACTTTAATACTCACGTGCCATTACTCCTTTCCACATCTAATCCAGTGGGTATTCCGGCACCCTGCAGCCGCTCCGAACTCGTACCTGCAAAATAAAAAGACAGTTAGAGCGCATAGTGAAGCAGGCAACAAGCGCTTACTTACGTGCTTCCAGGCGCTTCTATTCATCACACGGGCTCCATCTTCAACTCACTTCAGCCCGTCATCCGCCATCGCCGGAACCCTGCAAAACAAGAGACATCATTACTAAAGACTTTAAAGACATTTGAATGACTCGAAACTTACCGTTCGTGCAGTAAACGACGGACAGCAGTCCTCTGAAGTCAAGAGGCCTGCGCTACCTATCCAGTGAAGAAACTGGTTACAGCACCCTGCCCCGAGGCAGATGGAGAGCTCGGCATTCACTTACCTAAGGTGAGAGCGTTAACCTTTGGGGGTCTACAGGAGAGGAGAAGAGGAAAGAGATAGGGACACCCCAATAACCCCAGTTCATTAACCCCATATTTTCTATCTGCAGACATCTTACTCTACACGTCAGGCATACAGTGCACAGAGGTCCAGCCCAAAGAGCCAACCGGGTGCTACACATCACCTTTGAAGATACGGTAGTCGCCCAGTCAAGACCGGCGCCTCTGCGAGAATCAGGTGAGCGTTACAGTCACACCCTTTGCAAGCCCATGGAAACGGGAAGCAGGAGGGGTGTGTGTCTCACGAACCCAAGCATCGAACCCAAACTCAGGACAAGGCTGCATGTGCCCAGCCGGAATACAGTGGATGCCCACGGGAGCCACACAAGGCAACACATTGTTAAAAAATAATAAAAAATAAAAAATAAAAAATAAAAAATAAAAAATAAAAAATAAGAAATACAAAATACAAAATAAAAAATAAAAAATAAAAAATGGCCATGTGGGGGCCAGGAGGGGGAAGCCACCCAGGAGGTCCAAGGACAGGGTGTGCACATACAGCCGCCTGTGTGGATGATGGGAAAAAAAATACCTCCATGGGCTCATGGCCTGCACGGCTATGCCAATGTGGGAGAATTGCTGCTGTCGCTCTCATTACCCTCTGCTGCTGCCACAGGAGGTGGTGGTGCTATGGGAGGCAGCCCACGCAAAGCCCTGGTGTGGTCCTCCTTGGCAGCAAGCATGCAGGTGTGGAAGGTCTCGTTCTGGAGGATTATAGTGCGGAGATCCCCATGTAGCACCTGACGTGATGCCCGGATCTCCTCCCAAGTTGCCTGCATCTCAGCTGAGAGCGAACATGTGAGCTGCTCCAGCTGCTGTTCTGTCCTCAAGTTAGTGGAAGTCTCAAGGTCAACAAGAGTCTCCCTGAGGTGATGGAGTTCTACCCTCAGGGCTTCCCTGTGGCCCTGGGACTCTATTGATATCGATTGGTGTAGAGTCTCCAGTGCCGCCCGTCTGTCCCTGTTGGACGCCAACATGTCCTCCCTGTGTGATTGGCAAATGGAGTCTGTTGCCTGCTGTAGTAGCTCCATCTGCCTTTCAGGGGGGACAATGGAAGTGGCCACCCTCTCCATTGCTTGAGCCATCATCTCAACTGATGCTGCCTGTTGGGTTGCCATACCGTAAATGGATTGTTCCCATGCAGTATTGCCTGGTGGCGTACGGTCACCGCGTCGGTGGGCACCACACCTGTTTGGGGCCAGGCGATCTGCGCCTTGCTGTGCCGGCACTGCCTGAGGCTGCAGGACTGCATTCCCCCTCTGATCTGCTGGACCAGGAACAGGATCAGATGTTGTGGAGTGTGACCCAGCATCCATAACCGCCAAAGGCTGACTAACCAACACTGACATCCCCTTAGAGGGTTCTACCCCTGGTGCAGATGGGTTGGACAGAACAGAACCCCTTCCAGAAACACTTACCTGCGACGCCACATAGGTCTCATCATCCGAATCAACACCTGAATAGAGGTCTGGGAGGTGCACCCAGAGACACCCCTGGACAGAATCGTCTGCAGCAAGAGTGGGTTCTCACCCACCACCACACCACGTCCCCCACTGGTGGCCGGTTGTGCCTCACGTTCCTCCTGGGTCTGCACCATCTCCTCAACCTCAACAGCATCAAGTGCGTCATCCCCTGCAAAAACATGAAAGACAAAAAATGGAAACAGGCATTAGCACCATAGCACACAAATAGGCCTGACAAGCTACAGAACCAGTACATGATTTACACATGTCCCAGATGACTATAGCCCTCCCATGCATGCACTGTCACAGAGTTGGAAGGGGAGGCAAAAGTCTGACACTGATGACACCAAGATGGAAGAGCAACACTTTGATGCATGCTGGGTAGCACTGCCATCACACATTGGCCTGTGAGTGCCATGTCCTATACACATAAATGACACATGCCATCACACAGATGGCATGTACCATAGCCATGGTACATTCGACAAGTACATCCATATGTCAGTGAATGAGTACTGTCACCCATCCATGTGAGATGGACATGAAGAGATGAAAGATGCCACATAGTGTGAAAAGATACGCCATGTGCCACGCACTGCAACACATCCAGTGTACAAAAATACAGTGATTACAGGGCCATGTACACATCAATGGTTGTGCACTTCAACATGACAGGAAACAACTAGCATGTTCGACATTCAAACAGGCCCTAAAACATCATTTGATCAGGACAATACTCATTCAGCCTGAATTGTCAAATCATTCAACTACCAAGGTGACACATGTGGGCTAATGTGGGGTTCTTCAATGACAGAAGCATGTCACATATGTCAAAATAGGGGTGAGGAATGTGTTGCAAAAGTGGGAGAATTGAAACAATCAGCCTGAAAGAACACTGAAAAATACAAACATGTTGTTGCATGATGCCACCTCAAGGGCAACTGCTGTAATGTTGTGCTAAATTACCACTGTGGGCAGAAGGGATAGTGTCACACCCAAATTCAAGGCCGCAGAATGTTTTGGATGAAGCACATGGGTGACCCATACTACTCAGTCACACACACCCTCACCTGGCACTCAATCAGAACCCATCATCCAAACAACATCCACATGCATTACACACACACGCATGGGCACTCACCAGACAATGGCCCTCATTACGACCCTGGCGGAAATCGCGGTGCAAAATGCACCATGGAGCACGGCGGAAAGCTGCCGATAGCGCCATGGGGGTTGGCGGATTTTCCGCCCCATTCCGACCTTGGCGGGGCGGTAAATCCCCATCCCCCATTTTACCCTTCCCCATTCCCATTTTTGCCCCATAGGGTATAATGGGAGTGGGGAAGGCGTTAATTACGCCACCTCAAAATACGGTGGCGTAATTAACGACAAGGTCCCGTAGCGCCATGGATTTCTCCGCCCGGAAAAACCAGGCGGAAAACGCTCCATGGCGCTACGGAAACTCGTAGTAGGGCGGACGGGTCCGCCGCGAATAACGCTGGCGTAAACCCACTCCGCCAGGGTCGTAATGAGGCCCAATGTGTCATAATCGGGTAGTTCTCCCACACCTCGGATCTGTTCCTCTGTGATGAAGGTCCCAGCAACAGACTCATGTTCAGTGAGTTTGTTGTCCTCTTGTGGAGACCCACCGCCAGTCACCAGAGTAGCGGCATGACTTGAGGCCAGCTTGTTCTTTGCTCTGCGTTTCAGGTCGTTCCACCGCTTGTAGCAATCATCAGCTGAGTGCCTCACAAATCCAAGGGCACTTATGTGGTTGGCGATGGTCTGCCAGTGTGCCTTACGTTGACCAGGTGTGGTCTTGGACCCTGCAGTCACCACCCTTTTGTGGCTATGTTGCAACACATAGCTCACAAGTGCATTAAGTTCCGAATCATTGAAGCAAGGCTTCCTTGAGGTACCAGAGTGTGTAGCCGTGCCTGGGGTCTCAGCCTGTGGTGCCAGAGCACCCTTCTTCCTCATTTTAGAAGGTGGAGCGGAGCCAGAGTGGCTAACGCCGCTCTGGTCAGTAGGGGCAGACTCACCGGTGGACTGGGTTGTTGGAGTGTGCAAATGCACATTGACCATAGGACTTGGTGCAGGCATTGTCTGAAGTGTGATGTTGGCAGGGGGAACATCAGTATGATGGACCAGGACCGACACTGTCCTGGCTGGGAGAGTCAGAGCTGGGGCGGATGGAGCTGCAGCTGCCCCTGCAGCCTCACCACCCTGCATACTTGGCGCAGCAGATGACATAGCTGCCCCAGATCCACGTGGCTTGGTGACAACTTGCACCGCCACACGTGGCTTAGACTTGCTGACCTGGAAGTCAGCCAGGGAGTCATCCTGTGCCAGGTCAGGTGCCACAATGGGCTGGTCCAACAAGGGCTGAGCTGGGATGGTCACAGCCATGTTTCCCTCAACCATGGGGGGGGGTCATGGGTGTCCCTGATTGGTCCTCCACACACGGGGGTATAGGGGCACCCTGCAAATCCTGGCCAAGTCCCCTACCGTGCCCACCACCTCCACCTTTTGAAGGTAGGCCACCTTTGCCTCCCTTACCGCTTGGTCGCCTCCCAACCATGGCACTGATGTTGTTATGCGTATGGGAAGAGCAGTAAACTATTGTCCTGGGCAATTGGGGTCAAAGGGGTACGGTACTCGATGGAATTCGTACCCTGGTGCTCTAAAAAGTTTGTCTGTGACCCCTGGGGGAATATGACGGGTCACGCAATGCACAGGGAGCCCAAAAACAAAAATAAATGTGCACGCAACCCCTCGTAGACCACGTGCGCGGAAAAATGAACCCGCACTACGCTGTGGCACCCAGAAACACAAAAATAGGCGTACGTGTGATACACGCAGGTTACAATGACCTCTGAAGGGGTACGCGACACACGGGGCAAGCACGGTTGCTAAGTACGTGCGGAATTCACCGTCTGCCTGGAAAAAGAACGTGAAAAATATGCGCATGTGCGCGTTGGCAACACCCCCGCCAAAAGAAGAATTTTACGCTGTCTGAGGAGACAGGACAAAAGGAGAAGTGAACACTGTTTGAGGAAACAAGCCCAAAAAAAGTAGAAAAATGAAAGCTGTCAGAGGTAACAGGGAGTACGAACTTGAAACGCTGTGAAGTAATCGCGTGTGAACCGACAAGAAGTACAAAATCCACCCACTTGCTCTCCACAAAAAGCACGTACAGGAAATGGTGTCCTACACGTACCTTTTAAACCGGCCCACACGTACACGACACTTACGCGTGTACGTGCCCTTTCCAACAATTACACGCGCTGACACTCGGACGTGCAGCTTTTCCACGTGTGCTCTGTCATCACGTGCTATGAGGGAAACACCCGTCCGCGTCACGTCACAGATGCGCTTACGTGCTAAGCGCCTTTGGTCCAATGAAATTGCATACGTGCGCTGACGCGCTTACGCGCTAAAGGCCTTTCCTCGAATTACACGCTAACGTGCAAGATTTTCACGTGCCAAATCACTCCGTATGAAGCTGGCCACGGGTTCACACACGGAAGACCACGCTCCTGCCCAGAAGGCCGAATTACTGCCCCCAAGAGCCCCGAGCACGCTCCCACCTGCCATCTGCTGCTGCCTGATTGCCTGCTGCCCACATGCCCTGCCATTTGCTGCCTGCACCTTAGCCAGGGATACTGTTGCTGTGACCACCCCTGCTGGAACCGAAGACTCCCGACTGGGATTCCATCGCTCCACAGCCCAGCCCCAGGACCCAGTGGCCCACCCACTCCTGCCTCTGGGGTTGCCATGTCCAGTACTACACCATCTGGCGGCACTGGCAACCCCCAGCCAGAGAGGCAGAGGGCCACCAGCTTCACTGCCACCGAAGTTGGTGTCCTGGTGGAGTAAGTCCTGGGGCAGTATGATGCCCTCTTCGGAAGATCGCGCGCCGACAAGGAAGGACGGACCAGGATCTGGACGGACATCGTGACTGCCATCAACGTGGAGGGGGTGGCAGTCCGCGAATTCCACCATGTCAAGAAGCGCTGGGAGGACTTCAGGTCCAGGACCCTCAACAAGCCCAGCGCCTCTTGAAGGCAGCGGATGCTAAGTGGCGCTGGGGCCACCTGTCGGAAGACCAAATGAGGGTCCTGGAATGCGAATGCCCAGCGCTCCACGTCCAGGTCCTTGAGAGGCACACCCGTCTGGAGTCGAGCGGTAAGTGTACATGCATACTGATTGGAAGCTGTGCGTGTGGTGGTGTGCCAGTAGTGTGCAAGTTGCACATGTGGTTTTGTAGGGCCATGTATCGATGTGTATGTACAGGGCTGTGAGGCTGACACATGCGAGTCCTTTCATGTGTGAGACACATGGATGGTGTATTTGTGGGTAAGCATTCAGGCCAAATGCAGATGTGTGAGCACACATGTTTGAATGACTGTGTATGTCAGTTGTCAAGGTTGTGGTGTCACACATGGATGTTGGTTCCAGCTGCATGTATCTGCACTGTGTACATGTGCATGTATGTGTATCTGACAAGTGTGCAACTGTCATGCAACATGGATGCATGTGAGACTGATATGTAGAAGACTGATTGCCAGATGTGACATGGATGCCGATCTCATTACTGCGACACTTGGTGGAGGTGTACACATGCATGTAAGTGTGGTGGCGTGTGTGCATGTCTAGTGCACTCCCTGTGTCCCATGTGATGTCTGGCTCACCTTTGCCTGCTCATGCTGTTGTATGTGTATGGATGGTGCTGGCTGTTGCGATATGGCTGTGGAATAGCTCATGTGTGTGATTTGAAATGACATGTGTGTTGGGGATTGTGATGCCATGTCTGAAATTTGACAATGACACTTGTGTGCAACAGTCATGTGTGTATGAGTCCACTGTACAGTGTCCTGATGCCTGTGTCCTATCTCTCCCTGTCTGCAGCGTCGACTGATGAAGAGGGCGGAGAGGGTGCTGTGGAGCACAGGGCCATGGATCGCACTGCCAGCCGGAGACGGAAGGCCCGGCTCCCCTCCCAGGTTGTCTTCTCGTCGGGGAGTGAGGAGTCCGAAACCGCATCCCAGGTCGCAGCTGCCAAGTGGATGTCCAAGAGGCGGAGGTCGGAGTTGGACTCCTCGGCAGCAGAAGGGGCAGCTGAGACCCCACAGGGCCCGACGGAGGAAGATGGCACGGAGTCATCCAGGTTGGTGGGGCGTTTGGAGGAGGAGTAGGCCATGCAAGAGACAGAGACGGGGTCTGGAGGTGGGGACTCCACTGGTGCTAGTGGTGCAGTGCAGGGGCAGGGACAGGAAGCAGCACAGGCCGCCGCGGAGGCACCTGTGCGTAATCCTGTCCCCGATCCTGTGACTGCATCATCTTGCACCAGCAGGGATACCTACGTCCAGACCCGTTTTCAGGCAGGGGATGAGCTTACAACAACTGGCCTTCCTCTGCCTGCGGACGTGGCTATCCAGGACCGGGTTGAGCCTGTCTTGGGTGGTGTGGCGTTGTGTCAACGGGCCATGCGAGGTGAAATGCAGTCTTTTCATGGGGAGACTGCATGTCGTCTCGAATGGCTCGTTGACCACGTCGACCTTCTGGGACAGGTCACCAGGGCCGGATTCCTCCGTTTGCTGGGCCTTGTTCCGACCCCCTCCTCAACTGAACCCCCTATGCGCCAGTCGTACTCTGTGTCATCTTCCCACCCATGTGTCACCTGGGTGCCCTGTGGAGCTGCCTCTGACCATGCGGCCAGGCTGGTGGAGGACACATACCTGCCACAGTCGCGAGTCGGACGTCCAGCAGGGGCGGCCACCTCAACAACTGCACCCCAGCCGGAGGAGGATGTGCAGGCAGCAAGAGCCAGGGCACGGGCAAAGGCACAGCAGCAGCAGCAACAAGGTGGGAGCCATGATGGCTCGGGGCCTTCGTCATCGGAGGGGCAGGCATCGGCCAGAGGGCAGGAGGACCCA
The DNA here is from genome assembly GCF_040938575.1 of Ambystoma mexicanum. Taxonomy (NCBI): domain Eukaryota; kingdom Metazoa; phylum Chordata; class Amphibia; order Caudata; family Ambystomatidae; genus Ambystoma; species Ambystoma mexicanum. The sequence continues at coordinate 290,330,643 of NC_090922.1, forward strand.
GAACGGGAAGTGTCTTCCGTGTGGCAGCGGTTAGGCCATGCCATAGATGCGGAGCGGCAGAGGGCAGAAGAGGCACGGCTCACGATGGTCAGGGCGGAGAACTCCATGCGGAGGGCCCTGAGGCGGGCCGAGTGCCTTGAGGCAATTCGCAGGGAGTTGGAGGAGAACATGTCGTCGTCCCTGCGAACCCTCGGGGCCATGGAAGAGGACCGCCTCTGGGACATTGAGCAGGAGTTCAATGATGCCCTGGCCCCAGACATCCAAAAGTGAGCCATCGGACTAGCCCGCTGCCCCTGTAAATAGTTAGGTAGTGTTAGGTTTCCTTTGGTTTTTCCTTTATTTTGGTTGCGCTTGGACAATGCACCACGTTTCTGTATATATTTTTTCATTAGATAGTATTTTTGATAGGTTTCATTTCTTCAGTTGGGATCATGGACCCTGGATTGTTCATCTGTATATAGTTAACTATTGGATTCATCTCTTTTTTTTGGATTTCCCCATGGAGCAATGGTGTTCACTTTTGTTTTTCCCTTGGATTTGCTTTGTTGGACTGTGACTTTGGACACCTTTCCTTTGGATTATGATTTCTTGTTTTTCATTATTTCACGGACATGCAGCTTTTCTGTTTTTATTCCCATTGTTGTTTGTTTGATTGTAATTCCATTCATGTTGCTTTTAATACATTTTTTTCTTCATACTTCGATGTGTGGTATTATCTCATTGGTTTCATGCATGCCATGATATGGGTTTTCACATTCACTTGCAACCATTGTGTGTGTGTGACGGACATGTGTTCATTTACATACTTGCCATTGGGGTTGTATCATGTAATTGCCTTTTCTATGTGGGTGGATGCAATACTTGGTTGGGTCTTTGGGCTGAGGAGGCTGGCCATAAGGGCCATGATTGAGGATCGTCATGACCTGGGGGTAGGGGGACATGAGTGGGGGGCTGCTGGCAGGTGCCCTGCACTGCTGGGGGGTGGGGTGCAAGGGGACATGAGTGGGACATGAGTGGGGGCCTGCTGGCAGGTGCCCTGCACTGCTGGGGAGTGGGGGTGCAAGGGGACATGAGTGGGACATGACTGGTGGCCTGCTGGCAGGTGCCCCTCAGTGCTGGGTGGTGGGGGTGCTGGGGGACATGAGTGGGGACCTGCTGGTAGGTGCCCTGCACTGCTGGGTGGTGGGAGTGCAAGGGGACATGGGTGGGACATGACTGGGGCCTGCTGGCAGGTGCCCTGCACTGCTGGGGGGTGGGGATGCAAGGGGACATGAGTGGGACATGAGTGGGGGGTGGGGGTGCAAGGGGACATGAGTGGGACATGAGTGGGGGCCTGTTGGCAGGTGCCCTGCACTGCTGGGGGGTGGGTGTGCAAGGAGACTTGAGTGGGGGCCTGCTGGCAGATACCCCTGACTGCTGGGGGGGTGGGTGTGCAGGGGGACATGTGTGGGGGCCTGCTGGCAGGTGCCCCTGACTGCTGGGGGGTGGGGGTGCTGGGGGACATCTGTGGGGGCCTGCTGGCAGATGCCCCTGACTGCTGTGGGGTGGGGGTGCAGGGGGACATTTGTGGGGGCCTGCTGGCAGGTGCCCCTGACTGCTGGGGCGTGGGGGTGCTGGGGGACATGTGTGGGGGCCTGCTGGCAGGTGCCCTGCACTGCTGGGGGGTGGGGGTGCTGGGAGACATGAGTTGGTGATCATATTGCAACGTGACATGTGGCTTGGCTGGGGGGCATGCCCATGGTGGATGTGCTGCCTGCGGGACATGACCAGAAGTGCGGGGTAGTCCCCTGTGGTGTGGGCTGCCTGCAGGGGCCATGGAGGGGGTAGAGGGGACACCTGGGAGGACCCACACTGCCAATTCACGTGTAGGACTACCCGCGCACCCCCGAAATACGCATTCCCCGCTCTGACAGCAAAATCGCGTGTGAAATTTCATGCGCAGCCCGGTAATACACCTACCCTACTCCAATCGCGTGTGAAACTTCCCGCGCACCCCTGAAATACACGTACCCAGCCCAATTGCGTGTGAAACTTCCTGCGCACCTCTGAAATACGCGTACCCAGGCCAATCGCGTGTGAAACTTCCCGCGCACCCCTGAAATACACGTACCCAGGCCAATCGCGTGTGAAACTTCCCGCACACCCCTGAAATACAGGTACCCAGGCCAATCACGTGTGAAACTTCCCGCACACCCCTGAAATACACGTACCCAGCCCAATCGCGTGTGAAACTTCCCGCGCACCCCTGAAATACACATACCCAGGCCATTCGCGTGTGAAACTTCCCGCGCACCCCTGAAATACACATACCCAGACCAATCGCGTGTGAAACTTCCCGCGCACCCCCATAATACACGTACCCCACTCGCACAGGCCCTTTCACGTGTGAAAGTTCCCGCGAACCCCGTAATACATGTACCCTGCTGAAATCGCATGTGAAACTTCCCGCGAACCCCAGTAATACACGTACCCCACTCGCACAGGCCCTTTCGCGTGTGAAACTTCACGCGCACCCCAGTAATACACTTTCCCCGCTTGGCGTTTGCTGTTTGGCAGCCCTGTAAACTGGTCCAGGGTTAGCACAGCCATTTGCGCTGAATTGGGAATTTTGATGGCTTTTCCTTGCGCAAGGGCGTTCTTGGGGGCGTAACTGGCGCTGCTGCAGGGTCGCTGCGCCACTCTGTGCCACGGCTGGTTTTGGAGGCTAAAATCCATGAATACGCTGTGCGGGGAAATCGATTTTAGCACACGCGGCTAGCGCAGACATTCGCACGCGCTCACTGTGTGCCAGCCGCGTGCGCCACTTTTGTGCGAAATTCTATGAATTACACTGTTGGTGTTTGTGTGCACGTGTGTACGTATGTGTGTGCATATGCTTGCAGAAGACAGGGAGTGAGGGCAATGCAGAATCCACTGGTACAAATCAGGAGGTAATGTGAAGTAGCATGGGAGATTCTGGGGGCAATGTTGCCTGGCATGAGCCGTTTTGTGGGTAAGGTGGAAGTGTTAATTTGGTCTGGTATGGGGACATTTCGGGGCAATGGTAATGATATGGGAAAATCAGAGGCAATGTGCTGCGGTAAGGGACAGTTCAGGGGGTAATATAAGTGCATCTTGAGAATGTGTTTACGACGGAAAACAATGGCATGGCGTTGTTTAAAACAGCCTCATGCTTATCTGGGTCTAATGGTGATACCAGCAGAATACGTTTACTGCAGCAACACTGACATGTTGCTGATGAGACTGGCAACACAGGAAAGGGATTATTTGATGGATTAAAGCAATTATTTTAGATTATTCAGTGAATGGTATGAGTGCACTTAATAATTAAATACTTGTGTATGCATGATGCACTAGATTGTGGGGCAAAAAGGGGAAATATAGCACTAACATAAATTTAAAGCAAAAACGCCTAGAAAATCCATAGAAATATACCTCAAATGAGAAATAATACTCAATGAAAATGCAATGCACAAAATCAGAATAAAAAACTCTTAAAATCCACTACATAACGCACTATCAATTTGTTACTACTGTAAGATTTATGTTGGATAAGGTATGGCTTATTAGCTAAGCGGGTAACCTTGGTCTAATGCCCCCCCATATACAGTCCCACTACACAATTATTAGCAAGAAAAAGGCGGTTTGATCAAAACTCTAATTCATTTAAATAAATAAATTAAAGGTGGTCCCCATGCTTTATGTAGGGGAGGTTACCACAATACTATACAATCAGAAGCAGCTTCTCCATAAAAAACATAAACAACCTGTCTGCTTGAATCTCACTATTTCTCGCACACACACATAATTTGACATAATGAAATCTCTATATGTTTAATTCTGAATAGCAAAATGCATTCTAGACTTATTTCTGCCGATTATCAGGAACTAGGTCATATTGCACATAGCAATACATTTTACAAACGAAAATGACATTTATATACATATATGTATACCCCTTTAGTCCTATTAGTTTCCCATCAGTGTAGGTGGGGTTGTGGGTTTCTAGTTCATTTTGTATTTCTATTTGTATTTTTGACGCGCTTTCACCAAAGCGCTAGAACAAAAGGCAATTAGATAAATACGGTACAAAACATGTGGAATAATGACAAGTTACAATAAGGATACTCAAGAAGTTGAAGACAGACAGAGAAATGGTCCTTTAGTAGAGTATGAAAATATCAAAAGAAGAAGCAGACTGAATGTGAAGGGCATGCGCATTCCAATGTTTTTGAGGTAACACAGAGAAAGCTCAGAAACGTAATTGAGTATGCGGTGGCCGAAGGTAGAGAAAAAAGAAATAAAGAAGCAAAGTAAGGAGAGGGAGAAGGAAAATACAGCAGAAATAAAGATGACAGGTAAAAGAGGAGTTTCACCATGTACCTTGTTATAAACAATACATATGAAATCAAAACGACAGTGAAAAGTAAGCCAGCAAAGTGAAATAAGGGAGGGGGTTATAGGAGAATGTGGAGGAAGACAGCATGACAGACAAACAGAAGCTTTAAAAATAGATTGTCTTGGAAAAAGAGCATATGCAGGCAGGCCAACCAAACAGAAGGAAGAACTATCCAATAAGTAAAAAACAAGAGACGTAATAAGAATGTTAGTGGCATGACATTTCAAACATGAACATATCTGAGTGATATTACATAAAGCAAGGCGTGAGGATTTAGCCAAAGATGAGATATGAGACAAGAAAGAAAGATTTGGAGTCAAAAATGACCCCCAAGTTTCTTGCAGATGAAGCAAAAAGCATAAAAGATGGAGGAAAGAAGACTGACGAATGAAAAACAGTAGCAGAGGGACAGCTAGAAGGGGCCTCTGTTTTAGTAGGATTAAGATGAAGTGAATGAGACAGCATCCAATTTTGCAAGGTAGAAATACGGGCCAAGATGGAAGACTGAAGACAGTCAAAGAATGAAGAAAAAGAAATGAATATTTGTGGGTCATCTTCGTAAAAATGGTACGATAAACCAAAGGACTCAATGATTTTAGATAGCAGGGAGTTATAAGGAGTGAAGAGTAAGGGACTTAGAAAAGAGCCTTGCAGAACACCAAAGCATAGTGAAAGAGAACCAGAAGATTGGCCATCCCAGAATAGAGAATAAGAATGATTTGAGAGTTAAGAAGTGATCCAGTGATGGACAGAACCCACGAACCCCAGATTTATGCATGTATTTTAATGTGGGCTAATATGTGCACTGTTATCGGTTCACAATGCAAAAGCATTTAGTTAAATGGTTTAAGTGTCTCCTCACTCTCACCTGATTAACAGAGTGCCACTGTGCAGCTTAAAGAATGAGGGGTATATGGCATGTATTTTTGCATCATTTTTATGGGAATAGAAATGACACAATTACATTTACTCTCATTTCACATTCCTTATTAAATGGATACGTCTTCACAGAACACACATTATCAAGCAGATCTTAACTATTTTATTGTACCAACGTCTTCATATCACAGCACACCGTAAACTATTTCTGTGAAAACACTTTAAGTAGAATTTATTGAGATTATAATTTATAAAGAGCTGCATGCCAACTACATAGAAGTGCTATCTGTATCATTTCACAAACAACTTAAAATCAATTTTGTGTTGGATTCCAATGACATCTCACATGGTTTTAAATGCAGTGAGAATGCACTCTACATTTTCAATTTAAACAATTTATTTTGGGATCATCTTCCAAAACCACCTCCTTTTCTGAGATTAATCAGGAAAAATAAAAATAGTTGCTAGAGATCAAACATAATTTTATTTTGGGAATGCTCATGCTCACTATGGATGAGTCTTTAAAGGCATGAAGCCTGTAGAGACCCTTTTAAATTGGGAATCTCACTGTCAGCAAGGCCCCTCCTGACCTGCTTCCATGAAGTTTAAACTGCCTCAGGTTCTCTTCTCTGCAGGTTCCCTTTTGGACAGGACTCATCTCATAGAACGCTTCAGCATATGACTCATGAACACATCTATATTATGAGTTCAGTGAAAGATTTATTCAAAATGAGATTGCAGGCCTGTTCTTTTCTCCTGCAATAGCTTAACAAATGCCAGTTCTATTGTTGTGCAGAGTTCAAAATGTGCCACTTGTAATTGAAGAATTTGATTTTAAAGATCAGCAATAAAAACAAACAGCTTCGGACCAACAGATGCTAGGGATGTTTGCTCTGAGGTGAACTATGTTTAACTTGAAGTCAGCACAATATCAGGCTGAGCTGACCACTAGAGTAATTCAAACCAATAAAAAGAACTAATGCTTTTCAACATATTTGCATTGCAATATATCTTGTAACATACACCATGTTTTTATAAACTTTGTACAATAATCTGACAGTTGCTGACAGTTGTTGGAGAAATTAATACACTTATACATTAGAGAAAAAAGAATAAAGTGGTGGTTTATTTTGGCTTTATTTTTCAGGTGCAGCAGGGAAACTTCACTTCAAAATGAAGATTTGTGTAACACATGCCATGTTCATTCGGTGAGCATAATTATATATTTTTACATATTCAGGCCTTCCAATTTTCAGGTTTATAGTTCCAGTGTGACAGGCATAGTTCTGAAGTCTTTTTAGAAAAACAGAGTTTGGCTCGAGGGAATTTGACACATTTCTGCTTTTATTAGATCAAGCAGGGATACGCACACAGATTCTACAGCTCCAAATGCACTCTCAGCTCATTAGAGGCGGGCAGTGAGTTTTTAAACTGCTGTGACCTCACAACCAAAAGATTCATTCCTCGTTCTTAGGCAACATGGGATTGGGTGAACAGTATAGGCATAACTACAGTCTGTAGGGGACACATAATTTGATTGGTCTGGCTAGATCTGGTAGCTCCACATGGCACCAGCCCCCAGGTCACAGCAAGCCTTGTCAGTTTAGGAAATTTACCAGCATGTGTGCAAAAATGATGGGTGGGGAAGGTAAGCTCAGAGCACTGACTGCTTCCCACTATTGTTTCATCCCTCTGACTTCCCAGGCCTTGATCAAGGACACTCCATTCTCGATCTTCATGTTGTGTTGCATATTTTTCATCTTCTGTCTTCAATCTGACGGGAACAACCTTATCTGTCTGAATATGCCTTGTTCTCCAGCTCCAGGTCACGTGTTCAGGAACCGTAAACATTATTTTCTCTGCTGGCCTGTATGAGGGACTTCGCCCATTCTGTCCTTGCAGGTGATGTATCTTTTCAGCTGACTCAAGCTCTCTCCACAGGGTCCTTGATAGGGCTGGACATGCTGCCAAGCCTGCTTTGCGTCTCTCAGTAAAGTCCATCTATCAGGCCTGAGCCCTGTGTTTTGAGCTTTCCCAATGCTTTTCAATGCAGCTGTGGTTTCCATTTTGTTTAAATTGCTGTTCATGTTAATTGCTTTGTCAGTGTTAGCAAGCAGTTCATGTGTTTTGTTTTGCACCTGGCTAAAGTCTCTGAAGGTGTGTTCAGCCATGTTGCCTTTTCATGATTACTTTGGTGATGTCATCCGGGTGTGGTCTGTAGGCTGTTTCAGCGGGTGGCATCCATCATCTGAGGGAATGCCGGGGGTTTGAGACGCCCTAAACAGTTCTCCATGAATACAGAGAGCGCTTATACCTTGGAGCTTTTCAGCATTTCCTGCGGCCAATTTAAAGTTATTAAAATTCAGTCTTTGGGCTGAAATATACTCAAGGTCCAATATTGTTACTGTGATGGTTTAGTTTATGTTTAGTGATTTATAGTGCGCATAACAATGAATTGTACCAGGCAGTATCAACCGCATCTGGGCGCTGATGGAATCGATAAGAGAATTTAGAGCATGGCTTAAATCCATTTTTTTTGGTGAGTTAGTAAATAAGAGAAGTGACATGTTTTCAGCTGACTCAAGCTCTGTCCCCCAGCCTCCTTGGTAGGACAAGACATGCTGCCAGGCCTGCTTTGTGTCTCTCAGAAAAGTCAGTCTATCCGGCCTCAGCACTGTGTTTTGAGATTTCCCAAATCTTTTCAATGCATCTGTGGTTTCCACTTTGCTTTCATGGGTGTTCATGGTAATTGCTTTTTCAGTGTCAGCAAACAGTTCATGTGTGTTGTTTTGCACCTGGCTAATGTCTCTGCGGGTGTGTTCAGCCATGTCACCTTTTCATGATTACTTTGGTGACGCCATCCGGATATGGTCTGTGGGGCTGCTTTAGTGGGTAAAATGTGTCATTTTAGTGGTATGCTGTGGGTGTTTGAAATCCCCTCAACAGTCCCCTCTCTGGTCCAGCCACCCAGCCTGGACCACAAACTCAAAACACCTCCCCACTGATGGGCGTCTTGCTTTCTCAAACCTTTGTCACTCCACTCGGGTCGCTTCAGCTCCTTCTGGGTTGGTTTGTGTTCAAGGTAATTTCCTCTTCTTCACCCTGCTCAGCTTCAGTGCCTTCTTCTTCCTCTGCTGTGCATCCAGTTCGGGGAATCCATTCACTTCTGTGTCTTCCGGGGGCACTATCAAGGTTTGTGTGCTCGATGGCATTATGGTACATTGTCTTCTTCATTTGGGTGGCACTTGCATGTGAGCTTCAGGACCACTGTTGGTCTGTCTATATTGTTGCCTTTTCTCGTGCCATGTACCCTTGAAATGCATCTGCGGCCTCTTTTATCTCCATTCTTTACTTAATCTCCATTCTGGCAACATGATGGTATTATTCTTTGATGGCATTCTGGACAGAGGCCTGCCTAGTTTCTACCCATGTAAGCGGCTTGAACTTCATGCTACTTATTGATGTATTCATCCTTTTCTCTCTGCACCATCTCCACTAAAGTGGCCTTCCCTGCTTGTGGTGGCAAAGGTCACCCGTTGTGCATCGAAAAAAGTTTTGGGCAGCCGGGAGATTACACATTTGCAACCTGTGGAATTGCACCACTGGAAAATATTGTGGCTCCGATTGTGTTATACTCTGCTGTCTCTACTTCTGTCCCCTCTTAGGACAGTAACAGGGAAACATTAACCTATTCATTTTCTGTATTTAAATAAAGAAGTAGTATCTTTACCCCTTACTAGTAACATGAGGAAATGAAGTAGCTTCAATCGAACATTATTGTTAGTTTAAAAGAGAAGAAAAGAATATATAAGTGCTTGTATGACGAATTTGGCCCACACCACTAACGATATATAGAACCAGAAAAAATATTACGTGCCACACCTATTCATGGATTTGAAGACACATTACTAGCCATTGCGCAAGTGACAAAGAGCTGCACAGGGAATGCCCCCAACACACCTCTGCACAGCAAAAACCAAGTGAAAAAACTAACATGGCAGAAGTTTCCTTGCACCCCAGGGAAAATGCATGCCCTCCCTCGCAAGGCCAGGCCGTATCCCAGCAAAATCATTGCGACAACACCTCGCATTCCAAGTCTGCACCCCAGAGAAAACGGGTGCCCTCCCTCGCAAGGCCAGGCCGTACCCCAATGAAAATTCACAACACCTCGCATTCCCAGTCCGCGCCCCTTATAAAACATGTGCCCACCCTCGCAAGGGCAGATCGTACTCCAGCAAAATTGCGTGACAACACCTCACATTCCCAGTCCGCGCCCCAGATAAAACACATGCCCACCCTTGCAAGCCCAGGCCGTACCCCACCAAAATCTTGCAACAACACCTCACATTCCCACTCTGCGCCCCAGAGAAAACGTGTGCCCTCCCTCGCAAGGCCATGACGTGCTCCAGCAAAATCGCTCGACAATTCCTCACATTCCCAGTCCGGCCCCAGATAAAACGCTTGCCCACCCTCGGAGGGCCAGGCCATACGCCAGCAAAATTACATGACAACACCTTACATTCCCAGTCTGCACTCCAGATAAAACATGTGCCCACCCTCGCAAGCCCAGGCCATACCCCAGCGAAATCATTGCGACAACACCTTGCATTCCCAGTCTGAGCCCCAGAGAAAATGCGTGCCCTCCCTCGCAAGGCCAGGCCATACCCCAGCGAAATGGTGCACCCCCTCATTAGTGTACACTACACCCCTTACAAAAACATGATTTCCCACTACACCCTCGGCATCCACCATGTCCACATAGCCCCCTACTGCACATGAACCACTGTAGTCCACACACTGCCCCCAGCTCCCCTCACCTGTGCCCCCAACACAGGCAGCCCCCTCCAGATGGGACACCACCAGCCAGCACCCATCAACTGTGACACTCGCTGCAGGCAGCACCCTCGAGAAGGGACACCACCCCCCAGCCCAGCTTCCCATCAACTGTGACATCCCCCGCAGTCAGCCCCCTCCAGATGGGACACCACCCCTAGCCCAGGACTGTCCCGGCCATCCAAACTGTTTGCACACTTCAGGGATGAGAAACACCAGTTTTTTGGATTCTCATGGCCATATCCCATCCCATCCTCATCCCCCAGAGATATTTTTATGAGTTTGACAAGTGCAATGTTGTGTTGTTCAATAGGTTTTTACTGCGATGTTCGCAGACATCGGCGGATGTCCGTGAATCCAACATGACGGGCGTTTCCAAAAATCTGACACACTTCATGCTTTTTACCATCCAATCAGTGGGCGCGTCGATATCCGTGGACATCACATCACCCTCTTGGCCATCCGAGGCCCATCCGCGGACCTAACAGGGAAGTGAGTCTGTAGACCGAACCCAGATACCACTACAAAAGCACACTTTCAGGACCAAACTGCCGCTCCTGCAGCAAATATGGTGAAAATCTGCCCAACGGTTTGGGCTGTAGACCCGAGCAAAATGTGAAATATTTGGAGCCCCCCCAGGACCTTCCCCCCCTTGATGAAACCCCACCAAACTTCCCAGACAAATTCTTACGGGACCATATACTTTTTTGCAAAGCTTGGTAAGGATTCCTCCAGGGGGGCAAAGTTATAAGCCACCCAAAAAGTGCTCTTCCTATGGGTTAAGCAATTTAACTAAAACTACAGGGTCGCTACCGCAGGGACTGTAATATGCTATATGTACATGTGACCAATTGTATGTATTCGCTTTTGATGGAATGTGCTTTCGGAATACAGCTTAATATGAAGATATATGGGCAACGATGTGGAGTGCTTTCTCGGGCTTGTCGTTTATTGTGCTGCCCTTCAAATAAAAATGAAAGCTCAAACCTTCTCAGGAAGGCATCAGAATTGACTCAGAAACTAATCATTTTCATATTCCTAACACGTTGATGGGCCATTAGTCCTCTGAGCTATCTGAGCAGGTGGGCAAATTGTTTGAAATGCCATACTAAAGTGTTCTGCCTCCGTGCTTTGCACATTTCCATGGAATTAGATGCATAAACTTTAAAAGTGATTATCTGCAAAACCCAGCATACTTTTAACCAATGGGCTCATATGAGGAGAGCTCAGACTAAAAGAGTGAGCCACGTCATGTCTCAATTTATTGCGCTGGCTTTGCCATCACTACAACAAATTCACTGAAATGCATGCTTCTCGTATCAAGGGTTCAAATGTATAAAATGCAATAGCAGCTGTATGTCATTATGCACAAGTCATAAGAACATAGCAGAACATAAGAAAATACATCCCACGTTGCTTCCCAGTAGTAGTACAGTGCAGGCTTTCTGTAGAGGGTAGCTTAGTGGCCACTGCCCCCCATCCACTTGTTGCACTCCCACCCAATTATTAATCAATATCATCTTGACGCACCTGATTACATGAAAAGGCATGTCTCATTCCAAGGTACACACAAAACAGCGCTGTATTCCCTGGCAACTCTTTTTCATTAAGCCTTCATTTTGATGGAGAGAACTTGGCTAAGACTGCACCCAGATAAGGAGGTGATGATTCTGGGTCCTGCGGGAGATGCTTGAAGTTAGGTGGATAGGGAGGTGATGATTCTGGGTCCTGCGGGAGATGCTTGAAGTTAGGTAGATAAGGAGGTGATGATTCTGGGTCCTGCGGGAGATGCTTGAAGTTAGGTGGATAGGGAGGTGATGATTCTGGGTCCTGTGGGAGATCCTTCAAGTTAGGTAGATAAGGAGGTGATGATTCTGGGTCCTGCGGGAGATGCTTGAAGGTAGGTGGATAAGGAGGTGATGATTCTGGGTCCTCCGGGAGATGCTTGAAGTTAGGTGGATAGGGGGGTGATGATTCTGGGTCCTGTGGGAGATGCTTGAAGTTAGGTAGATAAGGAGGTGATGATTCTAGGTCCTCCGGGAGATGCTTGAAGTTAGCTGGATAAGGAGGTGATGATTCTGGGTCCTGTGGGAGATGCTTGAAGTTAGGTGGATAGGGAGGTGACGATTCTGGGTCCTGCGGGAGATGCTTGAAGTTAGGTGGATAAGGAGGTGATGATTCTGGGTCCTGTGGGAGATGCTTGAAGTTAGGTGGATAAGGAGGTGATGATTCTGGGTCCTGCGGGAGATGCTTGAAGTTAGATGGTTAAGGAGGTGATGATTCTGGGTCCTGCGGGAGATGCTTGAAGTTAGATGGTTAAGGAGGTGATGATTCTGGGTCCTGCAGGAGATGCTTGAAGTTAGGTGGAGAAGGAGGTGATGATTTTGGGCTCTGCGGGAGATTCTTGAAGTTAAGTTTAGGGAAGTGGATAGTGCTATTAATTAATGGCATCCAACCTCTCCTGTAACCAATGTTCGCAATCTCTGCTTCATGTTCGACCACAGCCTTGACCCATGGGCAGAGGTTGCCAAGGTGGTAAAAGCCTGTGTGCTTCTATCTCTGGAATGTCAGTGCTTTGCGCCCATCTGCGTCTCTGAAAAGTCAGAGCTTTGCGCCCCCTCTTTGGCATCTACAAACGTGGAGCCTTTGTTCCCTGATTTTGTACTGATGCATCATGAGTACCTGAAGACCATAGACCCACTCTCGTTGTGTCTGGCACAAGCACCTCTGCTGGGGCAGAACATTGGTCCCTGAATGTCTTAACATGTATTAGATGTATTGCATATAACCCCATTTTGTGCAATCTGCAGCTTGCTGGCTGTTTTCTAAGTTAAACAGAAAAAGTGACCGCTGGGGCCTTCAGAACTTGACAAGGCACAGGCCACGTGTCTTTTGTGGTCTGTCAAATGGTAACTTTGAAGTACTGTACTTGAGAGCAGCATTTGTACACATCACTCTTTTTTGATGACACTCAACGCCCGTCATATCAATCCACCTTATCATTATTTTGGCCCCAATGCATGTCTGATACAATGGCAAAACAGATGTGTGAGATGACGCCTATCATTTGGTCATTAGGCTCCTCTTCGTCATTCTCCACGGGTTGAAGAGCTAGTGCCTGCAGGCCCTCTCATAATCATAGACAAGGACGCCCTGTTCCTGGGCACATACGCATTTAGGAATGCATCATTGGTAGAACATTGGTGGATTAGAAGCTACAACCCTCCTCTGGGAACCATGAACTGGGGGCTCAATCCTCCAAACCAATGTTTTTTTTCACCACGAGTACAGATACGGCAGGATATATTTTGTTTTTATTAATCCGTGTTTTGTTTTTTCCTTGGGTCAATTTACCAGTTGTGCCACGTTCTGGGCATAAACGGTATGCCACCGAGGACAGCCGAATTTTATTTTTTTTCCAAACATTTTTTTTACAAACTTTATTTATTAGAAATGAGCCATAGACGCGTGTCCAGAACATACATTGTCATACATGCATTTTCTTATTTCCGCTATCAGCCTTTGCACTGACCAGCTTTGGTGCTCATAACATTTTATACATTTTTTGTTCCCAAATGTTTTTAACGCAGGATTATTTTATGGTTAGCTCAACTCTTGCAAAATTGCCTTCCCGACGATGTGCATATAATACATAATTAAAATCTTAATCACTGAGAGGGCAGGGCATGTCTCCCTTGTGAGGCCTCACATCTTGGTGAAGCTCTCCATGCCCCACAGCGGTGGTTGGATAGGTCGACAGCAGCAGCCGTTTCAGTCAGTAAACTCACTACTCACCCTACACCCATCTGCCCTCTCTTTCAGACCAGCGACTTTTGAGAGCTACAGTAGTCCGACGAGCAAGGGTACGTTTCCCCGGGTTGCGTCCCAAAGAATCAGCAATGGCTTCTCTGCAGTGTGTGAGTTAATCCCTTCAAGGTGACCACCTCATGGTAGCATTTCACAAAGAAAGAAATAAGTAATTTGCATGCATAATAGAGCCTCTTATGATATGAACATTTACATGGACTACTTGAAAAAATTGAGAGATTGCAAGTTTCACCATTCCTGAAAGCCCGAGTCTGAACTCCGTATTATCCAAGACCCTGTCTGTTAACAGAGTCGATTTCTGAATGGAGACCAAGAGGTTCTTCGTAGGTGGATTATGGAAAGTAAATAGCTTAAGTTCGTTTATAGGCCAGTTTTAGCTTGTGAGTTGGCGGTCACGAAAAGGGAAATACCTAAGAAGGTGAAGGAGATTCTCTGCCCAAAGACCAAGGAAATGTCAATGCCTCAGGGAAAGAACAAACCAGTCGCATTCACTGCTAGTGCTCTTGACACTGTCTCCACTGCCACAACTTTACTGTTTGGTAGGATGATTTCCTTCACCCCATAACTGATTTCCCAAAGGTTAACCCGGCTTCTGTATATGGGCTGGAGATCCTGCAACTGCTGTCAGAGTCTGGGCTAGAACCCCCAACTGGCTTTACTCTGAATGCTTTCCTTAAAGTAGGGCCCTTTCCAGTATTTGAGCCTAGATGTTCAGCAAGCCAGCTGGCCTAGTCTGGCACTTCCACCTAGATTCTCTTAAGTGCTTGCTCAACTGGCTTAGCCACCGCCTTTTGTGTCCCCCTGATACTAGTTGAGCTTCTTGGCTTGGCCAACACAGATTCCTGGTCACTTTCTCTATATCACCATTATACCACACTCTCTGTGTAAGACATTCTAACAACTGCCAATCCAGCATGGCTGTGCTTTTATATACACAAATGCTGAAAGGGTAATTGGAACAATTAGGGGCTTGATTCCTGGGTCAATTTCCCCCATTATCTTCATACTGCTTTGTTTATCCTACTGCAATGGTCCCACCTTCTCTTCATTAGTGCTGCCAATGCTTTCATTTTCTTGCAAGTGTTTCACGGTTTTTCCTAACATGGATTAGCTAATTCCTGGATTACAGTAAACATGTCTGCCATTTTAGAAAAAACATCAATATCATGATATATCCAGAGCTTCACTGAGATCCCGTGAGTTGCCCTCTCCACTGTCAATACCACTGCACTGAGTGTAAGCATTTGCTGTATTGAATTTTGTTGCCTTCATTATAATTCCTGCTTGGCTCCGGGCGACGGTCCAGGCCAGATCTTGTGCAGTCAGCATGCGTTGCTTCTGTAAACATGCTCTATGCATGGACCTGCGCCCAATTGCTTAGATAAAAAGGGAAAGTTGCAAAGCAGTGAGCTTTGAACCTAAGGTTGCATACTCATTCTCCCCACTCATGAGGCGCATTGCCCATGAATTGACATGGGATCTTCTTATTACTGTTGTCATCAGCTGTACCCATGGATCAACCGAGGGGACATGAGGGAGATCCTCTTAAGTCTCCTACGGGGTCGCATTGGAGAGCAGGTAGCTATCCCTATCACCCAAAGTTCCACAGTCTTCCTGTATTGTTTGCAAACAGGTGGCCTTGTCAAACCTGTCTCCCTCCTCGACTCGACACCTTCCCTACCTGAATTGATTATTGCTCATTAATGTATTGATGTACTTTATTTTATTTGTTTATTTATTCATTCATTTATGTATTTCTTTCAAATGAAAGTCGTGGTGAGACCATATATGAAAATAGCACTGTGTGTGTGTGTGTTCTCTGTTGTCATGAGTACCTGAGAACCATGGTAAATCGAAAAAGGCCATGTCACTTGATAATAATAAACTGTAGCCTCAGCAAGTATATTCAAAGTGTATGGATGATCAGAGTTGTAGGCTAAAACATTTGAAAAAACATTGGTGATGATAAACCGTTCTTCTAAATCACACACTTAACTGTCATCCCAGTTCCTCCTTCCTCCGCTCGACAACCTGCCACCTGAATTCACTGTTGAACCCTGATAACACATTCCTACAGGCAGCATCGTCTTTGGCGGCTTCACCTTGGTAGAGGATATCCCTTGCATCATAATCCGAGAAACACAAATCTGTCATTGTTCCGAAAACCCAGCATGCAAGATTAATATCAATGAATTCTTGAAGATAAAGCGACAATATGCATGCTACCATTTCATATCCCCTTGCTGCCTAATCCATATCAGCACCTCATCACCCCTTAGTGAGGACAGGAAAAGCCCATCTACCTCAGGACAAAACACATGCCTCCACCTTTCAAATACTCTCCTTGAAACACCACAAAACATCACCCCTGACTTAAGACCTCAGCAAGTATATTCAAAGGATAGGGATCGCCGGTCAGATAGCACAACGAGTAGAACGCTTGCTTTAATATCCGGTCCGTGCAGATCCTGTTGATGCAGATTTGAATCCAGGCAGGGCCAAACTCAGCTTTTCATCCTTCCGAAGACGATAAATGAGCACTACACACCGTGGGTTATAATAAGTAGCACTCAGATGCCTGAGGGGTCGCAGCGCTATATAAAATGCAAATTATTATGATCGAAGTTGTAGGGTAAAACATTTGAAAAACCCCTGATCATGATAAACTGTTCTTCCGACTCTCTTATCTCCAGACACTTAGATGTCATCCAAGTTCCTCCTTTCTCTGCTCGACAACCTGCTACCTGAATTGACTGTTGAACCCCCATGACACATTGCTATAGGTAGCATCATCTTTGGCTGCTTTACCTTGGTAGCAGATATCCTTCACCTCGTAATCCGAGAAACACAATTCTGTCATTTGTCCGCATACCAAGCATGCAAGATTAATATCACATATCAATGCATTTTTGAAGATAAAGTGGTGATGTGCATTTCTACTATTACATATACCCCATTCACCTTATCCATACCAGCACCTCTTCATCTCTTAGTGAGGACAAGAAAAGCCCCATCCACCTCAGGACAAAGCATTTGCTTCAAACCTATACGGCGAGGAACAATGCTCTTGTGATCACAAAAGAACGTATAATAGATAAGAAATCAGATTTGATGGGAAGAAGTGAGCTCTTTACAATGGGGTGAGTTCGACTGTCATTCTGACAGGTTGTGAAGAGGAGTAAATGGAACAGTCACTGCGGAGAGTCTATGGGTAGACATACATAAATTAATGACAACCAACAATAGACATGCTTAAGTGTAGATAAGCAGTACGGCCCACTGTGCTAGGGATGTGACCATGATGGATAAAGTGCTAGAGAGGAGGCAGAGAAAGTGAGGGACAGGGGCATGTTAGAGGCAAGAGGAAAACGTTAGCTATAGAAGGCAGATGAAAGGTAGGTTAACAGCATAGCTCAGATTTGAGGAGATAGGCTTTCAATTTGGCTTTGAACAAATCTGTGTGGACTGTTTCTCAAATGTCAGAGGGAAGAGAATTCCATGCAAGTGGAGCAAGAAGAGAGAAGTAGTGGAAGCGAGAGGGTCTTGAAGGTTTTGGATGTCTAACAAATGTGTAAAACAGTTGAACACAACCCTTTCCAGCACTTTAGAGCAGCCTGGAAGGAGAGAGACAAGGTGGAAGTTAGCTGGTAGGTTTGGGTCAGCCCTTTGTTTTTTTTAGTAATGACCGCAGCCCTTTGAAAATAGAGGGAAAGCAAGTGGAGTCAAAGGACAGGTTAAAGTGTTCAGCAAAGTGACTGGCCACTAAAGGGGCAACAGGGTTTGATGGGGCACAAGAGGGATTATCCTTCATCAGTAGAGTAGAGATAGGACTTCTTCAGTATAAGTATGATTGAAATGTGTGATGGAGGCAGAGGATGATGGTAGAGTAGACTGTAGGAGGAGGGAGTGTGAAGAAGGTCAGGAGAGAGTCTCTAATTTTGCAAATGTTTGCAGAAAAGTATCATGTAGATAATTAGCTTTGAGAATGGAGTTGATAGTCATAGGTTTAAGGAGATGTGAGGAGTGCGTTTAAGGTGCCCTGTAGCCAGCGAACATTGTTGGAGTGAGAGTCAATGAGGGTGAGGTATAATTCCCTTTTTGATCTATGAAGAGAGGACGGAGAGTGTTTAATATGGTGGAGAGGTAGAGTTGAAGGTCCTCATGTGAATAGACACACCTCCATTTGCGCAGCAGCTGATGCATTTCTGTGCAGAAAGAGCACATGAATGGGGTGACCCAAGCTTGAGGATGCTGAGACTTAGGGGTGAAAGTTAGCTGTGCGAAGTGGGAGGAAAATTAGCCATATGGTATGGATTGGAAGATGAAGAAGGCAATGTTAGTGGAAGAGGCATCAGGTGTGAAGGAGGAGAGTGAAAACTGTAGGTTAGAGAGAAAGGGAGGAATAGCAGAAGGTTTACATTTCCTCTTAGTAATATGTGAGGCAAGTGGTGAGGAAAGGTTAGAGGGTGAAAACGAGATGGTGGTGGAAATAATGGAGTGATCAGAGGAGGATGGGGGGACAGCAGTATTAGTGGCTGAGAGAGAGGTGGAGATGTATATGATATCCAAAGAGTTACCCCCAGTGTGGGTAAGTAGGTTATGGATAGAGTGTAGGGTGTGGTCACTAAAAAAAGACTGAAGTTCAGATTTCTGAGAAGTGGTTGGAGAGGGAATGTTAAAGTCACCTAAAAGGTGATGTTTATTGGAAAGAGAATCAAGGAGTTGCCCGAGTTCATCAAAGAATGGTCCAGTGGGACCAGGAGGACAATAGACAGAGATGATGTGAATCGGGTAAGGCAGAGCAATAATAAAGATGTTGAGTGCAAAGGAGGCAGGAGAGGACGTGGCATTGGAGATTGGTGAGGCATTGAGGCAGGAAGAGAGCAGTAGTAGTAGTAGTACTTATATTATTTGTTTATTGTGGGGAATCAAAAAAGGGCACCTCAATTGTCGTTAATATCAGGCATAGACAACCTCTGACTCCCCAGTTGGTAGGGCCAATACCTCCTATGGCCAAGTGGCAGACCAGAGTGCTACTCACCAGAATGAGGCAGACTCATGGGCAGACATCTGTTTACTCAAATTAAATTTAAAATCCTTTAGTCAGGTTCAAGGGACCAAAGAAGTAAAAACAATACAAACAACAATGTCATAAAATTAAAAAAAGATAGAACAATCAAAGTTAAATGTCAGCACCTTGTTATTTCAAAATAACACTGAGAAATACGTAAAATATAATCAAATGACTTGACAGTTATAACACATTTGTGTCTTCCCTACACAAAATCTCACTAGTGGGACACACAGTTGCAAAAAATGGGAACATAACAAATAGTCAATAATGGGAAGAGGAGAGTGCTTTAGTGTATAGACTGGCACTATCCTGATTTTCTGGGGTGTCTTTGGCATCAAAAGATTCTCACGTGTGTTCACACGATCCCACAGACAATGCTCTCCTTGAAGAGGCGTGCGCCCATTATCTCTTCAAAGAGGACTGTTACCGCCGCACCAGATCCCAGTGCTACCGGTAGATCATAGGCGATGGCGGAACGGTTATTTTCAATTCCCATGCAGTCCCATAGCACTCCATGGGAATGGGAAACCTGAAGCACCGGCACCGTTAGTAACAGTGCTTCAGGGAAAAGCATGCCCGTAGGGGCCTGAACTCCCAGCAGGTCAGGCCTGCCGGGAGATCTGTACCCCTACCGGCAAACTTGCATGTTGCCAGTCCAGAAAGGGTGCTGGTACATTGCTGCTGGCACCGTAATTTCCAAACACTGCGAAACTTGTAATGAGGCCCTATGTGTCCTATGGCATGCTTGTGAATGCCCCCCACTATTAACTGGATGTTTTGGATGTGGATTACTAGACTGGTGCGTTCACTTTCAAAATGCCAATCTGTTGAACTATATGAGTGCAATTGATGTTTCTTCCGCAAACAGTATGTTGGTTAAGTCCTCGTTTGTCTCATTACAGACCCCACCCCACCCCCTCAGTGCACCAGGACCATATGAGTTTCCAGAAACAGATCATTACAGCCCTCCCCCCACACTCCGTAGTACCTCAGGGTCATATGACATCCCAGAAATATGTCATTGCTGTACGTACACAATCAAACATGTCATGTAGACACAGCATCGAATCAAAGTAAAGTTTCTTGCCTTGCCTCAGTCCAGCTAGGATATCTTTACAGTCTGAATCACATCCCACTGAGAAATGTCCAATCCAGATCTCTCTGAACACAGTAGCCTACTCATTTCTGTTACTTATATCCCATAAATTAAGGATAACAGAGATTTGCACTGGGACAGTGTTCTTTCATAGATCTTCTTAAGCATTGAGTCAGGAATCTGGCACAGATGCCCAAAAGTACAGCTATGTAAAGTGAATATTTCGGTGTTCAGAACCACAAAAAAAGACACAAGACATTTTACTGTGTACTGCACAGTAAACAACAGAATCCCCTTCTACAGTATACAGTTCCATACACCACAGCACAAACTCATCAAGATGCTTAATTATCCTCTTCTGTGGGTGTCCTTTCCTGTGGTGTGGAGGCATATAGCAGACTGGGCTGCATTACAAAGTCGCCGGTGTGGAAAATATTGGTGGGAATGCAGCGATAATTCTGTTACCCCCACTTTCAGACCGCAGGGCAGCACCGCCAAACTATGCGATTGGCAGTAAGGAACCGGATTTACCTCCAGAAAAAAACTGGAGGCAAATCCAACCCCTACTGCCAATTTTCAGCAGATATACAGTGACGGAGCTACTGCCACCGATGGTTCTCCCAAAAACCCCATGAGTACTATGGACTCAGAACATGGGTATTTACACCATCATGCCACCACTTGTAATCCCACTGTAAACCCATGGAACTAAGTGGTGGTAATGGTAATCAATTCTGGCAGTAGTTTGGCAGAAATACCGCCAAACTAGTACCAAACCCATGATGAGGTCTAGTGTGAGGACAAATCTGAGAGTTACAAGCGATTGCTGGATTTCTTTATTGATATCTCCATCACTGAACGGTTTCTTCAACTTGGTGCTCATCTCTGACCAAGTGTTTTTAGCCATTGGGCATTACCAGAATAATAGAGAGTACATCAGGTGAAGTAGAGAACATATTGCAATGCACAATTAATGATTTCAGTCTTCAGAAATAGCCGGCATAAGGAGGAGTTGGTTGGTGCTTTGATAGCTGACTATGACGGATTTCCAATGGATACAGGGAAATCGTCCAGATCTTTTACATTTCTGTAGCTCAAGCGAATTAATTCTGCTAAACAGTCTGACTTTCAAACAGTGCTTTTAAAACTGGCGTTGGTGTGTTTGTAACAAGATGGGCCTACCAGCCACTGGTTGCATAAGTGAACTTACCAACACCTACATATAACACAACACATTTATACTTTCTGCTGGGCCCCAGTATTTGGCATGCCAGACAGAGGGTACCCAGGACTGTCTAACAAGTGGGGCCTGAAACTAATATATTTGGGCTCGCCCCAAAGGAAGCCTGCAAAGGGAAGTTTTTTTTTCTGCCCCTGGACGAATATGCAGGAGTAACCTAGCATAGTGAGGGAGCCCAAACCAATCCTACCCCCCAGAAATGTTTTGGAGGAATAATGTGTTAAAATGGTGCATTTTACAGCACACTTTCAATGATAAATTAGGTTAAAAAAAGCCATATAGGTTACAAACTAGAGCATTTTCCAATGCATTTGTATTCCTTTTTCCTCAATATTCCAATATTTTGCCAGTGTAAAAAACATGTTCATGATTATTGTGCAGATGTCTAAACCGGTGCACCTATATGTGGCAGTATTCCCACATAAACACTTGCTATTTTTTTTGCTTAATGCCAGTAATGATACTATAACAAAACATCTTCATGCTGGTTCTGCCAATATATGCCACTATTCCCGCATAACAACATACTTCTGTTGACTTTGACTTAATGCAATTTCAAAAAGCTATGCCAGACTAAGAAAACATGTCCTTGCTGGGGACACACAAATGTCCCGCACATCTCATGTTGTATTTGCCCTCTAGCAACAGTAACCAAATGCCATGCCACGGTAAGAAAACATTGCTTTGCAGGCTGCACAAATACCCCCATACAAGAACACTCATCATGTTGCCTTTACCTTGACAAAGGTTAAACACATTCCATGTCACAGTAACCAAACATTTCCTTACTGACTGCAAAAATGCCTCATTTAAGAACACTCATCATATTGGCTTTGTCCTTAATGAAAAACAATTCCATGACACAGTATGAAGTAATCTGGCCTACCAGCCCCATTGTACTGCCCTCCGCCACCCCAACTCATCATCCACGAAATAACACTCATCGAGTTGGCTTTGCTTTACCCAAAAATGCAAGTAAAACATGCCATGCCCCTATAAGAAAAAGCCTGTGCTCCAATGCCTCCCTGAGCCCGAGCCTTGCATGCACACACACACACACAAACACACATGCATTCAAACACATTCACCTGCCAGTCACCCACCCATATAGCTTCTCTCTCATTCACATGAGCACACAGAACATTCACACTGCTGTCTCATTCACACACAAAACATTCACACGGCTGTCTCATTCACACACATACTCGTACCCATGCACACCATTCACACTGCATTTGTGTATACAGGCACACTTGCAAAGACACCGCCTTGCATGTACGCATGCATCCAAACAAACACACATACACGCACACACACACACACGCTTTATCCCCCATACCAGTTACCCTCCATGCACAGAGGAATGGGAGGCTGGCACCCTGCTGCTTATCTGTGACAGTGACACCTGTAAATGTCCATAAAAGGCTGCGGAGTGGGCATTGACAGATGTTGGTTATTGTCTGCTGTGGCCCTCCCTGTGTACACCTCTGTGTCAGCAGCTGCTAAGCCCCACAACACCTAACATAAAGGTATGCACAGCAAGGAATTGTGCACACGCAGAAACTGAGTAATTGTTTCATACGTAATGATAATGATGTGTTATTTACATAGCACCTTAATTCAAAGCGCTTTACAGAGCACACATTTACATACAGTATCACCCAACCGAAATTAGTACGCATTTATCAACCTCGGAAGGATGAAAGGCTGAGTTGGCCTCCTGTAACCTGAAGATCCCACTCAGATCCCAGCAGCGAGCGCTCAACCCACTGAGCTATTTTACCAGCTAGGAAGCAGATGTCTGTGGACACTTCGCACTTTATTAATCCAGTATTGTAGGGTAAGGGAACATGTGGTGTGGCATTACAAACAGCCTTCAGAAACTAAATTAATGTTAGCAGCAACGGGGCTTCATTTTCGAAAGAGACCCAGCCGATTATTAACTTGGTTGTCAGAACTGCTACCAATGACCACATCAGGAATGTGCCCCCCAAAGTCTTCATTGTTAGCTTGTCTATAAGGGAGGGTGTTCTAAACTCCACACTGGCCTTTTTCTGGAATAAAACAGGAATCCGTTTAATGGCAAACAGTCTTCAACTGTTTCATGTAAGCTTCATGGGTCTGGTGGCAGCGCTACTGCCTTCTTCAACACAGGGACAGTGCTAAAGTAAAGATAAAACTATATATTATCAAGGGATAAATATAATCATTCATGAAGGGATTAAATTAAACAGAAAATAAGTATTTGCTGACACGCGCGTATCCCCCACCATGCCTCCCATGGCTTTCCACAATGGCCTACACTTGCAAGAGACTACTGCCGCAAGCTGCTGCCTTTGAAGCTGCTCCCAAAGTGCATGAGCCCAGTTGAACCGTGGAAATCTTTTGCACTCTTGGAAAGAATGCCGGCACCTCTCGTGAGTGGTGGGACTGGCTTCCCTTGCAGCAGGGCTGGGACCAGGCACTTCAATATAAAAATAAATACTTCAAAGAGGTTAATTAGCATGGGAGACCCTTTGATGGGGGAAAGACAGGGGTGAGGAGAGGCCCAGAGGAGCGGCCAGTGGAGCCCAGAGACCAGAGAGCTACAGGAAGAAGACTTTGCGTTTGTTGGTTATTACTGTATGTCATTTCCTTCTTAACACCCCCTGAAGACATGAAAATCAAGAACTCTAGGGGCCTCTTTACGAGTTTAGCTTTGATTCGGCATTAAATCCGCTGAATTCTTGCCAAAATCAATTACTGTCATCTCCACTCGGCCCAGTTGGATTACCAGCGGATTGCAAGTGGTGTAAATCCCCATTTTGGGAGTCCACAGAACGTGAGGATTTTGGTTAAATTGCCACCACGATAATTCCGCCACACTAATGCTATCCATTTTTGGACTTAAAGTGGAGGATTTACCTCTACCATTTTGCTGGAGGTAAATCCTGTACTACAAGATCAAACTGCAAATTCAACAGTGAAGTAAAAATGGCAGTAATTCGGTTACCACCAAAAAGAGTGCAAGTAACAGAATGACTACCACTTTTTTACTGTACCGCTAAACTTGTAATGAGGACCTAGGTATGACATGGCAATGGTGGTCAAATCTGTAACAGAGACAAGGATTGTCCTTTAAGAGAAGGCTTGAAAAAGGATCAATCCCCTGTAAGGATTCACTATATGTAGGTTGGATGGACTCCTATTTGGTGAACCAACTTTAAGAATCATATTCAGAAAGAAGGATTCGGCGGAACTCTGGTTGGGGCTACAGCTGCTCAAAGTCCTGTGCATAGGTTGAAGACAAGATTTTCAGGAGAGCTGGCAACTCTCCCTAATCAATTTTAATGGAGAGAATACTCTGCTAGAACAAAAGCTTGCCTAATACTGAAGACTACTGGTAGCTAGACAGCACCTGCTCAGGACAGTGCCAGCGACACTGCAATCAGCGCAGAAAGGAAAGAGCAGGGCAAGTTGTTATTTTCTTCAAGGAGCCTGGTGAAAGAACTCACAGCATGCTGCAAGCCCAATGGTGCAGCCTTCGGCATTGCTGTTTGAAGAGCCCAGAATATCCTGATTCGAGCCACATCAAGACCATCAAGTCGACATGGAACTACTATCAAACTGCTGATGGAAACCAACTTCCCCCTCATCTGTGCCTTGAGTTTCATGCGTTAAGCTGCCCAGACAATCCAGTCGAGCTGTTGACCCTTTATGTTCGAGACCGACTCACTCTATAGAACCATCAAGACCGGATTGCATCTTTTTTCAACAACTTTTGAGCCACAAATCGAGAAATAGAACTCATGCAACTGGCACTAACACCCTTTTCAACTGGACTTTGTCAAGCTCTTCGAGCTGCCCACAAACCGTGCTACACGCAATGGTGCTCACATCTAGCCAAGCTGCTCGCTACTCCAAACTACTACTTGTTCCATCGTAAAAAGCACCAAGAAGACCATATTGATGGTGTCAAGTCTGATTACAAGTTTGGCGAGTTTGCTTAAACATCCAGTATTTTGGAATGTTTGATGTTTTACCACTCCCCCAAACTATACATTTAAAGCATGAAACTCATCTTTTATGCTTGCTTCTGTGTGGCAATACATTTTTAACACAAAACAATTACCACAGGTGGTAATTCCCTGATGCAGTTAATACTGCATGTGATAACAACAAATCCGATGGAGTACAATGGGACCCCAACATGGGAATTAACCCTTCGGTCCACATGACTTGTAATCATTTAAACCTATGAAGTTGCTGCATGCCGTAACGCTATTGCCGTTTTCAGAAATAATTCACAACTCATAATCAAGCCCTATGATGGGGTTTTAATGAACTAGAGGCCCCTAAAAAGGCATGGGCACCCTAGTGTTTATACCTTGGACCATAGAGACCATCAGTACAGCATTTGTTGTTGTTGTTGTTTTTTGTTTTATTATTTATAATGCGCAAGCGTACCCGGAGGTATCAGGGCGCAGCCTTTACAAGAATTTTCGAAGCTTAGTTACAGTACACATAGAATATACGTAATAAGAAAGGAGATACATCAAAGTTATTTACATAGCACCAGTGGGGCCAGTAGGCCGATATATACATGGAGCATAAGGGCACACGTGGTTACAGTGTGTGCAGGTAGCGCTGGGCATTTAATTATCTTGGCGGGTATCCAGTTTCAGCCATGAGACTACCTTGGAGCGGAAGCTCTGAAAGGGCATGTCCATTCTAAGATTGGGAGGTAGGAAGTTCCAGAGTTTGGCTGCTTTCACCGGGAAGCTGTTGCCCCAAATGGTGGCACGTTTGTATTGAGGAACGGATAAGCAGTATTTCTAGGCGCTTCTAACGGGTCTTGAGGAAGACTGTCTGTGGAATCTATTACTCAGGTAGGTAGGGGCGGCATTATTGAGAGACTTATGTGTGAGGGATTCTGTTTTTAGGAGAATGTTATCTCTAGTGGAGAGCCAGTTGTTCTGTAGGCTAAGTCCTGTAATATGTTCTCTTCTGGAGATGCCTAGAGTTGCTCTAAGAGCGTTATTCTGTAGGGTTTGCAGTTTATAGGTGGTGGCCTTGGAGGAACCCAGATAAAGGGCATTGCAATAGTCAAGGCAAGACAATATGAGGGCTCTGGCGAGTGTGAGGCAACTAGAGTCTGACAGGAATGGTTTGGCTGCACGGATTAATTTACACGTGTAAGCCGTGGAGGATGCCAAGGAGCTGACTTGTCTTTTGAAGGAGAAATTGGAGTCTAAATAGAATCCCAATGTTTTGACCTCCTGACCAACTTTGATGTTATTCCCATCGATCATGAAGGAATCATAGGTCGGGCCAAGTTTCTTTAGGCTGAATGAGGTGCCTAGAATGATAAGTTCTGTTTTATCATCATTCAGGCATAGTCCATGAGTGGCCATCCATGCCTGGATGATGATGTACACCCTGTTTAGCAAGGCCAAATCCTTTCCATAATCTCCAGAAAGCGGAAGGAGGATCTGAGTATCATCTGCATAGTTAGTGTAGGTGATACCCAGATGATCCAAATCATCAAAAAGGGGCTTGGTAAATATGTTGTACAGTGTAGGGGAGACGCAAAGAAGACCCTCATGTTCCGGCCGTTAAGGAAGGAGGTAATCCAAGTGATGGCTTCGGCGGAGAAGTGAGCTGAAGTGTGGAGGTGTGAGCATAGGACAGAATGATCGACCAGATCGAAAGCTGCAGATAGGTCGAGGAGGAGGAGCAGGGCAGCTTGCCCATTGTCTCTAAGCGTGTCGATCTGCGCCTTCAAGTCAATGAGTGCTGCTTCAGTCCCGTGTTGGGGACGGAACCCTGATTGTCTCGAACCTAAGAGGTTATGTTCTTCCAGGTGCTTCTGTATTTGAACATAGGCAACCTTGTCCAGAACCTTTAGTAGAAAGGGAATGGTTGTTATGGGTCGGTAGTTTGTGGGTATGGCCGGGTCCAGAGTGGGTTTTTTCTGAAGTGGAAGTACCCAGGATTGTTTAAAGTCGGTGGGGATGGAGCCAGTGGCGAAAGAGGCGTTGATCAATTTCGTAATGACGGGGGAGAGGTCGCGGGCAGCGTCTTTAATGAGCTGTGCTGGACTCCCTGGCAATTAGAAGGTTTCAAAGTCAGAATGATTTTTTCAACTTCAAGTGTATTGACTTTGGAGAACTGGAAATGGGGGAGATCTGAGGGCATGAGCTTATCCGGTGTTTTAGAAGGGAGAGTGTCATTCAAGGAAGCTCGTTTGCTGGAGATTTTGCTTTGAAGGGTCGCAATCTTATTCGCTAAAGCATTTTGAATTTCTGAACACCAGTTTTTATCTTTGGTACAGGTGTCAGGGGGTGCTATGGGGGTTTCTATTTCTTTGAGGATGGAGAAGAGTTCTTTTATGTTGGATTTTGATTGGGTAATGCAGGAATCAAAGGAGGCTCGTTTGGCCATGTAAATTTCTTTTTTATAAAGTGCAGCTAATTTGTAGAGTTTGATTTTGTTTGCAACTGAGGGGGATTTTTTCCAAGTAGCCTCACAGTTTCTTTTTTGCTGCCTTAGGTTTTTGAGGAATGGTGTGTACCAATTGTTGAGGTGCGTTTTCGGTTTGCTGGATCTGAGTTTAAGGGGGCTGATACGGTCTAGCGAGGTAGTCATAATCTTGTTATATTCTTCAACCAAGGACTCTGGGTCCAGGTTGTCAGGAAGTGTGTTGAGTGTGGGGAGTATGTACAGGATGAGTCTTTCAGCTGTCATGTTCTTCTTGTTTCTAGTAAGCGTGGGTGGAGCCCTGATGGTAGGCATGGGCAGAGGTCTGTCAGTAGAGAGCGTGAACGATACCAGGTGGTGGTCAGTCCAGGCTAGTGGTAAGATATGTGTGATATTTGCTAGGCATTTGTAGTCGGCCACCCAGTCAAGCGTTCGGCCTTTTGAGTGAGTAGGTGCCGTACATCTTTGTGCGAAGCCTAGTTCAGTAAGAGCGCTATGGTCTTCCGGGTCATTGTAGCCCAAGTTGAAGTCTCCCAAGGTGAGGGCTTGAGTGGAGCTTTTGAGGTTGCTGCATAGAATAGAGATGAGGTCTTCATCGAAAGAGCCAATAGGGCCAGGCGGGCGGTAGAGCAGATAGATGTTAAGGGTTTGGGTGTTTGTGAGAGGAATTTTTACTGCTAAGGTTTCACATGAGAGGGCATCGGTAGAAGTGGCTAGTCTCATGGTAAGGCTACACTTATGGATAATAGCGACACCCCCACCTCTAGAATTGGGGCGGTCTTGTCTTAGGATAGAGTAGTTATCTGGGACTGCCAGCATAAGCATGGGGCCTGTTGCTGGGTGTAGCCAAGTCTCGGTGATGGCCAGGAAGTCAAGGTCTTCTGTAAGGATTAAATCTGCAATTTCTGTGGCATGTGCTACTAGCGATCTGGTGTTGATCAAGGCTCCCTTGATTTTGGGGCTGGCTATGTTTTTGGGAGTAGAAGCTGTGTTTTTTTAAGTAGTGGTGTGGCGCTTGCCCTGAGTGGGTTCAGGGGTTCCCTGATTGAAGGAGTTATGAGGAGGTGTAAGGTTGCGGTTTTGGGGTAAATGGAAAGTTTTAGTAGTGGAATTAAGTCGGAACCTTCTAGAGTTCTGTATGGTGGGCAGTGATACGGGCAGGGGGCTCATACATTTTGGCTAGTCTAGCTCTAAGTCCTAGGTTCCTGTCTATGGTGGTACGAGGGAGACTGGTAGGTAGTAGTAGCTGAAGATCATTTATATCTAGGTATGGTGCATGGACATTAGGTCTGATGGGAGCTGGCGTGTTATGTAGGTGTGGAGCCATCTTAGGTGGTATTGCAATGTTTAGGCTAATCAGGAATTAGGCAATCAGATTGGTGGTGAGTGGACACATGCTAGGTGGTGATGTAAGGAATGTTGTGAGGCCGGGGCGTGGGTTATTTTACGCCAGTTAGACCAGTGTGGCTAAAGTTGGGATCTCGCAGTAAAACTGGGATACGCTAAGGTTGGTGACACCTGTATTGCGCTAACAGCATGTAGCTAGGAAGCACTGAGTCATACTTAGGTTAGGTGGCACAAGGTGGTTAGGATGCGCTACACAGTGCCTAAATGTGGGGTAGTTGATAAGGCTAGGATAGCCTAGGTTAGACAGGCTGATTTAACATAACAACTACTTTGAAGGTAAAACAAATAGGGCAGGACGGCTAAAGTGCATGGAACAGCAACTACATTCGAAGTGTGGCAGTTTGTCTGGAATACATTGAGAAGCATCTAGAATAATGGCAGAACGAATCAGGCAAGATGACCGCCGTACCTAAATCAGCAGCTAAATTCGAAATATGGCAGATTGACTAGAAGTACATTTAGAAACACCTAGAAAATGGCAAACCAAAATAAGGCAAAATGCCCACAGTACTTAAATCAGCAGCTAGGTTCGAAATATGTCAGATTGACTAAAAGTACATTTAGTAGCACCTAGAATAATGGCAAGCCAAAATAAAGCAAAATGAGCGCAGTGACTGAATCAACAGCTATATTCGAAATGTGACACTTTGGCTGCGATGCGTGGGGAAACAGCTAGATTCAAGTGAGGCAATTTAGCTAAGTACATTAAGTGATAACTAGGATGAGTGGAGCGACAATATGAGATACCGTGACTGGTATGCATAGCGTGATAGCTAGGTTCAAGATCTGGCGTTATGGCTAAGATAGCTTAGAAAGCAGCTCAGCCCGAAAAGGGCAATGTGGGAAGAGCACATTTAAAAATAGCATGGTTATAGTAGGCAACACGATTGCCAGGCACCAATTAATAGGTGGAATAGGATATGCAGAGTCTGTGGGCACACAAGTTCAGTGTGGTGCAGGTTGAAGTGGCTGGGGATGCACAGCAAGGTAATTGGGAGGCAGGGGCGTTAGAGTTACCTTAGAGTTATTCAGGCGTAGGGCCAAGGGGTCTCGCAGGCGGGGCGGCAGAGGCAGCATGAACAGGCAAAGAAAAGGCGACGGCCTTGTTCTCGTGGGCCTTGCTGGGAGTGGGCCGGCTATGCCTGCTGGCATCCAATCCCCAAATAGCGATCACGACAGCCAATCAGCATCGGGCAGGCTCCCGGGTGCCTGATTAGGCAGTGAAGATATCCGGGGTCAGGCGGGCGGCCATCTTTGGCATGCTAAGTGCCTTATGGAACTTGATGGCGGGCGAGTTCGTTTGCAACTGCAGTTCTATGCTGTAGAGGACTGCAGGGGTGTTGAATCATCCGTGGAGATGCCGGTGGAATAAATGAAGTATAAGGCGGATTCAAGTGCATTCGCATACGAGCGCAATGCTTACCGCATTCAGGCAGCAGCGGGCGGGGATCTGCTCAGCTTCATGCTGGGTGCCTTCTGCTCCTGCAGATCGGATCTAGGCGGCACGGGAGGGGCAAAGGAGCTCTAGCTCCAGTGCCAGTCAAGTGGAGGAAGACCACAGGCAAAGAACAGGTGACGGCCTTGTTCTTGTGGGCCTTGCTGGGAGTGGGCCGGCTATGCCTGCCGGCATCCAATCCCCAAATAGCGATCGCAACAGCCAATCAGCATCGGGTAGGCTGCACGGTGCCTGATTAGGCAGTGAAGATATCCGGGGTCAGGCAGGTGGCCATCTTTGGCATGCTAAGTGCCTTAAACTTGATGGCGGGCGAGTTCGTTCGCAACTGCAGTTCTATGCTGTAGTGGACTGCAGGGGTGTTGAATCATCCGTGGAGATGCCGGTGGAATACATGAAGTATAAGGCGGATTCAAGTACAGGCAGCAGCGGGCCGGGATCTGCTCAGCTTCATGCTGGGTGCCTTCTGCTCCTGCAGATCGGATCTAGGCGGCGCGGGAGGGGCAAAGAAGCTCCAGCTCCAGTGCCAGCCAAGTGAAAAAGACATTTTTATGTAATCATTGTTGCATATACTTGTTTGCAGAATTAAGTGCACCCCTCTCTCCTGTTCATCATATTCATGGATTTCTGATTGGTGGAATCTTCACAATCCAGTAGGGTGCTACACCGGGGTGACATAAGCCCTGCTTTGGAGTGCCACACGGTGGGCTACTCCCCCCCACATTTCCCACTGTGGGTCTGGGTGTAAGCTTGTTCCTTGCTAACCTGATTACTACAGCTACCAGAAGTCTTTGCAGCAGAATCATCATTGATTGTGAACACCTGCACTTGCTGTGAGCTGCAAGCTAAGACTGCCTCCCTGATGATGAGAAGAGCACAGAAACCGGTAGGAGGAGAACATCAGTGGCTGAGTAGGTTAACTGTGGAGGGAACTAGAGTGTGCCCCTCTCTCCTGTTAATCATATATATATGAAACACTTTGTTAAGGGGACGTTATGGTTAAGTTGCACTAATAAAAACCTATGAAGTTCAATGAAAAACCTTTTTTAAAGTGACATTATGGTTACAAGTAAAACCGAAAACCCCCAGAAATGTGCCTATTATGATAAACTAAGCAACCATAACTCGCCTCACCACCATGCACTGCTAAGACTAACACCCAGGACATCAAAGTTCACATCACACATGTCATTGATTACTTCACTGATGACATCACATATCTAGGCCACTTGTTTTTGTGCACTGACCTATATAGGCCAGATGGTTTTGTTCATTGACAGTCAGAATATTACAATTGAAAGAGATGCTCTATATCCAGACCTTAATCTTGTTATATGTTCTTTAAGTACTTTCCTTAGGGTTTGGTCTCAGCGCATGGTGCACATACATGGGAAAATGAGCAGGCCTCAAACACACAATTCATTTGTATAAATGAAGATAAACTTTAATGTCATTAATATTTTCTGATGATGCTTTTTCTTTCTTCCTTAGTTTTACTTTCCCTGTATGTGCCTCTGATTTATATGCATTGTGGTTCTTCATATGTACCATTTGTACCAGCACAAGTGTTGAAAGTCTTGAATTGTTAGCTAGTTATTACACGTTTAACATGACTCAAAACTCTGATAAGGTAGCATTCATTATTGTTCTATCCAAAATTACAAGATTATAAAAAGTGTACTTCTATGGTGCATGCTGCAGTCATTGACTATGTTTATATATGATTAGGTTTCTGTATTAATAACACTCCAGTACAATGATTTTAGATGAGTACATTCTTTAATAGATTAAGTAGTTCATGATAGGTCTCCCGATCACCCCTGACATCTTGTTACCAACAATATAAACACAGCTCCTTGTAGGGACTTTTCATCAAAATTTATTTCACATGTGATGTCATCAGTGATGTCATCAATGACACTTGTGATGTGATCTTTGATATCCTGGGTGTTAGTCTTAGCAGTGCACGATGGTGGTACGAGTTATGGTTACTTAGCTTACCATAACTGGACAATTTCTAGGGTTTTTCGGTTTTACTTGTAACCATAACGTCCCTTTAACAAAGGTTTTTCAATGAATTTCATAGGTTTTTATTAGTGCAACTTAACAACTTAACCATAACGTCCCCTTAACAAAGTTTTTTCATGAAATTTCATAGGTTATTTATTAGTGCAACTTAGCCATAACGTCCCTTTAACAAAGTTTTTTAATTGAATTTCATAGGTTATTTATTAGTGCAACTTAGCCATAACGTCCCTTTAACAAAGTTTTTTAATTGAATTTCATAGGTTTTTATTAGCCCAACTTAACCATAACGTCCCTTTAACAAAGTTTTTTCATGAAATTTCATAGGTTATTTATTAGTGCAACTTAGCCATAACGTCCCTTTAACAAAGTTTTTCAATTGAATTTCATAGGTTTTTATTAGCCCAACTTAACCATAACGTCCCTTTAACAACGTTTCTTCAGTGATATTTATGGGTTTTTACCAGTGCATGCTTTTTTCCTAGAACTTACTAATATCATACTTACCCAATATATAACAATATTTGTGTCCAATTTACAAAGTGTCACTTTAAAACCCCCACCTTCTAAAATCATTTTTAACGCTTCTATACACTTTTTGCAACTATTTCAACTAGTTTTGCATCCATAGACGTCTACGAACATTTGAGTTCATTGCGGACCTTCCGGGCAGTGCCACTTGACCATACGCTGGCGTGCGGCATGATGACGTGTCCGAGAACCCGTCTGCACTTTACGATAAGATCTGTGCTTCGTGGACATTTCGGAACTGCATTTTCTACTAATGTAGGAACTTTCAACTTCAAAATGTCCCTTGCACAGCTCCAACACCTATCCCTACTCATTATGCATTAACAATCTAGTACACAGTACATACCTTTAGCAAAACTGCTATTTATCTTAAAATGGCATCAGCTATTGCCATCTCTCCTCCCCAAGAGCCACCACCACTGCTGTAATCAAGGAGCATGAGAAACACTGCCCCCTACCTTAGAAATAAAACATGCGCAACATTTTCAACTGTCCACCTGCCTCTCCATATTAGTGTTGGTGCCTCTTCCCTCATTTACCTCCCCACCTTGCGTTCTTAGCTCTCATGCCAAAAAAAAAAATAGAACAAAAACATATAGACTCCATCTACTTTACATTTCTCAGTAAAGTACATAGGGCCTCATTACACGGTAGGCGGTGAGCCATGGTGCTATTAGCGCCATGGCTCATGCCGGTAAAATACCGGCACCGCCTTGGCGGAAAGGGGATTTACCGCCCCATTCCAAGGTTGGAGGGGCGGTAAATCCCCTTTCCGCCATTGCCCTTCCCCATTCCCATTTCTGCCCCATAGGGCTCTATGGAAATGGGGAAGGCGCTAATTACGGCACCGCAAATTTGCGGTGCCGTAATTAGCTCCGAGGTCCCTTAGCGGGTTGGATTTTAACGCCTGCAAGAAGCAGGCGTTAAATCCTCCAACCCGCAAAGGGACCTCGTAGTACGGCGGTAAGGGTTAACGGTCACCGTTGCCATTAACGGTGACCGTTAACCCTTACCGCCGTCCATGTAATGAGGCCCATAGACTCAATAAGGTTTTCCAAAATTTCCATTTGCATTTTGTGTCATGCCAATGGAAATATTGTGGCGTTTATCCCCCGCTCCAAGGACTTGAACGGAGGATACCAGCCTGGCAGCCCAAGTTATCAGCTCAAGTGAAGCAAGGGTGGATAACGAGGTCTCCGGACCACTAGCCCCCCATTCCAGGCCCTGCAATGGGGGATGAAGGCCATTAGCACTCTCGGTTCCCAAAGCAGAAACCCGGGCTGCTAAAACAAAGATTTTTCTTCCTTCCGGCGTCCCGGTGTAGGAAGGAAAATCCTTTTCCAAGATAGCCACCATGGAAATGGAAAGCGGAGTTCCATACAAGCCCCTATTCGCTTTCCATGGCAGTCTGCAGAAGGAGAAGAGAGAACCCTATAATCATATTACCACAATCACAATGTTCTTCCCTTTCAAACCTATCCCCATTTCTTATAACTTTACCACAAAGCCAGTCCCAGGTGGACATAGCATCTTTAACCCAATGTGTTGTCCTTTGTGGTCATGGCCAGTAGCCATATTGTCCGGATCATAACCTTATTCCATGACCCGAACAATCTGGCCACTACCCATGGCCATAGGCTACACCTCATTCACCAAAGATAGTTCACTTTTTTTTGTACCTACATTGTGACACGTGTCAAAAAATAAAACACGGGCACATTTGCAAAACCATGCTTTCAGGTCCTTGTCAATGTTCCTTAAACAAGTTTTTGGAATTCCACCCACGTTTCATTTTTCCAGAAATGTCAAATGTATGCACATACAATAGTCATATAACCTAGCCCCCACTTGACAAAATCTATTCTGACTTTACGAAAACATGTATATCTACATCTATGATCTTTTTGCAAACCTTTGTGTAGATTTGTCAAATGGCACCACATTTATAAGCCTTTGCAATATTTTGGGACCCCCCCTCTAAGTTCAACCCCGCTTGGCAAAATCCCACCAAACTTTCCAAAAACATTTATATTTAGATCTATTATCAGTTCACCAAAGTAAATATAGATTTGTCAAATTCATAAGCCTTTACATTATTTTGGGACCCCCTGTCTAATTTTGCCCCCTCTTCACAGAATCCCAACAAACTTTGCAAACTCATTCGGAAGTCGCTCGGGAATAAAATTGCACAATTTCATGCATTTTCATTACAGGAGTACTCCGCTCTAGCATGTTATTGTTCCAAGCGTTCGAGCATGTGTATTTAAGCATGCGTTGATAGATCGTAAAAACTTTTCCTATGCACCTTACCATGGTTTTCCTCACTTTTACATATGTGAAATCAGGCAGCAGGGCGTGGCCATTTTATACCAATCTTATCCATTGCCGCATCACCCTAAACTCAAGTGCCCTTTCGGCACTAAAGCATAGTCCCCGCCCTTGGAGCTGACATCACCGTTCCTAGCTATAATCTCCGCCTATATCCATGAAGTTAGTGTGCAGCAAGGCCAAACGCAGCCAATCATCACCTATATCCAGACGTCAGTTGACGCAGAACCCGGAATATCAACACACATCCTTTTATAGCACAGCGCGTCCCAATTCTGAATACAAAACACTATTTTTAAACGAAACCGCAATACTTTGCAATTTAAAATGTGCTTTTATTTCACAATAAAAGCTGCAACAACATCCACCGATTTCCATATTGAAGCAAATGTTTTGTTTCTTTCTTTGTTCTCGATACACAAATGTTTATCGTGAATCACACAGTGTTCCTTTGGGTGTAAGCCCATTGAATGGAGGCATTGTGATTCGCAAACCTTCGGCATCAGCTTGTTGCTACACCACCATAAACGATATCAAACTACTCCTTATTGCCGGTACTGCGAAAGGGCATATGGGCCCGGAGCGATCATCCCAAAACAGTGTCACGGTCATCCACCCATTGAGGTGTTTCATCAACTGGCGGCTGAAGAACCCATCAATTGGTATCTGGAAACTATGACATTCACAGTAGGGCAGGATGTGGCTGTGTAGAAAACATAACAGAAATGTGTATCAGCAGCCATTCTTAATTCTATTCTGAGCGATCCATTACTTATGCACCATGTGAAAAGTAACAATAAACACAATCGAGAAACAGTGCAAACACAGAGTAAACAACATACGATGTTGGAGTGAACAAAGTGATTGAGAGGATAGTGCTATGCACTCTGTGTAGCTCGCAATGGGAGGCCAATGCGGAAGTTGACTGAAGAATTCGAATAACACATACACAGCATTTTAACATAGCAGTAGCCTAGAATTGGGCGTTGGTGGAACCTGTGCGAGTACAGACATGGACTGCATACATTTCGGTGCTGGACTGCCCACGTGCCATGGCACAAACACAAATACACACTGGTTGTTTCTGAGTCTCCTCACCAATTGGCAACACCAACAAGCCATTGCTATGTTAGCCAGGCATCCATACCGGTCATAAAATGAAACCTTGACTCCCTTGTCTACAAATATGTCTACTGTAAAACGTACATAATAATGAGCATTTCCATTCTCTTGGCGTAATGCGGAGTGTCTGTTCAGATCAATCATTTTTCATCAAATGAAATGAAATGTTACTTTGTCCAGTTTGCGAATGCTGACCCTTATCATATGTGACTTTTTTACATACCTCACCCCATTCCTTTCCTTTCCTTACGAAAACTCCCTTTATTTCCAAGGACAAAAAACAATAAACACTTATGCCTAAGTTGCTTTTGCTAAATGGAAGCGACAAATTAGCTCAGCAGGACATGAGGGAGTAAGCAGCTCAAGGCATTGACCTTGAGGCCCACGTCATCGATTCCCGCGTGCACCACTGTAGCATTAGGAATATTTAAGAAAAACAACCAAATTGTTTGCTTGCATACAGGAATGGCGTGCAAAATTTTGAGAGATTTACGCATTTTATGAAAACACTCGGAATTCATAATCCATCTGTCAGCATCAGTGATGTCATCAATGACATTTGTGATGTTTGTTTAGTTTAGTTTGTTTATTTATAAAGCGCATCCGACCCCTCAGGTAACTGGGCGCATAATCATGTGTACAGCAGAGTTACATATCGTTACACGAACATCATAGTGCAACAGACAGAGCGTACATTATTCCAGGCTCTGAATGTTTACATACAAGAGTAGAATATACCGAGAAAAGTATGTACAGAGAATATGCAAAAAAAAGAAGAAAAGTTACAGTGGCTAATGCGGACCGGGTTACAGGTTGGTCCTGCATAGGCTGTAGGTAGAGTAAACATTACTACAGGTAGAGAGCGGCGGCTAGCCGATCATGTCGGTGAGAGTCTGGATGTTTAGGCTAGTAGCCATGATTTTACCATGGCTCTGAATGGCCAGAATGCGGCTTCCGATCTGATTGTAGTGGGGAGGGTATTCCAACATTGTGCTGCGAGCACTGGAAAACTGGAGCCCCCTGCTGTTTTTAGGTTATAGTTAGGGATCTTTAGTTGGTGTAGGTAAGGTGTTCTGGTGGGTCTAATGGGGCAGTGTCTAGAGAATTTGTCAGAAAGGTAATGTGGGGCAGTATGTGATAGGCACTTGTGGGTGATGACCAGTGTTCTTAGCTTAATTCTGTCACGGATCGGGAGCCAGTGGACTTCTTTTCTAACCGTGGATATGTGCGCCTTGCGCGGGAGGTTGAGGGCACATTTTAGTGCATTATTTTGCAGGATCTGGAGTCTGTTCAAGTTTTTAGTGGTAGTGCCTAAGTAGAGTGTGTTGCAATAGTCTAATTTAGACAATATCAGCGCTCTAGATAGGGTGAGGCAGCTAGAGGTGGAGAGAAAAGGCCTACAGGCATTGATCAATTTATTGGTGTATGAGGTAGCTGAGATGGTAGAGTTTATTTGTTTCTTTAGTGATAGGGTAGAGTCGAGGTATACACCTAATGTTTTAACCTCTTTGGAGACTTTTATGATGTTGCCATCAATGGTAAAGGATTGGTACCTTTGGTCCAGTTTGTTAAGGCGAGCCTGGGAGCCTGTCACACCGCTTCCTAGACCACGGACACACCTCCCCACTCGCCCCTCCTTGCCTACCCATTCCCGCACTCCCCAACACTCGTGCACCGTGCCCCCCACTCACGTCGCACACATCAGGGCACGGCATGGCATGTTTGGGGGAGCGGGTGTTTATCGCCCTTCACGGCGGTGGCAGATCAACTGGAAGCTCCGTCACTTCAGGAACTTACGTCCTTTGCGGAGACCGGCGCTTCCCGGCGCTTTACGGATCACGTGACTTTGGTTACCTAGCAGCATTGCAACGCTTTCGGGTCACGTCACACGTGACTATACGTGCGTCCCTTCCGAGGATAAAAGGAGTCGGTGAACCGAAGGCGTTGCTTCACAGCTGTTTAGTTTCAGATCACGTGACTTCTCTCTTTGTTCAAGGACCTGCTCTGATTCTGACCTCGGCTTGCTCCACGGACTCCTCTTGCTTAACCCTTCAAGTACTTTTGGATTTGCCTGTTACCGACTCACGCCTGCTCCACGGACTCCTCTTGCTTAACCCTTCAAGTACTTTTGGATTTGCCTGTTATCGACTCACGCCTGCTCCACGGACTCCTCTTGCTTAACCCTTCAAGTACTTTTGGAATTGCCTGTTACCGACTCACGCCTGCTCCACGGACTCCTCTTGCTTAACCCTTCAAGTACTTTTGGATTTGCCTGTTACCGACTCACGCCTGCTCCACGGATTCCTCTTGCTTAAGCACTTCATTGGCTAGGACCTCGGTCCTACAAATAGGTGGTTGCCTGTTCTACCCTACAGCACGTTTCCAGCCTAAGCTAGGAGACCCACGCCTTGACCCAAGTTCTCACAGGTATTCTGGTAACTTTGGGGTTTATGTACATGGAGGTATTCGGGCCCTGTTTCATTGCTTAACCACTGTATTTTGCTTTGCAGCGCTCAAGGGGTTCTTCCGGCTGTTCCCGCGTCCTGGCTTTCCGGACTTCGACCTGTGGCCTTAATATTCACACTGACCATATAACAAAATCGGTCAGGGTGTTTCTTGGGGACAGAGGGGTTGTCCATACTCTACACGACCAGCGAACTTCGTAACAGACTGTGAAGCCCATTTTTTGGTCGTCCAGAGTATGAATCCCTCCGCCGGGGATCCAGTGACCGCCTTGTTACAAGCAGTAGCGGCTCTTAGGGCTGACATGACAGCAATACACCACCGTCTGGATGCCCTATAAAGCACACGTTTTCCGTTACCCACGGATGCAGAATTCGGTGACACAGTCCCCTCAGACCAGCCAGCCCCAGCCATGGCCCCTGCACCCACTCCTATACTGCTACCTACACCTGTTCCCCTTGCTGCCCCCGAACGTTATCAAGGGGATCCTCGGAAGTATCGCACTTTCATTAATCAATGTAGATTACATTTTTTGTGCAGACCCCTAGCGTTCCCCGACTCTTGTACTAAGGCTGCGTTTCTTCTATCCCATTTGTCCGGGGTAGCGGCCACCTGGGCCAACCCGATGTTAGAGAATGACCATCCTGCTCTCTATGACTTCGACCTTCTTGTATCAGAAATGGCCAAAGTCTTTGATACACGACATAAAGCCCATTCTAGAGATCTCGAACTCTTGGATCTAACACAAGGCAAACAAACTCTGATAGAATATATCACTAAGTACAACCAACTCGCTGCTGAGACCTCCTGGCCTGAGGAGAAAAAGGCAATCGTGTTCTATCGTGGTCTATGCAACTCCATGAAAGATGCCCTCTCAGTAGTTCCTGCCCTTCCTTCAGGGTTCTCAGATTTGGTGGATCTTGCTTTACAAGTAGACGCAAGGAGATCCGAGAGAAGGGCCGAAACATCCTTCTCTCTTCACTCTGGACCTTCCGTATCCACCACCCCTGTTGAACCCATGCAAATAGGAGGTATCCGTAGTCCGATAACCCCATTAGAACGAGAACGCCGGAGAAACGACAGTGCCTGTTTCTATTGTGGGTTAAACGGACACTTTGTAAGGGAATGCCCCCGACGTCCCAAGAACAAAACACCGGGTTTTCCGAAGGCTCGCCCATGATACAGGGGGCACCGGCGAGCCTGTCTTCGACCCCCTCCGAACCTGCCTTTGGCCCTATTAGACCGATAGAGGTCCAGGCTCTGTTAAAACCCGCTGGAGAGATCAAACACACAGTCCATATTGTGATCGATTCGGGGGCCACTGGTTGTTTCATCGATATTTCCCTGGCCCGTCGCCTCAATCTGCCCTTGGTTAGGAAAGAACATCCGGAACCAGTACATGCTGTAGACGGTACTTCGCTATCCTCCGGTCCGATTAAGTTCCGAACTGCTCCTATGGAAGTGGTGATCCAAAACATCCATAGAGAAACCCTGACATTTGATTTGATTAATACACCACTGTTCGGCATAATACTGGGAATACCATGGTTACAACAACATAACCCATTGATCAACTGGGGCAACGGACAGGTCACGTTTGAGTCGGAGGTATGTCAACATTTCTGTCTCATCGACACTGATTCCTTGTCCACTCCTGCCACGATTCTTGGTGCCATGGCTGCCACCCATGTCAACGATAGTGCTTCAGACCCGGTGCCTTCACACACTGTGGGGGCTGTCACAGCCAACATCCCTGCGGCCTATCATGATTTCCACACGGTATTCAATAAGGCCACTGCTGAGGGTCTCTCCCCTCATAGACCGTACGATTGTCCGATTGACCTGGTCCCAGACGCTCCTGTACCCAGGGGTAGGGTTTATTCATTGTCACGGTCAGAGGAGCAAGCCCTTAAGGATTACATACAAAAAGCTCTGGAGTTGGGTCATATACGTCCTCCTTGTTCTCCAGCTGCTAGTCCGATTTTCTTTGTGCCGAAAAAGGAGGGCGATCTCCGTCCATGTGTGGACTACAGACGGTTAAATGCCATTACCATTAAGAACAGGTACCCTCTTCCGCTCATATCCACGCTACTAGACAGGTTGACTAAAGCATCTGTTTTTACCAAGCTGGACCTGAGGGGGGCGTACAATCTGATTCGTATGCGGCTTGGGGATGAGTGGAAGACGGCGTTTTGCTCCCGACAGGGGTTATATGAATACACGGTAATGCCCTTCGGGCTTTGTAATGCCCCTGCCACGTTCCAACGTTTTGTCAACAAAGTGTTCTCAGACATCCTGGACACGTTCGTGGTGGTATATCTGGACGATATTCTGATCTATTCGTCCTCCCTGGAGGAACATGTCGGGCATGTTAGGGAGGTGCTCTCTCGCCTTAAGACCAATGCCTTGTTTGCCAAGCCTGAAAAATGTCTGTTTCATTCCAAGGAAGTGGAGTTTCTGGGTTTTCGCATATCCCCTGGGGGCCTGTCCATGAATTTATCTAAGGTCCATGCCGTCACCGAATGGCCGACTCCTGTTACTCTGAAACATCTCCAATCTT
The DNA here is from genome assembly GCF_040938575.1 of Ambystoma mexicanum. Taxonomy (NCBI): domain Eukaryota; kingdom Metazoa; phylum Chordata; class Amphibia; order Caudata; family Ambystomatidae; genus Ambystoma; species Ambystoma mexicanum. Next base: position 290,372,340 of record NC_090922.1, read on the forward strand.
TTCTCGGCTTCGCAAATTTCTATCGGCGATTCATCGCCGGCTTCTCTTCTATTGTTGCTCCACTGACCGCCCTGACCAGCCCCCTTGTCCTGTTCGCTTGGACCTCCGCCCATCAGAAGGCTTTTGAGGAACTCAAGGCCAGGTTCGTGTCCGCCCCTGTTTTACAGCATCCTGATCCAGAACTCCCCTACATTCTGGAGGCTGATGCCTCCTCGTTTGCTCTAGGCGCAGTATTGTCTCAACCTTGCCCAACCACGGGTTGTCTACATCCAGTGGCCTTTCACTCACGAAAGTTTTCGGTGGCTGAAGCGCACTATACAGTAACCGAAAAAGAATTGTTGGCCATCAAGGATGCTTTACAAACGTGGCGTCATCATCTCATGGGTGCGAAACATCAGACAGTGGTGTATACAGACCACAAAAACCTACAGGACCTGGCCTCATTAAAATGTGCTAACAGCAGACAGGTGCGTTGGCATTTATTTTTTGCCGCGTTTGATTTTGTGGTCAAACACAGACCAGGTCGCAGTCATGGCAAAGCTGATGCCTTGTCCCGTTCTCCCGGAGGGGAGTCCTTGTCCGTGTACCCCGACACACTGCTAGGAAAGAGCCATGTCATCTGTACTTGTACTCCATCCCCCACCATGCTTATCGACATCAGGCGTTGGGTTTCCCAGAATCCTCAGGCTCTCAACGAATGGGACATTGCTCTTCACGAGGGGTTGCCTTTCATCCACGACAAACTGTTCCTTCCCATGTGTGACATCCGCAACCAGGCGTTAGCATGGTCACACGATGCTGCTGTAAACGGCCATCCCGGGCAACAGCGTACCCTGGACCTGTTGCAACGCTGGTGCTGGTGGCCTTCCATGAGAAAAGATGTCGAACATTATGTTAACACTTGTTCCATATGTGCCCAATGCAAAACACGCAAAGGACGGCCTTTAGGGCTGCTCTTACCTCTTCCCGTACCTCCCAGACCTTGGCACACCGTCTCGATGGATCTCATCACTGACCTACCCCGCAAACAGGGCTACGACACCATATGGGTTATTGTCGATTCATACACCAAAATGGCCCGCTTTATCCCCTGTACTGGTATACCCTCTGCTCCAACTCTGGCTCGCTTATTCTTCAGATCTGTCTTCTGCCTCTTTGGTTTACCACAGGTCATCATATCAGACCGTGGGTCTCAATTCACGTCCTGTTTCTGGCGCGCGCTCACCGGACTCCTGGGGATCGATGCTCGCTTCTCTTCAGCTTATCACCCCGAGAGTGACGGGCAGACCGAGCGGGTAAACCAGGCTTTGGAGCAGTACTTGCGGTGTTTGTCCCTCCAGTATCAGGACTGATGGGCCAATCTGCTGTATATTGCTGAATTTGCGTATAATAACTCCCGTCATTCGACCACAGGTTTTTCCCCCTTTTATGCTTTATACGGGCAGCACCCACGTGCCCTTCCACTTCCTGATTTCCCCTCTACTACTCCCGCTGCTAATGCCTGTGTTCGGGATCTGGCCGGTGTCCATGCCCAGACCTTGGTCCATCTCCATGAGGCCCAGACAGTTATGAAGACTAAAGCGGACCGCAAACGGGCCGCAGCCCCGGAGTATCGGGTGGGCGATCGGGTGTGGCTTTCGACCAGGCATTTGCGGATCCCTGGCTGTCGCAAGTTGTTGCCTCGTTTTGTGGGCCCTTATAGGATCTCCAGGGTTTTGAATCCCGTAGCCCTCAAGCTTTCGGTTCCCCTTTCTTGGAGGATTCACCCGGTCTTCCATACTTCTCTCTTGAAACCTTACCTGGCTCCTACCCGTGTCCTGGTCCCGCCCGCTCCTGTCTCGGTGGATTCACAGGATGTTTATGAGGTCAGTGCCATCCTTGGGTCCTGTTTCCATCGGGGTCGGCTTCAATACCTGGTGGATTGGCTGGGCTATGGTCCCGAAGATCGCTCTTGGGTTCCCGCCCGGGATGTCCATGCCCCGCTTTTGGTTTCCCGCTTTCACAGGGACAGTCCTGCTAGCCCACGGGGTCGTGGGCCTTTGAGGGGGGATTCTGTCACACCGCTTCCTAGACCACGGACACACCTCCCCACTCGCCCCTCCTTGCCTACCCATTCCCGCACTCCCCAACACTCGTGCACCGTGCCCCCCACTCACGTCGCACACATCAGGGCACGGCATGGCATGTTTGGGGGAGCGGGTGTTTATCGCCCTTCACGGCGGTGGCAGATCAACTGGAAGCTCCGTCACTTCAGGAACTTACGTCCTTTGCGGAGACCGGCGCTTCCCGGCGCTTTACGGATCACGTGACTTTGGTTACCTAGCAGCATTGCAACGCTTTCGGGTCACGTCACACGTGACTATACGTGCGTCCCTTCCGAGGATAAAAGGAGTCGGTGAACCGAAGGCGTTGCTTCACAGCTGTTTAGTTTCGGATCACGTGACTTCTCTCTTTGTTCAAGGACCTGCTCTGATTCTGACCTCGGCTTGCTCCACGGACTCCTCTTGCTTAACCCTTCAAGTACTTTTGGATTTGCCTGTTACCGACTCACGCCTGCTCCACGGACTCCTCTTGCTTAACCCTTCAAGTACTTTTGGATTTGCCTGTTACCGACTCACGCCTGCTCCACGGACTCCTCTTGCTTAACCCTTCAAGTACTTTTGGAATTGCCTGTTACCGACTCACGCCTGCTCCACGGACTCCTCTTGCTTAACCCTTCAAGTACTTTTGGATTTGCCTGTTACCGACTCACGCCTGCTCCACGGATTCCTCTTGCTTAAGCACTTCATTGGCTAGGACCTCGGTCCTACAAATAGGTGGTTGCCTGTTCTACCCTACAGCACGTTTCCAGCCTAAGCTAGGAGACCCACGCCTTGACCCAAGTTCTCACAGGTATTCTGGTAACTTTGGGGTTTATGTACATGGAGGTATTCGGGCCCTGTTTCATTGCTTAACCACTGTATTTTGCTTTGCAGCGCTCAAGGGGTTCTTCCGGCTGTTCCCGCGTCCTGGCTTTCCGGACTTCCACCTGTGGCCTTAATATTCACACTGACCATATAACAAAATCGGTCAGGGTGTTTCTTGGGGACAGAGGGGTTGTCCATACTCTACACGACCAACGAACTTCGTAACAGAGCCTACGATAAGCAATTCTGTTTTATCGTCGTTAAGGCAAAGACTGTGTGTGGCCATCCAGGCTTGGATTTCTAAATAGATATCATTAAGCTTTGCAACATCTTCTTCATAACTACCAGTGAGCGTGATGAGGACCTAGGTGTCGTCTGCATAATTAGTGTAGCTGACACCCAGATCGTCAAGACGGTCAAATAGGAGCTTCATGAAGATATTGTAAAGTGTGGGAGAAATGCAGGAGCCTTGCGGCACTCCACATGTGATTGGGATAGGGTCCGTAGCCGCAGTGGGGGCGAAGACTCTAGTCTTTCTGTCAGACAGGAATGACTGGATCCACTTAGTGGCATTCTGAGAGAATGCAGCAGCCGAGGAGAGGTGTTGAGTGAGGATCTGGTGGTCAACCAGATCAAAGGCAGCAGAGAGATCCAACAAGAGCAAGATGGCCAGTTTGCCCTTGTCTTTGGCGTCATCCATTTGGATTTTTAGATCAAAGAGGGCAGTTTCACTCCCGTGCCTTGGTCTGAAGCCGGATTGTCGCAGGCCTAGGAGGTTGTTTTCTTCCAAATGTTGTTGTATTTGGAGATAGGCTACCCTGTCCAAGATTTTGAGAAGAAATGGGACTGTGGTGATGGGCCTGTAATTTGTGGGGATGTTGGGATCTAGGTTAGGTTTTTTGAGCAGGGGTAGGACCCACGCTTCTTTAAGGTTGTTGGGGACCACTGAGTTTTTGAAGGAGGAGTTGATCAGAGAGGTGATGAGAGGGGCTAACTCATTAGCACCATCTTTGATGACGGATGCTGGGCAAATGTCACCTTTGCAGTTGGATGGTTTTAGGCTGGCGATTATCTTGATTACTTCTTCTTCTGTGACAGTTGAGAAGTGGAAAGATGGGCAGATAGGGGTAGTGTGGTTAATTTTGCTGCTGGGGTTCTACTTGGAGGCAAGGCTAGCTTTTTTTGCTTCTATTTTGGTTTGTAGGAGGGCAATTTTGTTAGCGAGGGCGAGCTGGATATTGTTACACCAGGCCTTGTCTTTGATGCAGTCCTCTGTAGGGGGCAGTGGTGATTCAAGTTCTCTTAGTATAGAGAAGAGGTCTTTGGTGCCAGATTTGGCATTTTGTATTCTCAAGTTGTAGGTCTCTTTCTTAGCATTTAAGATGGCGGATTTGTAGGTGGAGGCAGCTGAAGCAAATGTGTCTTTAGTGGAGAGAGAAGGGGCTTTTCTCCAGCTAGTTTCTGCAGTTCTTTTAATATTACGGAGAGCTTTTAATTCTGCTGAGAACCATTTGTTGGAGTGGGCAATAGGTTTGGCTTTTCGTTGTTTGAGAGGAGCAATCTGGTTGAGGGCTAGTTCAGCTCGGATGATGTTGTAATTGTCTGGAGTGGCTAGAGCTATTGTGGGACCGGCTGCTGGGTGGAGCCATGTTTCCGTGATGGCGATAAAGTCTAGGTGGTTAGTGGAAATAATGTCGGCAACATCAGTAGTGTGGGCAACCAATGAGCGAGCGTTGATGAGGGCTCCCTTGATAGAGGTCTGTGGAGGGTTCGTTTTCGTGTGTGGTGGCGAGTGCGGTATAGCAGGGTTGTGAGTAGGTGGGAGTTCAGAAAGTGAGGTAGGCTGTTTGGGGTTCGTGTTCTGATTGGTGAGTATTCTAACAGGATTAGTAAGATAGCTAAGTCTATCGTTTCTAGTCGTGGTCAGTGGGGCTGTGTTCAGGCATGTGGTAGTGGGTACAACAAGGCGAGAACCTAGTCTTGTATTTCTAAGGGGTGTGGGACAGGGTATGCATGGTGAAGGTGGGCGGGCGAATCTGTTTATCCATTCTATTGGAGATAGTAGGTCTGGGTAAAGTGGTGTGGTTGTGTGGGCGCGGAGCAACGGGAGGAGGGTAGCCATAGTTAGAGTGGCGCCTCTAAATGTGGCCATTGTAGGTGGCCTGGCTCTGGTGATGGGGGCAGTGAAGTTCATAGGTTATTAGCAAGAGTGCAGTAGTAATTACAGGTAAGACACACCACAAATCAACTGAGGTCTATTAGCGACCATAGGGCACAGCACAGATCAAATGAGGTCTATTAGGGACCATAGGACACAGCACAGATCAAATGAGGTCTACTAGTGACCATAATGCACAACACAAATCAAATGAGGTCTATTAGCGACCATAGGATACTATGGTCGCTAATAGACCATCTTTGATGTCATGGGTGTTAGTCTTAGCAGTGCACAGTGGTGTCGCGAGTTATGGTTGCTTAGCTTACCATAACTGGCAAATTTCTGGGGGGGTTTTGGAACCATAGTATGGATAGGTTGTTGTTAGTGCAAAGTAACTGTAATGTCCCTGTAACAAAAGTTTTTCACTGAATTTGCTAGGTTGTTCTTAGGGCAACTGAAGCATAATGTCCCTTTACCATTGTTTTTTTCATTCAATTTGATAGGTTTTTAGTAGGGCACTGTAACCAGAACCTTCCTTTAGCATAGTTTTTTCAGTAAGGGGGATATGCAGTAGCACAATTTAGCCATAACGTCCCTTTAACAATGTTTTTTGTTAGTGAATGTCATAGCTTTTTAGTAGGGCACTGTAACCGGAACATTGCTTTAGCATAGTGTTTTCAGTAAAGGTGATTGGTTTTTAGTAGCGCAACTTAACCATAACGTCCCTTTAACAATGTTTTTTGTTATTGAATTTCATAGGTTTTCAGTAGGGCACTGTAACCGGAACAACTCTTTAGCATTGTGTTTTCTGAAACGGTTTTTGGTACTGCAACTGAACCATAACGTCCCGTTAACAACGTTTTGTCACTGATTCCTTATTGAAAGCCCAAATTCCCCTGTGTATGTATCCATTTGTGCTACCCCTTCCCTTTCCTAATAGTGTTGGTGTATCTTAGAAATTAAAGGTGTAGATGTTAAGTGTTGGTGAGTGTGTGAGAGGTTTTTCTTTTTTTTGTTAACATTGCATGCTGAGTCTGTGCCACCCATTACTGTCGGAGATGACTGCAGGTAAGCAATATGGATGTTTCCTAGGGAGACTGCCACTGGCCGGCATATGTGCAATCACAATGCAAGTATCCATAGGACTCCAGTTCTGGCCACATGGCCGCATCTTCTAATGCAATTTAAATTAGTTGTGGGAGCGCACGTCTGTCCGTTGCACAGCTATGCGCGTGCGTAGGGCATCCTCTGTGTGCTGGTAACACCGCCCCTGTCGCCAGCCCTATCCATTCGTACGGTAGGCTACCACATTTAAAGTAGTCCTGGTGACTACGTGGGTTGCTGTGCACACCTACCAATTTATGGCTGCCGCACGCCTGGCTGTATGAGGCCCACTGCAAAGCAAGGAACAGCAACCGCCAGCGTACGGAGCACTGTGATGGAAAGTGTCAAGGGTTCGCCTGAGGGTCGCAGAGTTGGAGAAAACATTTAACTGCAGGTGTGACTGTTTGTAGTGAGTCTGCAAAATGGCAAAGCTGGTGCGGCTTGGTCACCCACATACTAGTGCATGTAAAGAGAACTAAGCAAACAGCAGATTCTTCAGAGCACAAAGAATATCAGTGGTGGTTAGAAAAGTACTGTAGCCGCATGGGTCTTGCTGAATATATATCTTCCTGCTCCATGTAGTGAAGCTACATTTCTCGATGTTGTAAGCAGTCTTGTATTTAAGAATGTATTCATCTCCATGAATGCTGGTCCTACGGCTATTGCCGTACCATGAAGTGTCCGTACTGCATGTGACGAGAACTGAAATCGAAGCACAAGTGACCAGTGGGCAGGGCACTGCCATTCCAACAATGCAGTAGGGTAATTTCATTTACAGCATTCTCCATATCTGCTGCGGCCAACAACAGGGATACTCCTGTAGGGCAGCAGATCTTTAAAACATCCTTGCAGAGCATATGCTTCTCTACAGACCCTTACCTGGCAAAGGGCATTGTATTGTGCATGTACTGTGACGCGCTACTTACAGAGGGAAGCTACTTGGAAGTGCTTGGGAAGGGTCGGTCCGGGAGCATGACAATGAGTGCCGCCTATTTAAGTGAGGGCCACCCAACATTTTCCTCTCTCTGCACGCCCCCTATGTTATACCTGTAGGTGCTGCCCCTTCCGTACCAGCCCTTGCCTTCCGTTCCTTCTGTCTCGTGTGTTACAAGACTGAAATAAATAGAAATCAACTGGAAAAGGAAAAAAGCTAATTAAAGAAAGCTCCTTTAAAAGATGAACAATGGATTTGCCAATGAACGGATGCAGGGCGCAGTGCACCGTATGCGCTCCACAGATTGGGCCTCATTACGAGTCAGGCGTTAAGGGGTTAACGGCACCGTAAACATCGCCGACCCTTAACGCCTGATTACAAGGTCCCTTAGCGCCATGGTGATTTTAACGCCTGCTTTTTGCAGGCGTTAAAATCCATGGCGCTAAGGGACCATGGTGCTAATTACGCCACCGTAATTTACGGTGTGGTAATTAGCGCCTTCCCCACTCCCATTATGCCCTATGGGGCAAAAATGGGAATGGGGAAGGGTAAAATGGGAAATGGGGATTTACCGCCCGACTCACCTTGGAATGGGGCGGTAAATCCGCCATCCACCATGGTGTAAACATAGTTTACACCATGGTGGTAAGGGTACGACCCAGGCGGTAACTTACCGCCTGGGTCATAATGAGGCCCATTGTGTGCTAAATAAAGGGAGGCATGGTACTGTGGAAAACACGTGTTGCAGTGTGTTTGGAAGCTTTTAAGTGCGCAACACCTACTACAAAAATTCTTCCTGTACTTTCAAGAATGGCAGCCAGGCATTCTGGATAGGGCGTGCAGAAATCGGAATGGCAGGAATAGTAAGAGGAACGCTATTTGTGGGAAAAACTCTCAGTGCTGTGAAACGTCATCGTCCCATTTTTGAAGTACGACATTGGCACATGTAAAAAGGCACAAATAGACTTTTTCACAATGTACCAAGCTTTCTACATATCCGGACCAAATGGAAAAATAACACAGCCACATCTGTGTCTGCGTAATGCGATAAAAAATTATGCAGGAGATCGGAAACAGATGCATGACCTGGACAAGGGTCTCCTTCATCTCAAACGGCACTGAAACTCGTGTAACATGTTGTGAAATGTTCTCTCCACAATGAAGAACAATATGTTGCCATGATCACGCATCACCAAAGTCTCACAAAGACAAACCAAAATCAGTTACTTCATTATAGGTACTCCATAGCACTACAAGTCCACATGATAGAATCCAAAATGAGCAGCCACTGCACAGTGTTTTCCATTCACTTTCAATCAATGTATTCAGAACTCCCCCAAAAACCATATGCTGTGGCTCGTTAAACACAAAGCCATAACTGCAACTTCTGCATTTCTGTCGACAAATACACTGTGTATCACAGTGTGTGCGTACAACCAACACCCAGAAACCTTATTGAGCAATCCTGTAGCCTCCAGAGGCCCATTTCTATGGCCGCCATCTGCAAAAGGGCTGTATGTGACACGTGCAATCCTGAAACTATCGCGATGTCCGCAGACTTTTCATGCTATGCATGCGTGAGAATGTGGCAATACGTTTCAACCAGGTTAGGGGACTTTGTTAGTAGTAGAGGCTCTGAAAAGAGACTTTTTTTTAAATGTGCTTTCATAGAAACACCTTTTTTCCATTTTTTTATAAGTATTTTTGTGTTTTGTAGTTCAGCTCACATTCTTACAATAGGGTCTTCAGTGCAGCCTGTAGATTGTAAAACAAAATGATATTGCCACCGGTCGACAAAGAAATGCCATTTGCATTGAAAAGGTGTATATGTCGAGAACCAATGTTGTCATTCTCACAGGAGAACATCCCAGCAGCACTCAAGAAGTCACACATGCTTCTGTTGATAAGACCCCTTCAGACCTCTGGCTGGCGACAACAATCATTGGAATAGTCCCATACTATTATTTGTGGTATACATGAGAAAAGCACCTTGGCAGTGGGAAACATGTGCTTCACTGCTTTCATCAACTTCTTCAGTTGATGAACAAGAACAAGCCATAGAATGCAAATGCAATGCTCCATAGTGCACAACCACACCATGTACAGTAGCGAAAATGGCCACTCATCAGCATTCTGCAAGCACAATGCCAAATCTACACACATCGCCACAGCACCACGAAGCCAACACTCCCTCCAAATCGGAAATGCCATAAAAGCCTTTTTCGGCGGCTTACTGGAACAGATCTTCAACAAAGGCATCAGTGACTATCAAAACAGTGTGTCTCACCATCTCTGCCTGCCACCCTCAATACACAGAGTAATAAAAACAAATATTGCCTTCCTTTCCTGTGACACACACCCTGAGCACCTGATTGGACAAACCCCACAGTCCCATTTCCATTGGCCAACAAGGTGAGAAGTGCACAATGTGGCACGTGCGCTTCCCCAAGTACTGCAAGCGCCGTACCACAGTAAAGCAGGAGCAGTCCTTTTTCCCTGTCCACTATTTTTTGTCCATCACTACCTCATTGGGTACTGGTAGATAGTCACAACTGCATCCACCAATGGCATCCAAGACGTTATCTAACACTGTCACTTCTGTACAACACTTCATATGTACCGTCGCACATTAAGCCTCCAAGTGTTGTGTCATTGGAAAGCACATGCAGTAGAAAGTTCAGTAAAAGAATGCAAGATTTGTGCATCAACATTCATCCACATGAGCACATGAGCACCCATAACCACAAAGTGGAGACATGAAAACTTTTTCTGCAGTATGTTTACAACTCTGTTATAATTGTATATGTATATGCTTGCAATGTTTCCATTTACCCAAATCACCCATTGTAATATCGAAACAGGGACTCTCTTTTTTCCTTCCGACAATACTACAAATTAGTTTCCTCACTAACACATCTCCTACAAATATTGTAAAAATGTGGCACCAAAACCAGCACTGAATGTATGTTACCAGTCTAAAGAAACATCCGAAAAGCTCACTGCCTCCATAGCTGTAGATCTCTCTAGGCTGGACTATTGCAACAGCCTCGTTCTAAATCTGACTGCTTGTACTCTCTGCCGTCTTCACTCATCCCGAAGAAGACTGTGCGCCTTGTGCTTGGCCTCAAGCCCAGGGATCGTATCTCTCTGGGACAGAAATGTCTGCATTGGCTTCCAGTAGCTGCAAAGAATAAGGTCAAAACCCTCTGCACAAGGCCTTCTGGGCTCTGAGGCCTCAATACCTGCAACTCTCACTTCCTAAAAATCTCTGTGCTCGAGCTCTTCCCTCATCCGCTTCCAACTCCCTCAGGGTCACTCGCTTCAGCAAGCAACCAGCTGGAGGTAGATCTCTTTCTTCGGCTGGGGTCTCCCTCTGCAACAGCCTCCCTGCCTCCCTGAAACTTGAAGGGAACCATTGCCGTTTCCGGAAGCACCTCAAAACCTTTCTCTTTGCCTCTGCTTTTTCTCCTCCTATCCCCAGCTGACTTCCTGGCTGAAACTGATTCTGCACTGGTTACCTGGTCACCCTTTGATCTCGGGCCCAGGCAACCTCCCCCACCAGTCGCACCCCTGCACTCCCTTTCTGGCAAACCCCGCACTAAGGGACTGTTTTCTGTATCCCTAACAGTTCCACCACCACCTGATGTCTGTACCTATCCTTGCACTTGCCACCATAGGGCTGTATTTTTACTTATTGTCATTGTTTCTTCTTCTGATGTACTCCACTTTCTCCTCCCCATGCACTTGGGCGATCTGAGTGACACCTGGCCTAGTGGGTTTGTTGTCTCCCCTCTGTTCCCCCTCCCTTGCCTCGGCGCGCCTTCAAAAACCTGTGTATCTCCGCAGAATAAATGGCATATCATACAATATCACATCATATGACATTATACACACATTGCATTCATAAAAACAGGATGCCTGCCTAAAACTGAAAAACCTCAGAAATGTGCCAGTTATTGTAAGCTAAGCAACCATAACTCGCGCCACCACGGTGCACTGCTAATGCTAACACCCAGGACATCAAAGATGACATCACAAATGTCATTAATGACATCACTGATGAAATCACATGTCTGGTACACTTGTTTTTGTTCACTGACACATCTAGGCCAGGTGGTTTTGTTCACCGACAGTCAGAATATTAAAATTCAAAAGGTGTTGTATATCTAGATGTTAACCTTATCATATGTTCTTAATGTACTTTCCTTAGGGTTTGGTCTCAGCTCAAGGTGCACATACATGGGGCAGTAGGCAGGCCTCAAACACACAATTCTTTTGTATACATGAAGATAAACTTTATTGCTATTAATATTTCCGATGATGCTATTTCTTTCTTCCTTACTCTAGTTTCCCTGTATGTGCCTCTGATGTGTATGCATTGTGGGTCTTCATATGTATTGTTGGTACTAGCACAAGTGTGTAGTAAGTCTTGAATTGTTAGCTAGTTATTACATGTTTAACATTACACAATCACACCTGACATCTTGTTACCAACATTGTAAACACAACCCCTTATAGGAATTTTTCATCAAAATTAATTTCACATTTGATGTCATCAATGACCTTTTTGATGTCATCTTTGATGTCTTGGGCGTTAGTCTTAGCAGTGCAAGGTGGTGATGCGAGTTATGGTTGCTTAGCTTACCATAACTGGCAAATTTCTAAGGTTTTTTGATTTTACTTGTAACCATAACGTCCCTTTAACAAAGTTTTTCATTGAATTTCAGAGATTTTATTTTATTACTTCTATACTTTTTGCACTGTTTTTGCTTTCATTAATGTCTACGAACCTCTGACGTCCTCGCAGACCTTCCGACAAGTGCCACATAACCATGCACTCACGTGCGGCATGATGACATGTCCAAGAATGCATTTGCACTTTGTGTTCGGGTACTTGCTTCGAGGACAGTTCGGAACTGCATTTTATACTGATCTAGGAACTTTCAAGCTCAAAATGTCCCCTTGCCCAGCTCCTACATCTATTCTTACTCATTATCCATTAACAATCTAGTACAAAGCACATACTTGGAAGAATAGTAGCAAAACTGCTATTTATCTTAAAAATGGCATTAACGATTGCCAACCCTCCTCCCCAAGAGCCACCACCAGTCAGTGAACTGCACTGAGTGCAGCTTTGTACTCATTTGCGGACTACCTGGACATCACTCCTACAGGACCACCTCCATGTGCTGCTACACCAAATCCAACCGCTGCAATGCTCTCAGAAAGATTGTTCCTTTCTTAGCCAGTAGTAGGCTGTCTTCCTCCACATCATCTTCCTCAACCAATATTGTAACCACAAAGCCTACTTCTGTGGGACACAAAATCCCACCATCTACCTTGCGAGCAATAAAAGAGGCTGTTGATCCATATCATTCGAAGACAACAGTCCTCTGTATATACTGCAACACACCACTCTGCAGGGGGAAGCAATTTAGACGTGCTTGTGAAGCTGTAATGAAGGAGCAGGAGAAACACTAATAAATAAATAAATAAATAAATAAATAAATAACGAGGGCTCCGGACCATTATCCTCCATTCCAGGCCCTGCGAAGGGGGGTAAAGGCCATTAGCACTCCAGGTCCCAAAGCGGGAACCCGGGGGGGCTAAAAATAGATTTTTCTTCCTACAGTGCGACTCCTACAGCGTCCCGCTGTACGAAGGAAAATCCTTTTCCAAGATGGCCACCATGGAAAGGGAAGAGGGCTTCTGTACAGAGCCCCTCTTCCCTTTCCATGGCAGCCTGCAGAAGGCGAAGACAGAACCCTATGACCATATCACCACAATCACATTTTTTCCCTCTTCCCTTTCCATGGCAGCCTGCTGAAGGCAAAGACAGAACCCTATGACCATATTACCACAAGCAAATTTCTTTCCCTTTCAAACCTTTCTCACTTTTGAATAACTCTACCACATAGCAGGTCCCAGGTGGACATGGCCACTTTAACCCCAATTTTCATCACTCGCGTCATGACCAGTAGCCAGATTGTCCGGTTCATGACCTTATACCATGACCCAGACAATCTGGCCACTGCCCATGGCCACAGGCTATACCACAGTCACCAAAGGTATATCACAATTTTTGTACCTACATTATGACACTTGTCCAAAAATAAAACACAGGCACATTTGCAAAACCATGCTTTCAGGTCCTTGACAATGCTCCTTACACGAGTTTGCTTGAAATCCGCCCATTTTTTTTTTTAAAGTATCAAAATGTATGCACATAGAATAGTCATAAAACTTAGCCCCCACTTGACAAAATCCATTCAGACTTTACACTTACATTTAAGGTTGGGTCTATAATCTTTCTGAAAACTTTTGTCCACATTCGTCAAACGGCAGCAAAGTTATAAGCCATTTAAAAATGTTGAGTCCCCCCTCCAATTTAGCCCCCTCTTGAGAAAATCCCACCAACCTTTACAAAAACATTTATATCTAGATTTAAAATCGTTTTGCAAACTTTTGTGCAGATTCGTTAAAAGGCACCACATTTATAAGCCTTTACAATATGTTGGTACCCCCCTCTAATTTTGCCCCCTCTTGACACAATCCCACCAAACTTTGCAAATACATTTATACCCAGATTTAAAATTGTTTTCCAAGCTTTTGTGCAGATTCGTTAAAAGGCGCCACATTTATAAGCCTTTTCATTATTTTGGGACCCCCCTCTAATTTTGCCCTCTCATCACAGAATCCCACCAACCTTTGCACAACACTTCAGAAAAAGGTCTAGAGTAGACTTGCAGTTTCATTGAGTAGTGCCAGAGCTATAAGCCATCCAAGAATTGCTTTTCACCAACCCTATAAGTGTCTGTGAACTTCACAGGACTGTTTGCGAACATCCGGACAGTTTGCGGACTTTTATAGTGCAAAACACCAATTTTTTGGCTTCTTCTGGCCATATCCCATCCCATCCTCATCACCCTTCGCTTCCTAAGAGATTGTTTGATGAGTTTGACAAGTGCAATGCTCTGTTTTTTTATATGTTTTTACTGCGATGTCCGCGGACACCGGCGGATGTCCGCAAATCCAAAATGGCGGGCGTTTCCAAAAATCTGACGCACTTCACATTTTTCAACATCCAATCAGTGGGCGCGTCCAATGACGGCAGACATCATGTCATCTTCTAGGCCAATTGGATGCTGTCCGCGGAGCTAAGAGGAAAATGGGTCCACGGACCGAACCCAGATATCACACATTTTTTGGGACCTACTTTTTGGTTGTTTGAAAAAACACTACTGCAACAATTTCCACCAAATTTAGGAAAGCACGCTTTCAGTAGCAAGCTGCTGCTCCTGCTGCAAATTTGGTTTACAGCGGTTTGGGCTGTAGGCTTGAGCAAAGTTTTTTTCCATTCAGTCTATGGAGAAAAAAATAAATTTTGGGACCCCACTACAACTTTGCCCCCCTTCACGGAGCTTCATCAAACTTGCCAAAAAAATTCGGAGCGGGCCATATACTTTTGGTGAGGATTCGTCCAGGTGGAGCGAAGTTATAAGCCGCCCAAAAAGTGCCTTCCTAGGAGTTAAAGGCTGTGTAATATACATATATATGCATTGAACTGAGTATTTGCTTCCCAGTGATGCAATTGTTTAAAGTTTTTGTCCAATTGCCTGTGTTTAAGTAAAGTACCTATATTTATAAGAACCATTGTGGAAACTCACTGTATTTTTAGTACCTAAGTGTTATTGTTGTTTCAGTGCTTTCAAACCAGTTCACACATCTCCCAAGTGTATAGCCTGCCCATGGCCCATGCTACCTCAAGAGACAAAAGGAATATAATTAATTTTGGTAACTTTTTCACCTTTATGTCTGGATACCTTATGCACTAATAGTAATGCAGGGTGGAGCAAAAGGTTTATAAACCATTGTACTCCCTAGTAATATTTCTGTGAAATCAGCATTTCATCACAGTATCAATGTTAGTGGCCAAAAGGTTTTGTCCGTCGGACAAATGCGATAGTCTTTTCAACAGTTGAGATTCAAAAATCAAAGTACACAAGCTCAGAACCTCTATATGGGACATGTCATTCTTATTGTTTTTTTGTTTTCCCACCCTGTCAAAGCCATAAGGCTGACTGCTCGCATAAAAATAAAGATGAAATAAAAATAGGACTGACTGATTTTCGAATGCCCCAGCAGTATTTACGTTTGTATTTATTTGAAAAACAAGATATGTCAATTTCAATTGATGGTGAAAACATTCCCTTGAAGGGTGCCCGTACAATAGCAAAAAGATGAGAACAAGTAGTGAGCCAGTTTATGATGGTGTAAAAAATTAGAACATATAACAGGGACAAAACAAACAGAAACAAAATGCATGTAAGAAAACCAGTGACTTACAAAGTTAACATTAACCTAAGGGGTCAGGTTCTTCAATTTAAAGCTGAGTAATTAACAAATATACAAAATTACATTACTAAGCATCACTGGAGGTAGTCGAGTCGTGTGATCAAGCAGGGAGAATGGGGGATAGGGCAGCGGGAGCTTCCTCTTTAGCAAGCAAGTAAAGTTTAATTCAACAATTGAAGAGATCCACATTGGGCTCGCTTTGATTGCTATGGCAGTGGGTTCTACTGGAGGGGTGAGAGTAGGGAGAAAAGGTGGAAGCCAGAGGAGGCAGAGGGAGGGTATGGGATGGTGAGGTTTAGCATAGAGGAGGATTGATGGGAACGAGAGGTTAGTAAACAGAGATACTATCAGACAGGTACTGAGGAGCAAGACCTTTGATACCTTTGTAGACTAGGAGAAGCAACTTAAAAAGAGCGCAGTTGTGCATGGAGAGCCAACCAGCATGTTGTCAGTACATAGAAGTGGGTGAGAATGTTGGTAGGTTGTATAGAGTGTGTGTAGCTGTTAGGAAAGATTTCTTAATTGTGGGTAATTTTCCTTCCATGTGGCAACCCCTAAACTTTTTGCTGTTGTTTTCACCATGATCTAGACTTTGCCAGAGAAGTGCAGCCTTCTGCCACACTCCTCTGGGCTTTCGCTCCATTCTTACGGGGAAACTGACATGCCCTTAAGACAGTCAGTACCGGGAAACGTTGTTTTCCGTAGTTCCTTTATCATGTTGCAGCTTTCGCGCAACATGGCACAAGAGGGCACTGTAAGCTAAGTTACTGCTCTCTTGGGTCTCTAGTCTTCCACAGGCCCTAGACACTCTCTTTGGATTGTTAACGAACGGTGCAAGTGAATCACGGACGGGACTGGTGGCAGCAATCGTTTCTTTGTGTTTTTGAGCTCCTTTTGGCGTTTAAGCGCTTTTCTCGTGCTTAGCCCAAAATGGTGGCCTGGCTCCCAAAATGGCCAGACCACGAAGCTCTTTGTCCTGTCCGCTGACCGTCTTGCCCCCTTCAGCTTCCCCAGGTCGAGCCGACCCGGGGCCTTTCTTATTTGGGCATGTACTTTCCCGTGAAACACAGATGCTTTTGCAGGCTTCTACAGGCGTTGTGTGCGCCTCCAGGGTGTGGGCTGGGATGTCTGGTCCCAATACACATCCTGGGTGCCAGAGAGTCTAGGGTGGTGTGAATGCCTGGGACCTCCGTGGTCCGTGATAGGTCCACGTATGGTGTGAGTGTTTTATGAGCGGATCTCTCATTGGGTCCCCTCCGTTTTGGCGCGAAGGGAACCGTGGATAAGAGGGGGCTGGAAACAGCACTACCATGTCGCTCTCCTGAGTTCTCACGAACAAAGGAATACAGGAGCCAAGTATCCTGCAACCACGTGGCTGAACCGAGGAATCGCTGGTGACCCGCTGAAGTGCTGCTCCTCTGCACTGCTGTCGCTTTGTGAAACGCTTTCTACCTCTGATCGAATGAGAAGGCCTGTACCGGTACTTCGCCCCCTAGGAATAGTCGGAACAACTATACTCGGCATCTTCACCATCTCCTGCACGTAAGCCTTCGGAAGTGACTCTGGGCCATCCAGTTGACTGACCAGCCTACCCAGGAGTCTTGCTCTGTAACCGCCGTCAGGTTGTGTTGTATTCCGAGTCCTTGCCACTCTCACACGATTCGTACACTTGGCATTCCCAGGTCTGACGTGAGAAGTGAACATTGGGCTGAAATACACACGGCCGCTCCGTCGCCCTGCTGTGGTGACAATCTGTGCGGGTTCACTGCGTTTGGGACATCCTCAACTCTAACTTCTGCTGCTGCGGAATCTACACGACCACGAGACGTCCCCTGCTCGTATCTGAACCTGCCAGCACTGAAACTGACGCGGAGAAGCCTGGGTCTGCCTGCATCGGGGACCGGTGAGTAGCATTGCTAGGAACTGGTCACCCTCCTGCAGTAGCCCATAGCTTTTCCCCGCTGTGTCAAACAGCTCGCCTTTCCGTACTCGCGCTCTGCTTCTGCCCACAGTGGAGGCTGCGCTTGAGTCGCGGTGCTCTGTTCATCTTCATTTGTTCACCGAACTGAACTGCCTGATTCCCTCGAGGAGATTCCCCCTTGGCCCGTTGGCACCCGCGTGTGCAGGTACTTTTGAGCACAAGGCTCCACTCTTCGTAGGGCTCGGACTTCCTTCTAGTTAGGTGCCTCTGAAGGCGGACTGGGTCTAACTATTATTCGTACTGCCTGTTTTCCTCCCCATCTAGGTGGTCTACATATTTCGTGCATCTAAATCGTTAGACTCATTTGTATTTGTATATATATTGTATTTGATTGTGATGTGTTGGTTTACTTGAGTTTTATTGTGATTTCTCGCTACGGTCAATGTTACAAAGGCCTTGTAATACATGTGTCTATATTTTTAATATAACACCTGCGTGGAGTAATTTGTAAGTGTCCTTGCTTTGTGTGCTCATTGTGGGCTTTCAGTCACCCTCACCCCTCTTGAGACCTAGTCTTGACCGCCGCGATCGCTACCCTGATTGGTCTGGCTTGTCCAGAGGTTACCCTGTTCCTAGAAACTAGGCTGTCCTTCTGAACCTCTGCCCCTCCAGGACAGAGTTCAGAAATCCATCTTAACAGTAGCAAAGTCGAGGAATTTATCTAGAGAAAGAAAGGAGTAGAGAGAAAGGTCAAAGAGTAAGTTTCAGCAGTAGTCCAGTTTGCTAAGCGCAAGAGTGAAGATTAGATTTTTTTCACAGGGGTTAGTAAGAAAAGTACAGATTTTCTGAATACTTAGGAGGTTAATACAAGCGTCATAGGCAGTGGTAGGAATGAATTGTTGTAGATGTAGGTTGCTATCAAAGGGAACGCCAAGATTGTGAGCCTTGGGTGAGGGAGCAAGAAGACCAGGAGGGAGGTGATAGGAACCCAGGGGTAGGGGGGAGGGCGTGGAAGCTTGGCACCACACTAACCCAGGCCAGGCAATGTCTGGGGAAGCTGCTGCGGGAGACACACCCCCTTTTCTTCTTGAGCCCCGACCTCCTCCCGCAGAGTGAAGCCCATGGGGGAAAGAGCATGGAAGCTCGACGCCACACTAACCCAGGACAGGCAATGTTTGTGGGAAGCTGCTGTGGGGGACACACCCACTTTTCTTCTTGAGTCCCGGCCTCCTCCCGCAGGGTGAAGCCCGTGAGGGAAAGGGCGTGGAAGCTCAGCGCCACTCTAACACAGGCCAGGCAATGTCCAGGGAAATCTGCTCTGGGAGACACGCCCCCTTTTCTTCTTGAGCCCCGGCCTTCTCCCGCAGGGGAAAGGGGGCATGTGTTTGGTGACCATACGGAGTTCGGCGAACATAGGAAGTGGCGGCTTCTCTATTACAAGCAGTGGATGTCAATAGGAGAACCTGACCCCCAGGTGAGAAACTATAATACTGTATAATGCCCACCAGTCCAGATGTAACTTTGCCCACTGCAATAGTGCCAACATCGGGGGAGACCAAGTGAAGCTAAAACACAAAGTTTTGACAGTTAAGAGGCAGCTGGCGGCCATGATAAACCCAGGTTCTGGCACCCTTTTCAAGAAGAAATCACTAGAGAATCCAGCAAACATTACGGGGAATGCTTACTTTTTGATCCAAGAAATCAACCAGTTTCTGAGCATAATTCATGAAGCTAGCGCAGCCAAGACTCAGGTTTGTAAGCCAAAGGAGCATCTGTATATGTCCAGTGCCATAGGTAACAGAGTGGAGGCCAGTAACTCAGAGCAGCAGGAATGGAATGTTGGCTGAAATAGAATCCATGAGACTGTGGGAAAGACTGAAGATTCATCCCAAGACCCCCCTGTTTGTGAGAACAGAGAATATGAGGCTGTGGGAAAGTCTGTGGACTTACCCCAAAATCTCCCCAGTAAATTGGGATGTTATGGATGTGGGGCAGGAGGTTCGGGGGTGGAACACCCACCTCAACCTCTGGAGCCCCAAGCACTGACATGATGGCCAAAACTAGTCCTACATCTTTTGGTATATTTTCAGCCAACGAACACCACAACTGGCCAGAGAGTGGTAATATTGGAGCTGCAATAATTCCGCCCCCGAAGTGCTGATGACTAATGAATGGTCCTCTACCAATTCTGCTTCTAATTCCACTAGCATTCGTCTTATTAGCCCTGTTAAGGCCCCTAGAAATCTAGTGTCCACGTCTGACCCAGAAAGAGTACCTGCGGACTGGAACTGCCGATTCAGCCTCTCACTGATCCCGATTATGACCCTGTCCCGGAAGGGAGAGGTGTCATCCAGGAAAACTGTAATGAATGACCAGAACATCTTGAAGGCTTCAAAGGTTAAGGATATCACAACTCAAAAACCAGGGAGTTCAAAAATAAATGTGAACCCATCGAAATTTGCTGAGATCTGGACAGGGTCCCAACCCTAACGGATGTAACGGATCCTGAAGATGTGGAGGCCAACCTGCATCCTGTCAATGTCATTGTGTCCGCTACTAGCCCTTCCCTGACAGATCATACCCTAAGTGTGAACTATCATGGAAGTAGTTTTTTGTTGAGCATTGATGACCCTTGAACCCAGTCCTCACCTGATCCACCAGTCCAGCAAAATTGTGTTCCAGTTGTTGAGGGGGCATGTACACCATGCAGATGTAATTGTAGTGCTGTTCTTTATGAATTAAGGGATGTTAAGAGGTTGCTGCTGATCCCCATTGAGACTCAGAGAAGAGGAGAATCAACAGAGGTACCTGAAACGTGTCTGTTGGAGCCTGGGGCGGGGGATATCAACCACCTCACTTGGAAGCTCCCGGTAAATTGGACGCTTGCACAAACACTAGAAGTCTGGGGCTATTGGGGATGGGGCCTAAGTGCCAAAGTAGCAACCTTATTGGCTCTGATAGGGCTTTGTTGACCCAGGTGTTCCAATTGAATGCACTATGCTGATTCCAAGATCTCTAAGCCAAGATGTACAACTGCCCAGGCAGCCTATATTCAGGTGGGGAAGACCAAGTATCTGGACACATAATATAAAATGCAAATTAGCTGGTGGGACTGGCTATGTAGCATATAGCCAATCTAGAATCACAGCCCATGCCAGGGCTTATAAAGCACAGTATGGGCAGTACTCAATGAGAGGAACAGTATACTTATACCAGGTGCCCAAACCATCCCACAACCGGTACGAACCCAGGGAAGCTCTGATAAACAAAAGCATGCACTGGCTCTGCACGGTGCTCGGCTGTGTATTTATATCCCGGGAGGATATTTTGACTTGTGCGAGGGTCCATTATTAGCGCAAGAGTGAGCATGATTCCATCCGGGTTGAATTTCAGGACCAGATAGTAGCTAATGGCATTTTGAGTACTTATATGAGCATCCCACCCCCATTAATGAGTACAATCTTGATCAGCCACTATCTTGATTCTAACATTGATTTTCTGATTGCAACTAATTCCTTAAACACTATATTATCTCGGGTGAACACATTACCATTGGGGCAACGGCCTATGGGGAACCACAGCTGGACTAAAAGATGTAATGTATTAGATAGATGACAGTCAACCCTGATGGATTATAGGAGTGATTGTAAATGTGACCCTGTTTGATGGAAGGATGGATAGCTTGTAATTTACTCGTTCACGTTTTCCTGTGTTCATGATGATCATATATGTAGGGAGAATCATTATGATGCCTATGCATTCTTCATGATTGCCTCTGCACCGATGGGTTGTATATATTTATATGTTTTACTGCATTTCTTGTGTGCTTTGATGGCAATGTGCCTAATGAAGCTTGTTTCAACATTATAGGAGAGGAGAAGGGGAGACAGTATTGGAATCTGAGAGAAAAATGACTTCCATTTTTGAAGAGTTCAGCATACAGCAGCAGAGAGCCATCCAGTTGCAAACTGTAGTGAGACAATTCATAATCTGTTCTTAGATGGCTGGGGTGAAACTGGGAAAGGAGAACAATATTTGATTGACATCAGCAACAAGGTGACAGTGAAAGCCAAAAGATGAGATAAGTTTTCTTAGGAGAGAGGTACAGAGGATGAATATCAGAGGTTCAAGGACTGATTTTTGGAGGACACCGGAATGGAGAGAGATGGGGCCAGTAGTTTGCAAGTTCCAAGAGAGTTTAAAGGATCAACCTTCCAGGTAAGAGGCAATCCAGGCAAGAGCAGATTTGTGAAACCCAAGGTCCTGTAGAGCATAGAAGAGAGACGAGTAGCTGGCAGTGTCACAAGTGGCAGAAATGTTCAAAATGATGAGTATAGACGAGAGTTTGGAGTGGTGAGCATTATAGAGAAAGTTGGAGACATGCATGAGTGCAGTGTTGGTCGAGTGTTTACTACGGAAGCCAGATTGAAGTCAATTTTCCTCAAGGAACTTAGTGATCTGGTACTTGACCACCTGCTCAAGGACGTTTGAATAATGGAGAAGGAGAAAAACTGGATAATAGTTTAATGGGAAATTTGGATCAGCAGAAGCTTTTTTCAATAGTAGTAAGACAGTTGCAGATTTGAAGGTGGCAGGAAGGAATCCAGCAGAGAGAGGTGAAAGTGCTTAGAGAGATGAGGGCAAGAGATTGAAACTAAGTAATTGACTATTTGAGCAGCAAAAGGTTCAATAGGAGCACAAGATGGGTTGGCAAAGTGAAGGATGGTTGTTAATTCAATAAGGGAGGCAGGGGAGAAGTAGGGGGAGATGTTGTGGACAGAAGGAGGTTTGGGGATGGAGAAAGAGGAGGGCTTTGTGAGTGCCATATATTTTAGACATTTTAGATTAAAAGTAGAGAGCAAAGTCATTAGCAAAAAGGGAGGCGGCAATGGACATTTGCTTGAGAGGTGTGGGAAACTATTGGAGGATAGATGAAAGTTTGCAGGGGATAATTGTGAAGTAGAAGGATGTGGCAGAGTCCCTTCCAGAGGTTAGGGTAGCAAGAGAATGTTTGAAAGCTAGAAGTAGAGAAGGTGTCCACAATTCATTCCAGCATCGTAGGTCACAGTCATGTTTGTTTTGGGGTCTGAATTTCAGAGGTGATCCAAGGCTGAGGACTGGAACAGGAAGTTGTGAATGTGCAAACAGGATAGTGTTGGTGAGATATAGTCATAAGTGCATAGTTAAAGTCAGAGAAAGAAAGTTCAATGGAAGAGGCATGCACAGGGGAAAGAGGCAGGAGAGAGGTGACCTCATCATCAAGGTAAGGGCAATAGAGTCCTGCCTGAATTTCTTCTTAGTCATTGAAGAGGGGAGATGAGGAATGGAAGGTGGAGGGACGGTGAAACTAAAATGCTGCTAAAATCGATCAATGGAGGGATCAGAGGCAGAGGTGTCAATGGAGAGGTCAGAGGAGGAGAGTGAATTAGAACGAAAGACAAGATGAAGAGAGTTCTCACCAGAGTGGATAGGTTGGTCATGGAGGGCGTAGAGGGAGTGATCAGAAAGGAGGAAGTTAGGTTCATGGCAGGTGGCTGCAAAGAGCTTGGGAAGTTTGAAGAACACCAGCATGACAATGGGGATGTCGATAGCTAGTGACTCAAGAAGAAGGGTCGGATCAGAAAGGAAGGAGATGAGAGAACTAGGGTATTGAAAGAGAGTCAGAAAAGTGGAGGAGGAGTTGTATAGTGGCCTTTTCAAAAGAGAAAGAGTGGCCTTCACAGGGGGTAGATGGCAAGTGTTGTTGACCATATTGATATGGAGCCCTACACTGCCTCACTTCCCAATAGGCCTGGGAGAGTGCTAAAAGAGTAGCAGAGCCATGAAAGTTGTTTAGTTGCTGCTCTTCTGTGATGTCCCTTTCTCTGCTTCTAGCCTCTGGGTGAGACTTTGTTCAAGATGGGAAATGAGAACTTGTTCAACTGATAGGATTACCATTGGTGTTCTTTATTGTACAAAAAAACAAGGGGGGTCCTCGGAGTCCCTCTGCCAGACATTAGTCGTGGTTACGAGAGCCTCACCCAGATTCTTGAGCTCACTATCTTTCACAGAGGAGAAATATCCAAAACATATCAGTCTTTGTCCTGCCCTGGGGCAGTCCAACACTGATATGCTAGGCAATTCTCTGAACAAGAGTACCAACAGCAACCCCAGACATGTGTTTCAATCTGGTTGGACCTCATCAGTAGGGTGGAGCTGTGCCTCTTTAAGAATAGTGAGCAAGGGGTCCACATCTGGATTCCCGTAGTACATTAGGGTGAGACCCAAAGTTACTTAAAATATGCAAAAAAACAAGGGGAGTCCTGGGAGTCCCTCTGCCAGACATTAGTCCTGGTTACGAGAGACTTTGATAGATTTTACTCACAACCTGCCCAAGTATGGTCCTCAAGACCAAGGGCCTCATTACAAGTGAGGTGGTAAGGGGTTAACGGCGCCAGTAAAGGTGCCGGCGCCGTTAACCCCGTACCGCCTCATTACAAAGTCCCCTCGCGGGACCCACTCTGGACGTCTGTTTGAATGTTTGTTATGTGCATGTCGTGATTGCTAACGGCTAGGTCTCTCTCCCGTGACCCCTCCTCACCTGAGGTTCCTGAAGATGTGCTCAGTGTCCGTGAGGTCCCTCTACTTCCTCTAGTAGTAGCCTTCTGGGTCTTCTTTCTTTGGCCCTTTACCTTCTTATCGTGGAGGTAGGGACGGGCTCCACTGGAGGCCACCTTGGCAACTGAGGAACTCCCCGCCAAGAGGGACCCCCAGTAAGCCCGTCCTAAAATCCAGGGAAAAAGCTTCTGCGGCACCAAAAATCCCTGAGGCACACAGGCTGTACGTGGAGCTTGATCGGACTGGCGGTAGAGATTCTGCAGGCAGTAGAATTTATCCAATTTAAAGGGGAAGCTCCTTGGAAGGTAATTGTAGATAGGGAAAGGCAGAAAGAAGAGGATGACAGAACAGAGCGAGGTATAGGGATAAACGCCTAGAGGGGCTTTAGTGTGTGCAGAGGCACAGGAAAGGAAAGAAATCCTTCGGCCCGAACAGAGGTGACACTGGAAGCCTGAGGCGAGCAGAAGGAGAGCACTCAACCGAAGCCGGATGAGAGAGAGCGGGAGCGAGGAGAGAAAGCAAGGGAAGAAGCCGAGCCGAGAGGTACAGAGCGAGGAGGGGCGGAAGCCGAAGAAACTCCCGCAAGCAGGACCAGGACCAAGAGCGAACAGCTGGCAACGCGAACAAGAGTTCCGAAGCCAAAACAGGAAGTGGGAGCGATACAACGTACTGAACGTAGGTTTCAGTGCGTTGTTATAGAAACGCTGCCTGAAGCGGCCATCTTGGAAGAAGACTAGACCGTACGTAACGGTTCTAGCCATGGATCGATCACCTAAGTCGGGAAAGGGACCATCTATGCCAGACATTCCATGGCCGGAACATAACAGTATGACCTCTTCTTCTCGGGGTCCCCCCCGGGTTGCCAGGATGTTTTCTGTGGAACAATCGCAGCAGACGAGGTGCATGGATGTGATGACGGGGTTCCCAGGTATGTTCCGCCACTCTGAGTATCCTTTCCAATGAATCAGATATTGTAGGGACTCCCGGTAATATCTGGAGTCCACAACATGAGACACTTCATACTCCTCCGGCTCCGAGACAGGAGGTATCCTTGGTTGGATTCTAGGTCTCTGGTAAGGATCCGGCACATAAGGCTTTAATAGGGAAGTATGAAACATGGGGTGAATTCTCTTCATCTTCTGGGGGAGTCGAAGACGGTACGCCACTGGGTTAACTTGTTCGACTATCGAGTAGGGGCACAGGTACTTGGGAGCGAATTTGCCAAGGTGTAACCATCGAGGTAGGTATTTGGTCGAAAGCCAAACCAAAGTGCCAGGTGTCCATTCCGGGTTGCTTCGTCTATGTTGATCTTCCCTCTCCTTGGTATTCTTGCGGCTGTCCTCCAATGCCTTCAGGGCCATCCTTTGGGTGGATGGAATTGCTTCCAATAAACTGTCCACGGTGGGAGAGTCTGAACAGTTCTTCCGAAGGCCTGGTACATGGGAAGGGTGGAATCCATAGGTGCACAAAAACGGACTCATCTTTATGGCAGAATGATATGTGTTATTATACGAAAATTCTGCCAAGGGTAACAAGGATGTCCAGTTGTCCTGCTCCCTGTTACAGAAACATCTGAGGTATTGCTCGAGGGTGGCATTCAGCCTCTCAGTCTGGCCATTGCTTTGTGGATGGAATCCCGATGATAGTGCTCTCTGTATTCCTAATTGTTTACACAAGGAAGCCCAGAATTGTGATGTAAACTGCGACCCTCGGTCTGAAAGTACAGTTTTGGGTAACCCATGCAGTCCAACTATTTCACGAAGAAATACTGTTGCCATTTCTGGAGCTGTTGGGAGTCCTGAAAGTGCGATAAAGTGGGCCATCTTACTAAAGGAATCCACGGTGACCATAATGGTTCTGTGGCCTTCCGAGGGTGGTAAATCCACAATAAAGTCAGTAGATACGTGTTCCCAGGGCTGAGAGGGTACCTCCGGTTGTTGCAACAGACCTAAAGGTCTACCAGTTTGGGGTTTGTTAACAGCACATACTGGACAAGAGAACACATATTGTTTGACATCATGAGACATGGTTGGCCACCAGAAAAGCCTCTTCACCAATTCCGCCGTATTCCTCAGGCCCTTATGCAGGGATGGACTGGGAACTAAAAGAGGCCCTGGAAATAATTACTGGGGACCAAAAGAGGCCCTGGAAATAATGTTCAAAGTGGCCCCATATGACACATTTTCAGCAAGCCCAATGCTTTTCCTATGAGAAAATCTGGAACTACCACACAAAAGAGGCCCAGGGTGCAGAGGCCCACCGGGAAATCTCCAGAGTTCCCTATGGGCCAGTCCGCCCCTGCCCTTATGTCCTGCCAAGGGAGACTCATGGCACCACCTCAGCACCTGCGTCCTCAGATTATGTGTTGGGATGAATAAAGCTGAGTCGTGATATAATAGTCCGTCTTTGAGAAGGAGATTGGGGTCTATACGGTTGCAGCGCTGAATTTCCTCTTGCACTGCTTGCAGAAAACTAGAGACCACTGAAATAAATTTCTTGTTGGCAAGTAGCAGCTTGTTTCTGGACTGTGTCTCAGAAGAAACTTCCCAGCTTCTAGACAAGGCGTCTGCCAAGATGTTTTGAGAGCCTGGTAGATACGTAAGGTGGAAGTCAAATTGAGAAAAATAATATGCCCATCTAGCATGTCTAGCGTTGGTGCACTCCATCTGTTGCAGCACCCGCAAATTACGATGGTCAGTTCTTATGACAAAGGGCTCAAGGGATCCTTGTAAGAGGTGCCTCCATTCCTCACAGGCTTTCTTCATTGCCAGGAGTTCCTTCTCCAATACCGAGTAATTTCTTTCACTAGGGCTCAAGGTCTTGGAAAAATAAGCTACCACGCGAACAAGAGTTTCGAAGCCAAAACAGGAAGTGGGAGCGATACAACGCACTGAACGTAGGTTTCAGTGCGTTGTTATAGAAACGCTGCCTGAAGCTGCCATCTTGGAAGAAGACTAGACCGTACGTAACGGTTCTAGCCATGGATCGATCACCTAAGTCGGGAAAGGGACCATCTATGCCAGACCTTCCATGGCCGGAACATAACAGTGCAGTTGAATTTTATTGCAGTAGTTGTTGATTGTAGTTGTAGCTGTAGTTGTAGATGGTAGATTGTAGGTTACAGCTGTAGGGTTGTTTTGATTGCTCCCTTGTTTGTGCAATTGTTTGCCCACTTTGGGTTGTGCTGATTCTCACACACTCTTTTGAGTATTATGGTTCACACATACAAGGTCCTCTGCCATTGTGGCAGTTGGAGTGGCGCATCCGGTGGTAATGCTGGTGGTTAAGGGGAAGAAAGCTGGAGTGTGGAGGAGCTGTAATTATTTTTGCAGGAAGATAACCATTCCTCAAATTAATGAGGAGGCAGATAACATCACTCTCTTTGTGGGTGCTGGATCGCCAACCATAGCCACTGAGCACTGCTGATCCTCTGAGTCAGTGGTGGCGTAGGAGGCATTGGTAGAGACCTCTGTACAGGTACAGAAGGCTGGCCATTAGCGGATGCTCCATCGGAGACAAGCACAGATGCAGGGAAGGAATTCCCCTACTGAGGCAATGGAAGAGCAAGCATGTGGGAGGAGTGGGTGGCTGCAGTAAACACCCTGGAAGAGATGTTTGGTTTGGGTCCTGACTGGGTGGGGGCATAGAAGAGGCGGTTGTCTGCACCCAGCAGGATGGGGTGCCGTTGCAGACATAACAAAATTCATGTTGTTGATTAGTAACTAGTAGTTAGTAAGGCCTGTAATGATGTGCCTAGTAATGCCTAGTAATGTCAGTAATGACAGTACTGCTGTTCACGATAATGCAAGTATTGCCACTCTAAGCGCATTCTCTTGTCGACCCCAAAAATCCTGTATTCACCATGTAAGATGATGATTGCATGCCAGCTTTGCTGATATACATGCCAGTATTGTCCCTGTAACTCATTGTGCCAATGTATCCCAGTTTTGTCCTTTAAGAAAATACTTGTATTGTATTGTATTTGTTATGTACATAGCGCTCTTTCCCCATTTGTATGGCCTAATGCGCTTGGTGGTTGGAACGCCCTCAGTGACCGCAGTCAATGTGTAGGAGGTTCTAAGAGTTTAGATTAAGAGATGCTTGTGTGGATTTCCGCCGGTTTAGGCTGGTTGGCTAGGCTCCAGTAAGCAGCCCAGAGGTCAGGCACACAGGTAGGTGCTGTTGATGCTTTAGGATAGAGTGCAATTGCTGAAGATTCGATGTGTGCCCAGCTATACTTTTATTTTCATTGGTAGTCACTGTATGCTAGTGGCAGAGGTGTTGAGGTACATCAGAGGTTTCAGTGTGGATGGCTATGTGCACTGCTAGACAGTGGCGTAACATAAAATGTGGAGGCCCCCCTGCGAGCCATGCTGAAGGGCCCCCCCAACTCTGCAACAAATCACAGGTTGTGCCACACTCTGGGCTAGCCTAGATTATCACGCTTGCACATGTAAGAGGATTCAATTCAACACTACAGCTAAGTCAACGCTTAGTCTGGAATACTGAATGGAAACCCTTATTAATATATCTTTATGTCCAGTTCATACGTTCTGGATGACTACCCCTATATAACACCCCTCTCTTGGAATCCTCCTGACCCCACTGAGCCAAGAAGTAGTTCTGTTTTGCAAGTTTAAAAGGTTTATTTGATAATTTAAACAATAAATCTATATATCACACTTTATAATAAATTAATAATTGAATATCACACTTAATCTGATATGATAAAGATTAACAACGGAGAATCTGGCACTAGCACACTTGTGAATAGGAACAGAAGAAGAAGGTGGTAGAGAATGCTTTATAGAGTTCAGATGGATGTAATGTTGAATGAAAATGCAATACAGAAAATACTCAATATGATTTCAACAAAAAAAATGTAATCCCTTTTCTCTGGCAATCCCCTCCCCCCTTTATGCAATGCAAGGAAATGGAAGGAAAGCACACAGTTCTCAGAAATGCAATCAAATGTAATTCAGTTCACCCCAGCAAGCTTAGACTACAGATCGGAGTTTTAAACACAGGCCCAAAATGCTTTTACCTGTGCTGGCAATGAAGTGAAAAAATATGCTAAAATGCTTTTAATTCCCTCTTGAGGTTCAGGGTGAGTGGTATCAAGTTAATATTAGTCCAGGCTCACCTTAGCAAGGATCTAGGGTGTAACTAGCAGGTTAAACGAATTTTTCTTTAACGGAAGGCAAGCAGCAGCAGATTTTTACACGTGGAGAAACTTGCAAATCGCGGCAAAATTTGCGAATGCGCCGGGCGCGATTACAGAGGAACTACTAGGGCTAGCAATATCCTTTTGGGGTCTTAGGAAAGCCTAGGATCTCAGCTTCCAGATGAAAGTGACTGCAAGTCTCTAAGACAAACGGTCGCGGAGATATGAGCGATTTTGTGAAGGTCGTTTTTCAGATTTGAAATTTTAAAGTTCAAAAAGACAAGTGCAGCTTGCAACTAGAAAATGACAAGTGACAGTTAGGAAGCAGTTCTACTTAGATTAAAATAGATTGAATTATATTATTTTAACTAAGAGATTGGTTCTACACAGTTCTGCTGGGTACTCACAATCTATTTTTGAAATAGATGGGCCGCACCACGGATCTGGTCAGGTTTTCTTCACTCGCCACGGACGGTTTCTGCGCACAGCATCTGGGTCAGCTCTACTCTGCTGGTCTGGTCTGGGTCTCTGGTTCTGCTAACAGTGATCTGGGTCAGCTCTGCTCTCTCTCTGGTTCTGGAAATTTGATAGATTTTAAGTCTCTATGTTGGCTCTCTGGAGGTTGATGGAGGTAAAGTATGGATTTTCCCGGCAGAGCTTCCAGCTGCAAATGGATTTGAAGGTCCCTATCTGTCCTGTCTGTCTGCTTTTATCTGTTTTTAAAATGGGTGTGTGTGCAGCATCACTAGCCAGCCCCTCTCTCAACTGCCCATTGGCCCAATTCTCCCCTCTCCCATGATTGGGGAAGGAACTGTGAGTCAGAGCGATGTCATTTTATGGCTTGCAGAGAGGACACTCCCCTGTCAAATTGCACATAATCTATATTTGATAAAAAAGACATATTTGTACAGGTACACATTTGTTTAAAATTACATGCACCCCTCACATATCACAGGAGGTATACCCTTGTCCAAATCTGCTCTTCCTGGGAGCTTGCATTCAGAAATGGCAATATTTGCACTTTTTAACTGATTTTGCAATTTCGGACATTAACCCAAATTTACACACATGTGCGCAAGGAGTATGGACATTAATTGATGAAGTGTCAGATTTTTAACATGCATACATTTTGAGTAATATCCTCTTTTCCGCTAAAACCCCCCTGAACATACCACCGGGTCCTAACACGTCTTAAAATGTGGGCAGAAAAATCACAAGAATTATGGTATCATTTAAATAATTTTCACAAGTCCGTACTATGAGTTATTCATCTTTTTAGAGATATGTTCTGGCCCCAAAGGGGTGTGGTTTCCCCCCAGCACAAGGTTGAATTTCTGGTTTTTCCAGTTCTGCCAAGCCAGCTTGCTCTCACAGGCAGTGCTCCTCCCCTGTCCTTCCACGAGGAAGCTCCATTTACGACATCTGCAATAAACCATCTGCCTGGGTGAAGGGGGTTGCATTGTTCAGAGCTCCTGTATTCTGTGGGGGCTCCCCTTAATTCAATTATCAGAGAGATGGCATATCCTTAGTGTGGCCAGCAAAAGGCAGATAGGCCTGGGAACACAGCTGTGACTCAAGTTTCACTCCTGATGGGGGGTAGTTGGTGGGCAGAATTCAGTTCCTTAAGCCAGGTTTCAGATAAAATGTCACTTTTTGTTCCCCAGTTTAAGTCAAGACAAATTTTTTCATATGCAGCTAGAATGCTGATTCTAAGTTCAAAACTATGACATTTAAACAATTGCAACCTATGTGACACTCAGAAATAGGTCACTCATTTCTTTTAAACATTTAGATTTTTAGTGTCTTTCAGTCCAAATTTACTTAAACTGCTGAAATCCACAGCTCAGCCAGTCTTGTTATAAACCTTCAAGTCACTTCAGAATATAACTTTACATTGTATCCACCTCTCAGTAGGTCTTTCTTTGGCATGTTTTGGGTTCATTTATTCAGTTTTCTACAAAAAAGTAAAATCTGGTGTTTTAAAACGCCGGCTTTCTGATAGTGGTGAGTACTGGTACTGCACCCCTTTTTGGGATTTAAGAAAATGAATTCCCAACAGTTATGGGTTTGCTTTTGGCAATCAGCATTGCCATTCCCAATGGTTTCAGACTACTGTGTGGGTAGTCCAATGGTGGTTTTAGGCAGTGTCCTTCTGTGCCCATAACATCGGCAAAAATGAGTGGCAGCCTATTCTTCATGCATTTCCCTGTGCATTTTCTGGGAAGCTCTGGCCATCATGATGTTTTCCATGTCAGTACTGCACAGTTTTGAGGTAGGGCTTGGATGCGTGGATAAAAACATCCCACAAGCCCCCCTCTTGCGATGGCCATTCTATTTCACTAATGGGACTCGCAAGACCTGGGATGTTTCCTCATCTTCTTCCAATAGATGGCACAGTTCAGCATCTTTTCCTCCATCCGGTCGGATCGATCGGTTCTCCTCGCCGGTCCTGATGGGAATATTGGGCGGTACCCCGGGCCCGTTGCGTCTCTGCTCCCGGTCTCCGGATCGTCCTCCTTGGCCCGTCTCAAGGTTTTCTTTCTCCTAGGACGACAAAGGAAGAGCGGCAATACCTATTCATGGACATTTCTTCCCCACCATTGATATAGTGGGGTGGCATATAAATTTCATCATAACGAAACATTACATTCTTATTTTGAAAAAAAAACAGTATAACTAAGAGACAGTTTCATGCAAATCAAAATATTTTAGAGACTAGATGTGGTATGTTTTATGGTTGGAACTGAATTAGTCTGAGACAGTACCCGCTAGGATTCCAGAGGATTCCTCCAGTTGTTGCAGAGTGTGCCTGGGATGGCAACACTTCAACTGGTTAATGTGGACCCACTTGTCTTCCCCCTCTGCCAAACCGCCTTTGGGGATGCGGATCTTGTAGGCCACAGGGGAGATCTTGTCGATGATCTCAAAGGGTCCCTTCCATGCAGGCAAGAATTTCCGCTGTTTTGCCTGGTTTCTTTGGAAGTTGTATAGATAGACCCGGTCCCCCACCTGATATTCCTTCCTGGAAGTCTTCAGGTCATAGTGGGTCTTCATGCTATCAGCTGATCTTTCTAGATTCTGCTGAGCATAAGCAAAAGCATGTTGAAGGTGTTTCCTTAAATTATCCACATACTCATGAGTAGTGGAGGCATTTATCAGTGTCTGCTCTTGGGTCCTATAGAGCAAATGCTGAGGAAGCACCATCATGCGCCCAGCCATCAACTCAAATGGTGACATTTTGGTTGCAGATGAAGGGGTAGATCTGATGGCCATTAGGACCAGAGGTAATCGGATATCCCAACTTGGCTCAGAATCTGCCACAAACTTCTTTAATATGCTCACAATGGTTCGGTTATATCTCTCAACTGCCCCAGAAGAAGCTGGCCTGTAAGCAATATGCAACTTCCTTTTGACCCCCAGTATCTCCCACATCTTTGTCATCACTTCACTGGTGAAGTGGCTACCTCTGTCTGACTCAATCCTTTGAGGTAGACCGAAACGGGAAAAGATGTGGTTAATCATCAAGGCAGCTGCCGTTTCTGCCTTGCAGTTTGGGGCTGGGAGACATTCCACCCACTTGGTAAACAAGCATGTCACAGTCAACATGTACTTATTCCCCCTAGCAGAGCGAATCACAGGGCCTACAAAGACGATTTGTAAATCTGACCATGGCAGTGTCATCCCCCTCTTTTGGAGAGGCGCACGGTGCGTGAGGGATGATGGCTGAAATTGTGCACACACAAGACACCCCTTCAAGTATTGGTCAAGGTCCTGCCCCATGTGTGGCCAGTATGCAACCTCTCTTAAGATTTCCAATGTTGTGTGAAACCCCCTATGACCGGCGGTGGCCGCATCATGGGTGTGACTTAACATCAGGCTTCGGAATGAGGTAGGAACCACCCACTGGTCATGGCCAGCTTTGGATTTCCTTACCAACAAACCGTCTTGGATCCGGAACATTTTTGGACATTTCATCAACACTTTTAGGTCCTCTTTCCCAATGTAATCGGTATCCGTCAGGGGAAAGTTCTCAGGGTCCTCAATGTGCTGGTAAAATTTACCAATTATTGGATCCCCCTTCTGAGCGGTAATCAAATCAGCATCAGGGGTCTCCTTACTCCATTGTGCAATTGAAAGGTCATTGTGAGCATTTGTCTGGGACCTAGTGATAGCAGGGACCTGGATTTCCCCCAACAGGGACTCAATCTCAATTAGATCCCCTTTGATGGCCCCGGTTTTGGCCAGCTGATCAGCTAAGTCATTTCCAGTTTTGTCTGGTCCCTCTACTTTGGAATGACCCTTGATCTTTTTCCAGTAGATGGTCATCTCATTCGAGGTGACCAGATCATCAACGTTTTGGATCAACTTCCCATGTTTCAAGGGTTTGTTGTTAGCACATAACATGCCTCTGGTTTTCCAATTAACCAGGTGCTCCACGAACCCGTTCCGTACATAATCCGAATCTGTGATTATGACCAGTTCGTGGAGTTGATGCTGGACAGCAGCGAGGATGGCCTGATGCACAGCCATCAATTCTGCCACCTGACTACTTCGGGGACCAATTTTGTATCCAGCGGAGGGTTCTGGGGACTCATTCACCCATGCATTCCCTACGCCGGCCACCAGTTCTTTCTCCCCGTTGTTGTCAACATGGTACGAGCATCCATCCACATAGACAGTGGGCATTCCCTCACACTTGTCCTCTTCAAACACTTTGTGGGGGGAATTAAGGTATGCCTCCATGTTGTCCTTTATTTTTAGACTTTCGTCCTCGAGACAGTTTTCTCTGGCACAATCATGCAAGTCAGCCAGACCTTGCGCGAGGGGACTCTTCTTGTTTTGGCCATATCTGACCTCCACAGGAAAGCCTTGCATTGACAGAATCCAGGAAGTAATTCGGGAATTACTCACATTTCCGGCCCGGATTCTGTCACTTTGGAGATATTGCAGAGGCTGGTGTGGAGTCTCCACTATGATGTGTTCCCCCTGGATAAACGGGCGGTAATTCTTCAATGCCCACACCGTTGCCAGGAGTGCCTTCTCACAATCGTTGAATTTTTCCTCCACAGAGGATAAAGTTTTGCTCGCATAGGAGATTACTTTATTGACCTTGTCATGCTTTTGGTATAATACTGCCGTCAAGCACGTATTAGAGAACCCCGTCTCCAGGAAGAACTCCTTGTTTCTGACAGGGTAAGCTAGGCAAGGCGCTTGTGAGAGGCTTCTTTTGAGTTGTCTTACTGCCTCGGCTTGTTCTGGACCCCATTCCCACTTGACCCCCCCCTTCAAGAGATGAATCAGGGGTCTGGTGATCTCTGCGTAGCCCTCAATGAACTTTCTGCTGTAATTAGTCAGTCCAAGGAGGCTCCTTAGTTCCCGCAGAGTTGTGGGGTCTTTCAGTTTCTGAAGTGCTTCCACTTTCTTTTCCTGGGGACAGAGACCCTGGGGAGTAATCTCATGCCCCAAGAAATTAACACGGGTTCTACACCACTGTGCTTTCTGAAAGGAAAGTTTTGCTCCGGCGGCCCTCAACTGCGCCAGAACATAACGGATCTCCGCTATGTGTTCCTCCACAGATGAACTTTTGATGAGGACATCATCTACATAAGCCAGGTTACCCCTCGCACCCAGGTCGGGCATGGCCTTATGTAGGAAAATATTGAACTCATTACCGGAGTTAAGGTATCCAAAGGGAGTCCGGGTCCATGTGTACTGCTGGCCCCCAAAGATAAAAGCCAGCTTGTATTGGTCCTCCCTACTGACAGGCACAGTCCAGTATCCATTGGTCAGGTCTATTGCAGTGAATACCTGTGACCCCTGAATCTGAGCCAGCCCTTGGTCAATGTAGGGCAGAGGCCATCGGGAAGTATGGACCCGTTTGTTGAGCTCCCTAAGGTCAGCGCAGTCTCCACTGGCCGTTTGGCTTTAATATTCCCAGCACCGGATTATTG
Organism: Ambystoma mexicanum; assembly: GCF_040938575.1. NCBI lineage: Eukaryota > Metazoa > Chordata > Amphibia > Caudata > Ambystomatidae > Ambystoma > Ambystoma mexicanum. The sequence continues at coordinate 290,407,430 of NC_090922.1, forward strand.
AAGGTGCTGTGGATGGGACGGATTATTCCCCGGGACTCAAGGTTCTTAATTATTTCAGTAAGGGACTCCATTGATGCGAGAGGCAAGCGATATTGCTTCACAAACACAGGAGTCATGCCAGGGTCCGTGGGGATTGTTGTTGTGTGGATGTCAGTGCGACCACAGTCATATGAGTCTACCGCAAAGAGATCTTGGAAATCCAAGAAAACTTGTTTCAACTTTTGCTTTTGTTCCAGAGTCACACAGGCGTCAGCTAGGTTGACTCTCTCTTCCACCATCTGCCTGAAGCCTGGAAAGACTTCTGGTTTGGCTATCTCCGCGGCCTCCTCCAGCTGGGTGGAGAAGTCCATGGTCAGAGTGCTGATTTGGACAGGAGGCTTCAGGTGGGAAAGGCAGCCCTCATGGACCTGGAAAATCACCTCATCCCTCCTGAAGTCACAAGTCACATCTTCCTTACCATAGGGGCAGGAAGTGTACACCAGGAAGTTCCCCCCATGCCGGGTAAAAATCCTGTCTGGTGTTGTATTGTCATCACTGTCACTGTCAAAGCAGTCCTGGGGGATTGGCCCTAACAGTTCATTACCTAAGTCTATGGAAAAATGTCGGTCATCAACCGCCATTCCAATAATGGTGCCTGCGGCTAGAGTAATACTCTTTAAGTCGCTGTTATCCACCTCTATTGGAATGGTGTCATGTTCTATGTTGACTAATGGAGTTGGGTTTACCCCTAACCCTTGCAGTTGGAGAGAAGCATTTAGATGTATGTAAGCATCAGGGTTTTGCAAATATTGTCCTCTTTTAACTTTCACTTCCAGGGAGAATTGTCAGGTCCTTTCTGGGATGGTGACTTCCTCTTTGATCTGAATTTCAACTGCATAAGGTAGCAATTGAGCTGACCTAAATGCTTTTTCTGGATCATCAAAGCCCATGGGATTATCCGCTAATCGGGACCAAGCTTTGAAGTTTATTAGGTCCAAACTAATGGCAAAGCGATTGAGAATGTCACTGCCTAAGTAAAAGGCGGCAGGGACGTCTCGCACGACCCAACAATTGTGGACTATGCTCTTGTTGCCAATGGAGATTTTGAGCATACACCTGCTTGGCAGGAGATGTTTGGAATTAGGTGCTTCCAGGTCCATTTCCCATTTGTCTATCAGTTTGAAGGTGGGAATGGGTGGATCTTTTGGGAGTTGGCGGAACATGGCTTTGCTGATGAAGCTCTTACCGTTGTTCACACACACTCGAGCGAGAACAGAGTCCTTCCCATCATTTAACTGAACAGGGATGATCAACTGCTCTCCAATTTGCTGAATATCAGCCAGGCTCTGAGCTGATTTCACATCTTTCTGGACTATAGGAGTGGGAGTTTCTGATTGTGGATTAGTATAGAATCTCAGAGTGTTTCCTTCCAGCGTGGAGTACCACTTTAGACTGGAAGGAAGGTTGATTTTCAGAAATAGAGAGGACCCCCCATCACCAGTCTGTTGTCCTACTGCTATTACTGTAAAGTCTGGAATTTGGCTATTCTGGAAGTGAAATTCTACTTGGTCAGATTTTTGTTCAACCATGTGGCAGGTGCCGTTTAAACTAACATGGTTGACACTCTGTTTTAATTTTATTGGTCGGCTAGTCTGGGTCCAGAGGACCTTGTTTACGCAATCTATTAGGGGTGACAACCTTCTCAGGAGGTCATTCCCTAGTAAACAAGGGGTGCCCCCTGGAGTCACAACTATGACCGGGTGTTTCAACTTGTGTCGCCCAATTTTAATGTCCAAGTCTGCCGCCCCCTCGACGGCAATTTCCTTCCCGTCAAAGTTCTGCAGTTGTCCAGGAAGAGAGGTGAGAGGAATTTGGTAATTCTCTCCCCTTCCTACATTCAGTTCATCAAAGGCCCTTCTGGACAGAAGGGTAGCTTGAGATCCCGTGTCCACCAGTGCCAAAATCGTACCCTGCCCCTGTACTTGTACCGGGGCATAATATCTTCCCTCCTTCTCCTCAAGGGGGCACAGATAATGCACATTTTTGGACAACTGGTGGGCTAGTTTTCTGGTTTTGGACATTGCTAGAGAAGAGATTTGGGCAGAATTCTGTGGAGAGCCTTGGGAATCTGAAAGAAAAAGTTGGCAACTGGAGACCAGAGCCATTGTGGGTTCCCCTGGCTCCGGTTCCGGGCCGCCCCCCCCTTTTTGGAGGCAGTCATCAGGATGGGTTTGAACCAGGGGATTTTCTTGCTGTTGGTTCTGGGATGAGATGGTGGGCGGCGGTAGCTCAGTCTCCACATCTCCCCAGTCTATATTGCAATCTTTTGGGACCCATTTTTCCTTGGGAGGAGTTCCCACATCTCTGAAGGAGAAGATCCTTTCCCCAGGATCCTCTGGGGATCCCTCTCCCTCAAATTGGAAGATCTGTACCACCTCCTCAAACTGAGTCTGTTTGGGTCTTTTGTTTCTCCTACCCCCCCTCTGCTCCTTAGGAGGCAGACTTTCAGGGGCAAGAGATTTTGTTTCCGGTTCCTGGGTTTCCAGGGGCTGTTTACAAGTGAGGAAGGAAGCTTCCTCCAAGGCTTTACACCCCCCTTCCCTTTGTGCCTCCTCCCTGGGAACCTGTGAGTTATCGGGGTGCTGCCCCCGTCATTGTTCTGGAGCACCAGGTCCAGAGTTGGGTGCGTTCTGCGCCGGCACGCCCACCTGAGGGTTCTGCTGCGCCCTCAGTATTTGACCCAGATCCCGTGCCATATTTTGGACCTGGCGCTCTAACTGGGAAACCCGCTCAGGCTGATACGGGGCCCTGTTTTCTCCCCTGGGCTGATCCCGGGAAGGGTAGCTATCCCTTCTTTGGTAGTACCCCTGGTTGGGAAGATTTGGATACCCCTCCACCCTTGGCCTCCCCTCTCCCGGATTCGGTTGTCTGGGCTCAGGGAATTGGGGAAAGAAGGGTGGATGATTTTGGGGCTGGAAGTGGGGTGGATACCTGGGGAAGAAGTTCTGCCCAGGGTTTGGAGAATTTCTGCCCTCCGGTGGGAAGTTAGGAGGGAAGTTCCCTGGGTTAGGTGCTTGACTGGATCCCCCCCCTTGGGCTGGAGGAGTCCACACATAACCCAGGAGGGGTCGATTTCCCTTGTAACGGGGACTTACATAATCAGGAGAGCGAGGGACCCCATTTGTGGGACTACCTCCTTGACTCCCTGTTTGTGACTGGCCCGAGGACCTTCTGGGCCTAGCATTATTAGGTGCAGGTAGGTTTTTAGGCCCCCCCATCTCCAACTCTAAAACGGGGGTGACCTTTACCTCTGCCACCTTGGCAGCAGCAGGGGTGCTGTTAGTTTTGGGGTTTTTGGGCTGGTTTTTGTTTTCCACCGGTTTCTGCACCTCGTAGATGCGGGTGGCTTGTTCAATGACCCATTCTAAAGATCTTTTCTCATGAAAATCCCTCACGAGCTGGGTCATTATGTATTTGGGCAAGGCATGGAAAAACGTATTAATAAATTCTCTGCTATCCGTGCGCACCCTTCTTGTGGTCTGTGCAAAAGCACGCTTTAACTCCTGCACAAACTCTTGTGGGGCCTGATCCTCCCCACATTGTAAATTGTAGGCTGCCTTGCGAGCCTCTTGAGGATTTCTATGAGTAGAAAAATGTTTCAAAATGGCCGCCTTATAGGTGGACCACCTGGAATGATTTTGGTCCTCCAGCCCTGCAAAGAAACTGGAGTACTCTGGGGAGAATGTCCACTTTACATATTGGATACAGCTTCGGCTGTCCTTCAAATGAAAAGTCTCCATCATTTGCTCATAGAGCTCCAAGTGTTCCCAAACAGAATACTTGGCGTTCTTATGATAAGGCGTGATGACACTCCTGATTGCCTTAATCTGTTTCAATGGGTCCTTAATCAAGGCCCTTTTTGCCTTATTGGCCTTTTTGGTTCGGGTAACCCTGGTCCATTCATCTTCTGACTCAGAGGCACTGCTCCCAGAGGTTCCCGTCTGTTCTTCCAGGTTTTCCCGGATTCTGCGAGCCTGGGAATGGCTGGCAGAATGTGGGGACCTGGTCTCTTGTGTCCTGTACCGCTCAGAGGAGTCTTCAGATCCCTCCTTGCTGCCAGGATTTGATGGGTACCCCCCCCCCCCCCACTGACCTAACTGGGCAGAGGTTTTCAGGATGCCCTTAATGGGCCTACTCTCCTGGGGTTCCCCACTAAATTGCACTGTGCTTGGGTGCCCATACCCGGATGCCCGCCCTTCCATTCCTGGGTGGTACTGGCCTATGAGCCCCATGCTTCTGGCTGGATAGTAATCTGCCATCCCTGTGGCCCTGTGCTCATGTGCGCCAGGGGACATGGGGGTGGCAGAGTCCAGGGACTGAGAGAAATAAAGGCCTCTGGTACTAGGGCTCCTGGGGTTATGCTCAGGAGTTTCCCTTTCCCAGCGAACTTGGTCTCTATCCGCCCCTGCTCCCTGTTGCAATGCAAGAGCCTGCACCTTCAGTTCCTCAGTTAAGGCCTTACTAGACTCTATCAGTCTCTCCTGCATCGCTACCTGTTGTTGGAGCCTATCATTGTGCTGGCAGAGAGCCTCCTTCTCTCTCTGCGTTTCCTGATTGGTCCTGGAGCACTGGGCCAGTCTTTGCCTCCTGAGCTGTGTCCCTATTGGCCTGCTCCTGTCTTGCCAGAGCATCCTCCACCCTCCTGGTGTGCTCTAGCAAGTCCTGGTGTTCTTTTTGGAGGTCACCCAGTCCCTGGTGGGCCAGGTGATTTTCTTCCAATTTCCTTTTTAAGTGGCAGACTTCCTGGCCTAAGGCGTTTCTTTCCTGGCTAAGAGCCTGCATTTGTGCCGCCAGGTCGTCCCTCTGCCTTTGAAAGGCACCAGCTTTCTGGCGTTCTTCATCAAACTCTGCCTGGGTATCCAGGTCTTTCAAAATCAGCTTTTTGCTCTCTGCCTTCACTCTATCTAGATGACTTTGCAGGGTGGCTACCTGCTCCATGCATGCCCTGTTAAAGTCTAATTGTTGCTCCAGCTTTTTCTGGCTCTGCAGTAGGGAGTCCAAACCTTCTTGGTACTCCTTCTGCAAGGCCAGAAATCTGGTATCCTGGTCAGCCTTTTCCTGTTGCAGGATGTCCATATCCCTCTTTATTTTAATGATGTGCTGTCTACTCTCATTTTCTGACTCCTGGCTCCCCTGCAGCCTCTGCTCAGAAGAGACCAGGTCAGATTGGACCTTCTCTAACGCCATCTGTCGCTTATTCGCCAGATCTTGGCTTTCAGTACATTTATCCTGCATGTCTCCCATATATAGGTACAGGTATGCGGCTATCCTAACCATCTTGTCTTGTTCATCCTTAGCTTTAGGAGCCATGTATAGTTCACTCAGGGCCACATGTAGGGGACCCTGATCTCCCCACATATCTGACCCTGTTTCCGTGACCTGTTGCGTGATGGCCTGCAACCAGACCATCTGGTCCTGGTGAGTCCACTCACCTCTCACAAATAACTTATGTAAGAAGTGCTCTCTGGCTATTTTCATGTCTACTAAGGTCGTCATTCTAGAGATTGGTCTCTGTCCTGACTTACAGAAATTAGTATTTTATTTTTGCAAAACAGACCTTTTTCTTAGAGCGTTCCTTTGAGGAGTGCTTTACAGCGTAACACAGCGTGTGCTCCGACCGGATATGTGTATCTGGTCAGCTGGCACGCTGTATTAATCTGCACAAGTGATAGATCTGACCCAAACGTCCGGCACGAGCCCCCAATTTGTAAGAGGATTCAATTCAACACTACAGCTAAGTCAACGCCTAGTCTGGAATACTGAAATGAAACCCTTATTAATATATCTTTATGTCCAGTTCATACGTTCTGGATGACTACCCCTATATAACACCCCTCTCTTGGAATCCTCCTGACCCCACTGAGCCAAGAAGTAGTTCTGTTTTGCAAGTTTAAAAGGTTTATTTGATAATTTAAACAATAAATCTATATATCACACTTTATAATAAATTAATAATTGAATATCACACTTAATCTGATATGATAAAGATTAACAACGGAGAATCTGGCACTAGCACACTTGTGACTAGGAACAGAAGAAGAAGGTGGTAGAGAATGCTTTATAGAGTTCAGATGGATGTAATGTTGAATGAAAATGCAATACAGAAAATACTCAATATGATTTCAACAAAACAATGTAATCACTTTTCTCTGGCAATCCCCTCCCCCCTTTATGCAATGCAAGGAAATGGAAGGAAAGCACACAGTTCTCAGAAATGCAATCAAATGTAATTCAGTTCACCCCAGCAAGCTTAGACTACAGATCGGAGTTTTAAACACAGGCCCAAAATGCTTTTACCTGTGCTGGCAATGAAGTGAAAAAATATGCTAAAATGCTTTTAATTCCCTCTTGAGGTTCAGGGTGAGTGGTATCAAGTTAATATTAGTCCAGGCTCACCTTAGCAAGGATCTAGGGTGTAACTAGCAGGTTAAGCGAATTTTTCTTTAACGGAAGGCAAGCAGCAGCAGATTTTTACACGTGGAGAAACTTGCAAATCGCGGCAAAATTTGCGAATGCGCCGGGCGCGATTACAGAGGAACTACAAGGGCTAGCAATATCGTTTTGGGGTCCTAGGAAAGCCTGGGATCTCAGCTTCCAGATGAAAGTGACTGCAAGTCTCTAAGACAAACGGTCGCGGAGATATGAGCGATTTTGTGAAGGTCGTTTTTCAGATTTGAAATTTTAAAGTTCAAAAAGACAAGTGCAGCTTGCAACTAGAAAATGACAAGTGACAGTTAGGAGGCAGTTCTACTTAGATTAAAATAGATTGAATTATATTATTTTAACTAAGAGATTGGTTCTACACAGTTCTGCTGGGTACTCACAATCTATTTTTGAAATAGATGGGCCTCGCCACGGATCTGGTCAGGTTTTCTTCACTCGCCACGGACGGTTTCTGCGCACAGCGTCTGGGTCAGCTCTACTCTGCTGGTCTGGTCTGGGTCTCTGGTTCTGCTAACAGTGATCTGGGTCAGCTCTGCTCTCTCTCTGGTTCTGGAAATTTGATAGATTTGAAGTCTCTATGTTGGCTCTCTGGAGGTTGATGGAGGTAAGGTATGGATTTTCCCGGCAGAGCTTCCAGCTGCAAATGGATTTGAAGGTCCCTATCTGTCCTGTCTGTCTGCTTTTATCTGTTTTTAAAATGGGTGTGTGTGCAGCATCACTAGCCAGCCCCTCTCTCAACTGCCCATTGGCCCAATTCTCCCCTCTCCCATGATTGGGGAAGGAACTGTGAGTCAGAGCGATGTCATTTTATGGCTTGCAGAGAGGACACTCCCCTGTCAAATTGCACATAATCTATATTTGATAAAAAAGACATATTTGTACAGGTACACATTTGTTTAAAATTACATGCACCCCTCACATATCACAGGAGGTATACCCTTGTCCAAATCTGCTCTTCCTGGGAGCTTGCATTCAGAAATGGCAATATTTGCACTTTTTAACTGATTTTGCAATTTCGGACATTAACCCAAATTTACACACATGTGCGCAAGGAGTATGGACATTAATTGATGAAGTGTCAGATTTTTAACATGCATACATTTTGAGTAATATCCTCTTTTCCGCTAAAACCCCCCTGAACATACCACCGGGTCCTAACACGTCTTAAAATGTGGGCAGAAAAATCACAAGAATTATGGTATCATTTAAATAATTTTTACAAGTCCGTACTATGAGTTATTCATCTTTTTAGAGTTATGTTCTGGCCCCAAAGGGGTGTGGTTTCCCCCCAGCACAAGGTTGAATTTCTGGTTTTTCCAGTTCTGCCAAGCCAGCTTGCTCTCACAGGCAGTGCTCCTCCCCTGTCCTTCCAGGAGGAAGCTCCATTTACGACATCTGCAATAAACCATCTGCCTGGGTGAAGGGGGTTGCATTGTTTAGAGCTCCTGTATTCTGTGGGGGCTCCCCTTAATTCAATTATCAGAGAGATGGCATATCCTTAGTGTGGCCAGCAAAAGGCAGATAGGCCTGGGAACACAGCTGTGACTCAAGTTTCACTCCTGATGGGGGGTAGTTGGTGGGCAGAATTCAGTTCCTTAAGCCAGGTTTCAGATAAAATGTCACTTTTTATTCCCCAGTTTAAGTCAAGACAATTTTTTTCATATGCAGCTAGAATGCTGATTCTAAGTTCAAAACTATGACATTTAAACAATTGCAACCTATGTGACACTCAGAAATAGGTCACTCATTTCTTTTAAACATTTAGATTTTTAGTGTCTTTCAGTCCAAATTTACTTAAACTGCTGAAATCCACAGCTCAGCCAGTCTTGTTATAAACCTTCAAGTCACTTCAGAATATAACTTTACATTGTATCCACCTCTCAGTAGGTCTTTCTTTGGCATGTTTTGGGTTCATTTATTCAGTTTTCTACAAAAAAGTAAAATCTGGTGTTGTTTTAAAACGCCGGCTTTCTGATAGTGGTGAGTACTGGTACTGCACCCCTTTTTGGGATTTAAGAAAATGAATTCCCAACAGTTATGGGTTTGCTTTTGGCAATCAGCATTGCCATTCCCAATGGTTTCAGACTACTGTGTGGGTAGTCCAATGGTGGTTTTAGGCAGTGTCCTTCTGTGCCCATAACATCGGCAAAAATGAGTGGCAGCCTATTCTTCATGCATTTCCCTGTGCATTTTCTGGGAAGCTCTGGCCATCATGATGTTTTCCATGTCAGTACTGCACAGTTTTGAGGTAGGGCTTGGATGCATGGATAAAAACATCCCACACACAATATGCATGAATGTGCTGCTGAAGGGGTATGCCGCACACTGTACTAGGAGAAAGATATAAATATGTGTTTTAATGCAATATACAGGACCGTTTCTGAGAAAAATTGCCTAAAAAGCCAGAGTGTTTGCAATTGTTTTGTAGGGTAACACCAATTCAATACATGCAAGTCACCAACAGTTCACAGGAACATGAATGCTTTGCTTTTAAAAATGCCATGCCATATTGAAAATATGTCCCACTGGCTGCACAATGTAGACCAGTGTAGACACGTATTAACATTACAGTAAAGCATGACAAGCAAGATTTAGACATACCTAGACTGGTTGCACCAAAATGCCAGTCGAAGCAATAAAACTCAACAAGAAGAGAGCACACATTCAAGCCCTGGTCTCTGCAGCCTCTAACAACACATCCAAAACTCTTTAAAATCTGCAAGGAAATGGTCAATCCTGTTGTAGTCTCTACCTCTCTTGCTCCCTCCCAGGCCCTCTGTATGGCTCTGGCCTCTCACTTCTCTGCTAAAACTCAGGACATCTTGTCCTCTATCTCCTCTTCCTCTCCCTCTTCCTCTCTCGGCCCCCCTTTGGCCATCTCTACCTCTCCTCCTCCTTTCTCCTCCTTGTCTCTGACAACACCTGATGAGGTCTCTAGAGAAGTCCGATCTATGAAAGTGCTGTCCAAACACGTGCTCCCCTGCTCCTCCAGAACCATCAAGGACTATATTGACACCCTTGCTCCAGTCTTGGCCTATTTCTGTGATCACTCTGCGGCACTGGAACGTTCCCATCTTCCCTTAAGCACTCCCTTGTGCATCCACTCCTCAAGAAGCCGTGTGCCGAACATACCTGCCCGGCAAACTATCACACAAGTACTGCCCCATACACAAGTACAGGGACGAGGAAGAATAGGGCTCCAAGTAATGACAATTACCAGTAAGTAATCAAGGCATTAAACACAAGTAGTGGCGTAACACCATTGAGATGACTGGGCTTCAGCACTCTCCCCCTGAAATTTTGGGCTATGCTAACTCAACCTGGCTGACCTTCAGAGCAGTTGCCGCACAGAACAGGACACAGATGTTAAACGGCACCTGGGCTTCGCTGTTAACAAGGGGCCAGCAATTAATAGCATAAAGCATTTCACTGTTAGTACCTGCGTTCAAATGTCAAATTTTTTAGGCAATTTAAATTGTGATGTGGGTTTAGTACTTGCATGCCAGGGAAGTGATTGGTAGGGTAGGGGGAACAGGAGGCAGCTCATTCTCAAAGCAGTCCATAAGTGGGTGCTTTCAGACTTAAAGGAGAGAGTTTACTGCTTGTAACATTGAAGCGGCACTAGAATAGTCTAATTAAAATGTGTAAAGAAATTAGATGCAAACACAAATAATCTTGCCCCTAGTCCACCGTCCATGAAGTTAGCGCCTATCCTAACATTTGAAGGATTAGCCCCCTAGAAATGAAAGTTTTGTTGCACCCCTGAACACAAGCACACACACCATTCACCATATACACACACACACAAACACACACCCAGCCATCTATACATTTAAGTGTGAACCCTTTCACCATACAGGCACACCCAAGCAGCCACCCGTACATTTAAGTGTGCAGCCTTTCACCATAGAGGCACACACACCTAGGCACCCACCCATACATTTAAGTGTGCACCCTTTCACCATACACTCACATAAGCAGTCACCCATACATTTGTGTGCACCCTTTCACCATACACTCACACAGGCAGCCACCTACACATTTAAGTGTACACCCTTTCAAAATACAAATGGGTTGAGCAGAGCCCTATTACTTCAAAAAGAAATAATTTCTTTTTGAAGTCACTCTAACTTCATAGAGAAATTATTTCCATTAAGGACTGAACCATAATGGAAATCATTTATTGATGAAGGCAGAGTGACTACAAAAAGAAACTTTCTTTTTGAAGTCATAGGGCTCCCCCACCCCATGACATGGAGGCCTCCAGCCTGGGGTCTTCCATGTCATGGGGTGGAGGGAGCCCTCAGATTTCAAAAAGAAAGTTTATTTTGTAGTCACTCTGCCTTCATAAAGAAATTATTTCTGTTACAGAAATGTCTTTATGAATACAGAGTGAATTCAAAAAGAAATATAAAAAATTAGAAAAAATATATATTTTTATTTTTGTTCTCCAAGTGGCCCCCGTTACGCCAGTGCTGCTAGACCGGAATGGCATAGCCATAGCTGCATTCTATGGTGCATGGATGGATGACTGTGCCTGCGGCCTGTGTCCACAGACGTGGTGTAAGGTATGCGGACCGTATGTATTGATGTAGTTTGGCTGCAGCGTTTTCTTTTGGTCTAATGTGGCCGGCATGGTCTCGTTATTTGTGGTCTCTCTGGAGTGAAAGTGTGAGCAGCTGGGCTGGACCAACAGGCTGAGGGCGTGGGGAATGAGGAGGACGATAAGGGGAGAGGGAGGACAACTGTGAGGGCGAAAGGTTTGTTGTGGAGTGCCTTTGCAAAAGCGCCTAACAAAGGGCGCTACGGTAGGAAGTAAGGCGCTTTAGAATCTGGATTTTGGGATTGGGGTAACAATGAATGGTTGAATGCAGTGGCACCTGGATTTGGGAACAGCTGGGTGGTGGGAGAGACACCTTACTGGGATACAGCAGTATACACTAAATAGATTGGCAGGCAGTGAAGTACAGGGGTATTTGGGTTTGGGACAGCAGTATAATGGGAGAAAATGCCTAATGGGTCTTTCAGCAGTCAAATACAGTAGCACCTAGGTTTGGGGGACCTGGATAATGGGAGGAAACACCTAATGGACTTTTCAGACGGTTGTATAAAGTAGCACCTAGTTTTGGGACACCTGGATAATGGGAGAAAAACGCCCAATGGGTCTTTCAACAGTCAAATACAGTAGCATTTGCGTTTGGGACACCTGGATAATGGGAAAAAATTGCTAAATTGGTCTTTCAATTTGGCACAATCTTACAAAAATCAAGCTAAATATGAGGTATGGCTATCTGGCACAATCAGGCTAAATGCTATTGGAGAAAGGAGATATGATAGGGTCAGACAGCCTGATGGGGGACAGTGATTGCTGGTCACTATGTTCAGACCTAATCTTAACAATTCTGTCTAGATTTGATGCAAGCTAGTGTTACAGTTGTCTAGATGTGACGCAATGCTAGTGGTGAAAGGACCTAGCAATGCCAGTATGACAACTTTGAGATTACTCTTGTGGTGGCTGTTCTTAATACTGCCAGAATTGCCACTTTAAAAAATACTTGTGGTGGCTGTGCCTAATAATGCCAGCATTGCTACTTCAAGAACTCACATGTTGTGGCTGTGTCTATTAGTGCTGATATGTCCCCTTTAAGTGTACCTATGTTGATGCTGTGCCCAAACGTGCAGCACTGCCACTGTAACAAAACATGTCCATTGTAGCTGTGATGCCAGCATTGTCCTTTAGCACTTTGTCTTGCTGCCAGTGTTTGAAACATGGCATAATTGCCATAAACATCTGCCAGCACCTCCCCAGTCCAGCGCTCCAACCTTCGGCTGCCCAATATCCTGTAACCACTGTCCATGCACACACAGCATTCGCATGCACATGCACATACATGCATTCACCACACACACATACAGATACACACACGCCCCCTCTTGCATGTACGCGCAGTCGCGCACACATACACACATTCAACCATGAACTCACACAGACTTTCTTTAAACTTGCCTGTTCTTATCTAGACAACCTCAGCACCCAAAGAAGTGTAAGTCAAGATTTCTCCAGGAGTACTGCATCCTGGGTGTGCACTGGCGTCAGGATCTTAGCACCCCAAGTAGCACGTCATCAGTATGATGCTCACGAGCGCCCACTACTTAGAAATCCCCATGCAGTACCTCAGGCAGCATGCATGAAGAACATTCTTTGAGTAAAGAGAACTGTGCCCAATCTGTGAGAAATGATAATTTGTCAATATGTGGTCTTTCAAATATTTGCAAAACCTAGTTCAAGTGCTTAAAACATCAGTAACCGATTCTCTCCCATTCTTCTTAGCTCATCAGTTGGAGTTTTTCAAATAAGTAAGTAATTTGAAAAAAGATGTATTTCACACATTTAACACAAGTATGAATGTTTCATTCGCAAGTCCTCTTTTATCCCATTACGGGTTTCGAGCACTGCTGTTCCTCAGGACCTAGTGATGCAAGTAAAAGTGATACATTTCCAAAGAACGTTTCAGTTATTGTGTTGATACACTGAAGCGTGTGTCTCTTTCGTGCCTCTATCACTGTGAAAGGAATACCTCCTTTGATTCATTGATCGGATGTTCTAATGTTGCAGTTGCAATATTACGATCAGTGTCCAATATTTTTACCCTGATTGTTAAACTTCGAACTCTTAACGAAATACACTTTCTTGCACTGTTGATCACAGCCTTATCAGGGACATCATTTCAACAAAATGCCAGGGGTAGTGGAAGTGACATCACATCACCCTTCACCTCTGATGACATCTCAGAAAGTGATGCCATTTGACCCACCCCGAAGTGACATCACTGGAAGCGATGGCACACGACCGTTTACCCCTTGACAAAACAGGAAGTGGCATCACATAGCATTGTTTCTAAGTACACTATGAAAAATATGATTACAATATCACTGTAACGTGATATACATTTCATACAAGAATGGATCACCATATGTATCGGCAGAAAAAAGCATGCTATAACTGCAACTTGAGAAAAGCAAAATGCATAGTCCGAAATGGATGCTTATTCTACTCTAAATGCTTCTTGGAGGAATGTGTTTGCATTGTGAATTTGAGGTGTTTAAGAACAGACTAAATCAGTGACTCACCCCCTGAAGTGTGCCTGAAATAAACCTTTAATGAGTCTAGCAATTACTGTATAGAATCCAGAAAGACACATTATTTTGTTATTCCTATTCTTTCTTATTTAGGGTCACTGCTCAATGTGTTACACTTGTGGAAACCCCTGTTATTTGTAAGAAGCCTGAATAAGAAAGCTAGCCACTCTACAAACAAAGAGCCACATGGCATTGGCCACAGTCCAGGAGCTTCAATTTGTAAAAAAGAAAGCAAAAACATGTTTCTTTTTAGGGGTATCAAGGGACACCTCATGGGTCACAAGTGCGACCTCTGGCGACTCCTAATGACGTCCCTGAGCCTTATTAGTTTCCTGAAGTCCTTTAAGACCAATCTCCAGTACTTATTATTCTGTGCTGCAGCTGCCGTGTAAGGGGCCCCAAAAAGCATGCCTGCGAACCGCAGCCAGCATATCTAACGGGCCATGCAAGGCTATGAATGCAAAATACCTCCGCTATTAAAAGGTACATGGGGCAGGCACAGGCCTGGATATTGAAAGAACAAACCATAAAACCAGACCAGGAGTGTCCCTCAGCTGCTTGCAGTACTCACATGTCAATGAGTATGCCCCCCTCCACCACCCGCAGGCTCCTGTATAATTTCTGCAAGGGCTCACTCACCATGTCAGCCATTACAGAGTATCTCTATACTTAACATATTGCTGTGTACTTCACTCTGGCGCCCACGTGTCCTTTGCTGGTACCATATATGGTATAAATAACAAATAAACAAGAAATCTTGCCAATATCATGGCTGCAAACAAAATGTACTGCTTGTGGAAACCAGCGCATGTGACTCCACCTTTGAAAACAATTTCAAAATCACTGCTATGTCAAGATACAAGTAAGATTCAAAACAGGCTTAATAAACAATGAGATAATTAACAACCATTAAGTCTCTTACAGAAAGTTAATGATAGCTTGGTGGTGTCTTTATGCAAGTTGTAAAAGCTCCCTTGCAAAATGGCTCCCTTGGATTTAATCAGTGAGTGGGAGTGAAGTGCCTGGGCATATTATAGGTCTTAATGTTTTTGCATTAAAGGGAGCTTGAATGCTACTTAACATTGCTTTAAGCAAGTAACAGAATTACGGGGATTTTGTGGATAACAGAAAATAAACACACAGCGAGCCAGTCTTGACATAATCCAGGCCACAATCACCAAATCTACTACAGTAATTTACTTTACGCAAAGTCAAGGTTTACGCAGATCAACAAGTCTTTCCTTAGGCCATTGACCATCGTAGAGAACAAACACAGAAAACCTGAATGCTTTTGCTTCACTTGAAAACACCAATACAATTATGGTGAGTTTAAAAAGGCTTGGAAAAAAAACCTACATAATAGTTTCAACCTGATTAGGAATCAGTCTTGAGAGCCTTGTGGTTGGAGCTTTGGGTCATGCTTACAAAACACCAATTCATTTTTGGTTACTGTGCAACACGAAGATTTTAAAATACAATGGGTTCAGTACAAGTTTGGAGGTATTTCAGAGGAAAATCCTCTGAAATACCACCAAACGGATTTGGCGTTATTGCCACGTGGACAGGAGGACTTTTCGCCTGATTACAAGTATTGGTAGTGGTGTAAATCCCCATATATTCTGGGTCCCTTGGTAATTCCCCCAATTCTGCAGATTTTTTGACGTTGAGTGGCAAGATTTACCTCTAGGTGGTATAACTCATTTACCGCAATGCAGGCAGTAAACAAGAAGTAACGGAAAGGGGCTGCATGACTCAATGGCCCTCATTACGACCCTGGCGAAAATCGAAAAACGATGGCGGAAATGCAATACCGCCATCGAATAGCGCTCGGTGCGATTATGACCCGTCACCGTAAAGTACGATGCCATTAGCGACACCGTAGTGAACGCCAACACTAACTGCACCAAGTACGCACACGGGCGCCATGCCAAACCGTAATTACCACCATGGCGTAATGGTACGCGAATTCCGATCCAAGCGGACATGTACCTAACGCCATCAAGCATGGCGGAATGTACCATTCCGCCATGGTGAGAAGTACGGCTTCGCGAATCAACCGTAAACGGCCCTACTGAGTGCCTGTACACCACTCCCTGGCCACATTGCACAACTCCTCGTAGGTGCAATGAAGACACAAATGCAACCAGTGAAATGTACAAGCCACCCATGCATGCCAACGAACAAATGAATCTAGGGGCTCCAAGTGCCTTGTGAGTGGCCATCCATTCATGCCATGGCACCATTGCCGCACTGATGCAGCACAGGCATGTGAAGGTTCAAGTACAGCAACATGAGCAGAAAAATGAGACAAACAAAAACAGGCCCCCCCATCGACTGACACCAGTGTAAGGCAACATACAAAGCAGTATCCTGAGGGAGACTGCACCAGCCCTGTACTCCTGCCAGTAAACCAACCAACCATCAGCATAAGCATGGACCACACAAGTTGGCAGAGTGACTGAGCAGCCAGGCACATCTCAAGAGGGGCCAATGGGAGCTGCAGGGCACAGATAGCACGAATACAGAAGCCATTCCAATGGACATGACCTCAGTCTCCCTCCAAGAAACGCACGCAAACACAGGCACCTGTGACCAGCCATATTCTGATAATCACATCATTCCACCAATCCACCTGGCTGACCGGCATCTGTTACACAAAAGCAAATCCCCCGCCCATGAGCAGGACATCATTAAAACAGTCACAATGGTAGCCCCTATCCCTGACCACACTGGGCTTCGTAGGCAAACGCGGCCAGTACAGTACCACGCAACTATACTCAGAAGCCGGAACCCAATGCAGATCTTCTCACAAAACATTGCACCACAAATAGGAATATGCTACATTACTTGCAAAGAAGAACGCTACACGGTTAAAATCAGAATAGACATTTAATGCACCACAAAATCACCAAGCCCATACAGCCATTAGGACATGAACCCCAAAATACATTTCATCATTGTGGGCTGCATCCGCAATAAATGACCAGCTTCTTCTTGTGTGACGCCCTGTTCCTTCATGGTACACAGGGGCTACATTCACGTTCAAAAAGGCAACATGGAAGCGCCTAGAACGGCAGGGCCGTCCCATTAGGTAGGCACTAGTCCAGCTGAAAGCTCGAAATGTTGCTCCTAGCCACTAGTACTGCGTAAGGGCATGTGGCCCATTGGCGATCGTCCCATAAGATCGTAATGGTGCTCCACTGATTAACTCGAAGCAGCAGGTGCCGGGAGTAAAAGCCATCTGCAGGAGTGGCATACAGATGGCAGCGGCAAAAGGGGAGGAGATACCTGTCACCCAAATGAAATGAAAAAGAATAGTAGGCCATCAGAACTTGATTCGTATTACTCACTTCAATGATCACACTAAATCTACAGCCATATGCATGCTAGCCCACTCCAAAGGATTATTCCCACCCAAAAATCACTTGCGAATCATAACTATGAAAATCGAGCTGGAAACACTATTACACACGAGTGCTTGTGTGCATTCGTCTGTCAAAACAGAATCCATTCGATGGGATTAGTAACGTGCATAGACACAAGTGTATGAAGGCGCGTCGAGACAGGGAGGGTACAACAAGGGCAGATAGACGATGGTCCCACTATGGCAGCTCTGCATCACATAGCGCAGGGGAGGTGGATAGATTCCAAAAAGCCCTGTACATGGCAAACTCTCCATTAAATCATCTGTCCATGCATCCATACATCATTTCCTCATCCCTGTATGAAAACGCCTGATTATTTACTCACATCACATGTGAAATTTCCATTGAGTCTGTGCGTAATGCAGTCTGCGAAATCCACTGTGCTCCAGGCCGGGATTCCAGTGTTGTGAAGTAAGATGTATTTGGGAACGTCCTGCCTCATCGTCCACTACGCTATTGCGCATCCCATACTATTCATATCAATCATTGCATTCTCGCCATGGCCCCTGTCCCAAGGACACTAAACAATAGAACGTTATATTTGCAGTCAGACCTGTGGGCGTCTCATCGCCGCTAGCTGAAGACCGAAAGCGCCATCCTTCGAATACCTCATTTGCAACATCACGTCGGAAAGGCATCTGTGACCGCTCGAAATCACACATTCATCCATGTAGTGCGGCATTGTGTGTAAATGCAAACTGGCTTCACTCACAAATGGGACGCCCCGCCCGTCGGTGAACCGCGGTACAGTGCTGCATGAGGGTCCACCGTTAATCGAGCACTACATTCCACTGACCCTTCACAAGTTTGTTCGCGACTGCAAAGATAGTATGTGAAACAATGGAACCATAGCAGAATGAACATATGAACCAATATTTCACTGCCATCGGGATCATATACATGATTGTAATAGCAAGATGCCATGCGTCGAATTGCAGCGTTGTGTGCGGGACGTGCTCGCCCAAAGGGGATTGCAGCTTGCACAGGTGGAATGAATCACCACAGGTGGAGGCAATAGAGCTTGAAAACACATAAATTGCACACCCAACCCCCTCCCACACCCACAACAAAATGCTACCGGCAGGACTAGCGATGTTGGCCCTGGGGGACCTGATTGCACTGCAAGTACTCCAACTTCAAGAAGAAGACGAACAGCAACTACTACAACAAGCGGCCGCACAGAGGAGACGCAGGAGGAGGAGGAGGGCAAGGCAGGGCCAGCAAGGCCCGCCAGCACAGCCACTACCACCACGCAGGCAGCCCGCAATCCCACGCCTCCGAGCACATCCGTTCAACCTCACGGATGAGCAGATCCACACCCTCTACCGTTTGGACCGGGACACCATAACCGCCATTGTGGATATGACACAGGCTGACCTTGTCAGCATGATAGATAGCCCAACCGCCCTTCCACCCCTACTGAAGGTGGTGTCTGTACTCCACTTCCTGGCCACAGGCACCTACCAGCACACAGTCGGACAGTTGCATGGCATTTCACAGCCAGTGTTCTCACGGACACAATTGCAAGTGCTCGATGCCCTCCTGAAGCACGCAGACGACTACATCTCTCTACCACTCTCGGAGCAGGAAATTACGAACACAAAAGTGGGATTCCATGCACTTGGCGGCATACCGGGTTGCATTGGTGCCATCGACTGCACCCATGTGGAATTGGTCGTCCCGCATGCCATGGAGGCCCAGTACCGCAACCGAAAACAATTTCATTCTCTGAATGTACAAATGGTGTGTGACTCCAAGAGGATCATTACCCATTGTTGTGCCCGATTTCCTAGATCAACCCATGATTCTATGGTTTTGAGGAACTCTACAATACCACGCTACATGGAGCGACACGCAGGGAACAGATCCTGGCTACTCGGTGAGTCTCATTTCATGCATGATAATGTGGGGTATGTGATGCGGCAATGACCTGGCAGGAAGGGGGGGGGCGTACGTAGCAATGTCATTCCACAAACATCCTTTATTGTCCACATACAGGTGATGCCGGGTATCCACTGAAGAGATGGCTCCTTACACCACTCCGGAACCCACAGAACCAGCCTGAGGAGGACTACAACCATGCCCACTCACGTACCCGTGTAGTCATAGAGCAGGCATTCGGCCTACTGAAGACTCATTTCCGCTGCCTCAGCAGGTCTGGCGGGGCACTCCTGTACCGCCATGTGAAGGTGGCAAAGATGGTCATGGCATGTGTCATGCTACACAACATGTGCGTACGTAGAAATGTGCCCATGCCCCCTGACGCAGAACTGCAAGCACCTGTAGATGGTCATGATGAGGGTGGGGATGTGGCAGCACCTCAAGGAGTCCGCGAGGCACAGGAGGGCCGAGACATTCGTCAGATTCTCATAGATTCATGCTTCTAGCACTCACGCCTGGTGGCTGATACATGGACACGGGACTTGTGGCACTGTGTGTGTCTGGAACATGCACAATATGGACTGTACGCCTATAATGGCCTCGTACACAAAGATCAATGTCCACACATCTCATTGGATGATAGTGAAATGTTTATCGCATATGTGAAATTATGTTACACACCCCATCTACCCGCCACCCAAGTGAGCCCAACACACCCCCTCCACCCTCCTACCTCCCCCCGGACACCAGTGTCCAAAGGTGCTCATTGTCAGTGGGCAGACGCTATTGCAAGCCCCCTCTCCGGGTATCAGGGGCACCCCTGCCTGTGGAGCGCAGGTTCCTCCCAGATCTACGTTGGGGGCTGCCCTGGACGGAACTTGCAACGGATGATGTCTCTGCCTGCTCACGTCCATGCATGTCCCTGAGGGTTTGTGAGAGCTCAGTGAGCACACGGCGCACATCGGCAAGTTCAGCACATACGTCTTTGGACGTCGCATGCAGTTCCCCACTCAGGCTCTCTGTGCTTCTCTCCATTTGTACTCTCAGGCTCTCGGTGCTTCTCTCCATTTGTGCCCTTAGTGTCTCTGTACTTCTCTCCATTTCTGCCCTAAGTGTCTCAGTAGATGTTTCTATGGCTGACTTAGTACCCCCACATTCATCAGCATGGTCCTTGAGGAGCGTGGCCAGTTGCTGCTGTTGCACGAGGGACTGTTGCCTCTGCTGGGCCATGGCCATTTGCGGTGGTGTCACAGAGGGGCTGGTCACCTCATGTTGCCTTGCCACAGGGCTTGTGGGGGATGGCCAGTCGTCGTCTTGTGGGTGCCCCTGCGTGGTATCCTCATGGTGTACGGGATGGAACAAACAGGGGGATTGAGACAGGTCATGGATGGATCTTACTTCGACATCCCCGTTTTCTGTGTCGGAGCATGCTGCCATTAATGCAGTGTCACCTATGGTGCTGCTGCCACCAGAAGCAGTGCCTTCTGTGGCATCCATTGGGGGGACCTGTGGTGGTGCTGTTGTGGGCATGCTGGCTGCTGGGGTGCCTGTTGAAGTTCCCTCCTGTGTGCTGTCACTTGATTTGTGCTGCTGCCGTGTCTTGATGCGTGCAGCTGAGGTGGGGGGTCTTTGGCCGTTGGTCTTGGCCCTCTTTGCAGGTGTGCTGGTAGGGGTGTCCTGGAGCTCGTCGTTTGAATCGGACCCTGTGGTGGAGTAAAGGAGGGCGAGCGTTATTAATGGGTCTGTTGAAATTGGAATGGCAATGTATCACATGCATTGGGGTGGTACCTGAGGGTGATTTGGGTCGGGGCCTTGGAGGTGGTTTCATTTTTGTGTGGATTGAGGATGCAGTTGTTTTGCAGACTGCAGTTAGGGTGTGCATGCTGCACGTGTAGAGGGTGTTTTTAGGGTTTTTAATTATTTATGTATTTATTGTGCGTTTTAAAGTGCGCTATCAGGCCAATGTATGTGGACGTTCTCATGGACATGTGTTACTGTTGCACTATGTGGACACATGGTACTTCACATGATTGGACATTGTGGTTTTAGCATTGTTTTATTTGGCCCACCTACCTGATTCTTCGGATGTCTGCACTCCTTTCTCCATCCCTCCGACTCCCTCTATACTCTCCATTCCAATGGTGGACGCACAGATTTCTTCCCAGGGGGTCAACTTGATGGGTGATTCCGATCCTCCCCCAGTGGCTGTGGCAATGTTTCGGTTGGCAGAAAGTATGCTCCGGACGCGTATCCGCAGGTCGTCCCATCGCTTTCTGCATTGCTGTGGGTTGCGGGGTGCGGTCCCCACCGCACTTACCCGCTGTGCCACCAGGGCCCGTATGG
The DNA here is from genome assembly GCF_040938575.1 of Ambystoma mexicanum. NCBI lineage: Eukaryota > Metazoa > Chordata > Amphibia > Caudata > Ambystomatidae > Ambystoma > Ambystoma mexicanum. The sequence goes on from NC_090922.1 coordinate 290,428,702, forward strand.
CCTTCTTGTTCGCAAGTGCCATCCTGGTCATTTGCGTCGAGAAGACGACGGCAGCATTCACCTGGAGGGTCTCTGTGAGCACGGTGAGTTCCTCACGGGAGAAGTGGACCTGCCGCTTGCGGTCGCACGCTTTTTTCGCTACTTTTCCCATTGTTATTGTTTTCACTAGGGTGGATGACGGGTTGTGATGTGTCTCAGGGTAGTATTTTTAATGGTTGTGTGGGAATTCTGATTTTATAGGTGTACGGCGTGCTGTTTCCCGTTCCGGGACCATGTTTTTACTTCCGTTTCCGTATATTTACGGTCACCGTACTTTCCGATTGCCACTCATTACGGTGACCGCTAAGATGGGTGGCGGAATTGCACCTAGGGCGCCGTACGACGGCGGTGGGGGGCGTTTTGGGGACATTTCCGCCATCGCGGACATTGCACTTCCGCCATGGAGTAGTGCTCGTGCCCGATGGGTCGGAATTAGCCGCACTTTGCTCCGTCGTGCAATGGCGGAAACGCTATTTACGCTGTGGCGGTCCGGTCAGTCACTTTCCGCCAGGGTCGTAATGAGGGCCAATGTCATACAGACCCCTCCCTTGTTTCCCATTTTAGAACTCCATTGGGGTCAAGCAGTATTACCTCATGCGGCATATCACATGGGTACTACTCCTGAGTAATGCTTTTGTGTGGAGGACAGTTCCTCGAAGCAAAAGCTGGCAGGAGCGTATGTTACACTTCTGAACCTCGGAATTTTGGCCAAGTGGGGAAACATCTGGTGTTCTAAAATTTGAGATGTTCTCCCTCTTCTGCCGAACTTTTAATTAGGCCCCTGGTCACCTTAGCCTTTGGTACTTCTGGGAGGTACAGCTTTTCACAGAAAGTTTTCATTTGCCCGCTAAATGTGGGAGCCCTTCAAGTATAATGCTTTATATGTCAAATTATTAAGTTAAAACATAATTCTGGCTTCCAACGGAAACACATGCTCGGCTGAAAGAATAGGTGCCACGTGGTTATGATGCCTTGTACCCTTTCCCAAATGGCAGCAGAATGAAAAGCAGAAGGGGCGGGCCCAGCCTAATACGCAGTAGCACTTTTCGCTTTTGTAACGGCTTGGCAGGCCGATACATGATGGTCTAGAGAGTTGTCCAGGGTAATTCCCATCGTTGTGAATAATAGAAACCTTCCAGCCATTACCTTTCAGTTTTGCTTGAAGTCACTCTGTGTGGGACGGGTATGCCAGACATGAAACCAGAGCTTGCTGGGCCCAGGAGAGATCCAAGCTACAACTGACAGATTATGTACAGTGAGCCGAAAATGGCCTTGGGTTGTGTGTGGTGTGGTCTCGTGCAGAAGGGCTGTATCCTGGCAATATAGGCTGGGGTGCCTCTTCTGCAGTGGGGCCTAGCCCTATTTGCATTTGGTTGTTCCCCATCTCTAATAGCAATGCAGACTGAAAATCAGTGGTCTGGAAGGTTGCCCAGAGCAATGACAGTGGTTATAATTCCATTCAGTGACTACCTGCTATCACTATTCTGTTTTGCTAAAGACACCCTGTGTGGGGCTGGTTTGCTGAGGCATTGGGTCTGAAGCTTTCTAGGCCTAGAGCTTCTGGCTAACCTCAATGATTGTGCCCAAAGAGGTCGAAACGCGGCTGTGACTGCTTTGGAGCTTGCCTGAAAGGATTGTGAGCTAGCAAATCAGGTTTGACTGCCCCTTTGCGGTGCGACCAGACCTGAATTGCAAATGGCCTTTATCCTTCTCTAATGCCATGACAGGCTGAAATGTTATGGTTAGGCAGGCAGCCCACAGCAATGGCAGTGGTTGTTATTAATTGAAAACCTAACCGCAATTAATCTTAAATTTTGTTGTTAAGGGAGAAGAGATACATTATAGCAATCACTACCCTCAAGGGGGTGCGTAGAGCTGGTGATGGGCCTTGCAGGGATTCAGAACCGTTAATGGCCCTGTCCACCCCCAATCTCCTGTGTAGAATACGAAGATGGCTGTTGCCATGGCAAATAGAAAAGGGAGTTGCTCTTTCCTTGGCAGGATGCTGAGACGACGCTGGTCTGGGGTGGAGAAGAAGAGCAGATAAGGGGGTCATTACAACTTTTGCAGTGTGGGAAACATGCTGGTAATTCTGTTACCAGCACTTATCCCGCCCCGCAAAAATACAGGTTTGCCGGTGGAGGTAAATCAGGCCCCCGCCGGAAAACAAATGCTGGTGTTACTGGCACCGGTATTACCAGTACCAGTAATACCGGCAGTCCCCTCCAGGGAGTCCTATGGGGATTTACAGCCCTTTCCGTCACCTGTAATATCCAAGTAAGACTGGGATATCAGGCGGTGGTAGGTCAGATTGCCGGTATCCCGCCGGAATTACCGGCAAACTTCTAATGGCCTCCCAAGCAGTGTTGCATGGGGAGGTGAGGATGCTGGTAGGATGCAGGGAAAAAAAAGTAGGATCCTTGAGGAAGCGGTTAGGGGAAGCACAGCAGATGACTAAAATGGACCGGATAAACGGCAGACATCCATGGGTAGGTGCAGAGGTAGCCAAGAGAACGTGGGCTTTGCTGTGGGATTTTGCCCACGTATCCAGCAATTATTTGACTTCTAGGGGGCGTGGAGTGTGAGTGTACGGCCTACTGCAAGAAAGTGTCAGTGCAGTGCCCCCCCTGATTTGGATGTGGAACTTGCATAAGATTTCTAGACTGACACTATCAGAGGTGTTCATAAACAGCACTAATGGCAGGTGGCTGTCCTTACGAACTGTTGAGTGATCAGTGTGTCAATGTTCTTGATGAAACTACTTGATGGGTGTTGAGGGGTGGTACCATGTGACTATTTTCAAGCATGTGGAGGGGCTTGTAAACACTGGGTGTCAATTGCACAGTAAAAAATCCAAATACCACCAACAGGCTATGTGTCCCTCCTCAAAACACATCACCCTGCTATTAGTACTGCTATGCCAATTGTTTTGGCTTCAAAGGCAACGCAAAAGCCACAACTAAAAAGCAGTACCAGTCACCACAACTCAGTAAAAATGTTCCTTTCACAAGGAGAGCATATGACTCTGCTTTTGCTTTACATAATCTGTGAACACATTGATTGTCCTCTACTGTTATAGCATTTCCCATATTGTGAGCTAGATTTCACCACCAAATGTAAATTCTACTCTCTCCTTATTGTGCTTATCTTTTAAACAAAAAACATGGGACTGATAATTAGGGCCTGGTTCATGGAAGGTGTGCAGAGATCCGGCAAAGGCTGCACACTGGAAACGCATTTGCGCGAGCCTGTGCACAGAAGTTTATCTTCTCGCTCCGTGTATCCATGGAATTGTTCACGCAATGTGACCGTATTTGCAAGTCAAGGCAGGAAATCCCCTGGCACACCCCACACAAAGCAAAAAGAGCTGCATACACCTTGCTTTGATTGCTCCTCAGGCACGAACACAGGCACCCTTGAAACAGTGAATGGGGTCCTCGGCAACCAGGTCTGCACCTCGGGGAAACTGCACAGGGTCCCCCATAACTATTACCGGCACCCCGACAACATGCATACAAATGTCTGTAATGCAGGTAAAACTCCAGAAAAACTGTGTGCAAACCCCCGTAAACCATTCATGCACCCCGCTACACTGTGTACGCGTCCCCCAAAGTTGGTTCTGAACCCTGTCTGCGTGCACATACTCCTAAATCCAACATGCAATCTCGCTGTGCAGAGGTGATTCCTATGTGCAAGTGTCTACTTAGATTGAGGGCTTTGCATAAGCCTTTCACTGACGAGAGCTTGCATGGTCAGATCTATGAATACGTTTCGTTCCGTGCATTTGTGGGTGTGCGTTGGACTGCCTGCGGCCCGTTCCTCGTAACGCACACATTTTCCCATGTTCTTCACCTTTTTGCGTATTCCACCCCTTATACTGGCCTCTGTGTAGGCCACGTCCATGCTCTGCGAGGTGTCTGGCGCAGGGCGATCGACTGCACGCAGAGACGTGTTGAGAATGCGCGAAGTCCCGACAAAGTACAAAAAAGTCCTGTGCAATCTATTCCATGAATCGACAAAAGGGATTTTGCTTGCAGTTTGCCGCGCAATGTCCCTGTTTACTGGGCAGATAATTCCATGAATCAGGCCCTTGATGAATTTTCCTCCATGCAGAAATACCCCCAATATTCATGGCCCTTTTATATGTTCCAGCCTTAATTATAATAACATATCCTTCTCAGGCCTTACCAAATACAGTTCCAAATCGATAGGGTATTTAAAGTGAAGAATTCACCAAAGCCACACATTTTTAAGCTCCATAAAGCTAACTTGGCTCAACTCACCACAAAATCCCCAATGGCTCCCTGTTCAAGCTTGAATACACACTTTGAAAGTGAAAAAGATATTGAAATCACATTTTTAAATTCAAATAACCTATGTGTGCTCAATCAGCATATGTGGAATTCTAAAGAGGAATGTCTGAGAAGGGGCAAATTATGTCAACACACAGAGCCTGGGGGTCATTTTAGAAAAGGGTGGTGCAGGAAACAAGTGTAAGAGCAAGGCGTAATGCTTTTACACCTCCATTTTCCTCTCACGCCCATTTTCGAGTCCACAAAGGGTGGAGAAGGGGCATGGAGAACAGTTTACATATCTGCAGTGCTTTTCTCCTCTGTCTTGTGTGTGCACTATGTTATACACTGGCATGAGGTTTTCACGCAGGTATAAAATGAATACATTCCAAAGGTGTCCTCCTCAAATCAACACTTGCTAAGCGGCATGCAAATTTCAAAGAAATCATTAAGTGAACTATGGCCTTCATTACCGATGTGGTACGAATTGGTGGTAATGCGGCAGTAATACTATTACCGCCACAATACGGCACCACCCAACTACGAGAGCGGTAATATCGCCCAAATCCCCCATGGAATCCTATGTTCTCCAGTTCCTGAGATGATATGATAAGTCATTTATAACGTGCCTGTACAGAAGTCCTTATAGGTGTGACATGACAAGGAAGGGTAGACAGTGGGAGGACAAAACAAATGATTTTACTAGGCCTTGTGCCATTCAGATCATGCAAGTGTGAGGGGGTGTAAGAGGATTCAATTCAACACTACAGCTAAGTCAACGCCTAGTCTAGAATACTGAATGAAAACCCTTATTGATATATCTTTATGTCCAGTTCATGCGTTCTGGATGACTACCCCTATATAACACCCCTCCCTTGAAATCCCCCTGACCCCACTGAGCCAAGAAGTAGCTCTGTTTTGCAAGTTAAAAGGTTTATTCGATAATTTAAACAATAGATATATATATATCACACTTTATAATAATTTAATAATTGAATATCACACTGAATCTGAGCAGTAATCAATAATGGATAGTCTGGCACTAGCACACTTCTTTATAATCAATGATGAGTGGTTATAGGATGGATAAGATAGCAACAATACTTTATGGTTTCAAATGGATGCAAGGTGGAATGAAAATGCAGTACAGAAAATACTCAATATGCGTTCAACAAAACAATGTAATCACTTTTCTCTGGCAATCCCCTCCCCCCTTTATGCAATGCAAGGAAATGGAAGGAAAGCACACAGTTCTCAGAAATGCAATCAACTGTAATTCAGTTCACCCCAGCAAGCTTAGACTACAGAAGTTGGAAACACAGGCCCAAAATGCTTTTATAGGTGCTGGCAATGAAGTGAAAAATATGCTGAAATGCTTTTAATTCCCTCTAGAGGTTCAGGGTGAGTGGTATCAAGTTAATATTAGTTCAGGCTCACTTTAGCAAGGATCTAGGAGTAACTAGCAGGTTAAATGAATTTTTGGCAACTGAAAGCAAGAAAACTGCTGTTTTCACACGTTGAGAAATTTGCAAATCGCGGCAAATTCGCGAGAGCGTTTTTCACGATTGCGGCAACAGTATCGGGGGTAGGAATGCGGTTCTAGATTCGTAGGAAAGCCACGATTCTAAGCTTTCAGAGGAAAGTTACTGCAAGTTCCTAGCACAAATGGTTACGGAGATATGAGCAATTAAATAAAGGTAGTTTTTCGGATTTGGAATGTTAAAATTCAAAGTGACAAGTGCAGCTTGCAACTAGAAAATAACAGGTGACAGCTTTACAAATGACAGGTACAGTTAGGAGGCAGTTCTACTTAGATTCAAATAGCTTGGATTAGATTATTTTAACTAAGAGATTGGTTCTGCACAGTTCTGCTAGGTACTCACACTATATTCTTGAATTAAATGGGCCTCGCCACGGATCTGGTCAGGTTTTAGACTGGACTCTGGTCTGGTCTCTGCACTTCACAGTGATCTGGGTCAGCTCTCTGGTTCTGCTAACAGTGGCCTGGTCTGGGTCTCTGGTTCTGGATATTGATAGATTTGAAGTCTGGATCTTTCTGCACAGCTTTCTCTAGAGATTGATGGAGGTAAAGTATGAATTTTCCCGGCAGAGCGTCCCGCAGCAAATGGATTTGAAAGTCTCTATCTGTCCTGACTGTCTGCTTTTATGTGTTTTGAAAATGGGTGTGTGTGCAGCATCACTAGGCTCTACCCCTCTCCACTTGTCATTGGCCACTTCCTCCTCTTCCCCTTGATTGGGGGAATGAAATGAAGTGTCATCATGATGAGGTCTGTTTATGGTACAGAGAACCCACCCCTGTCAACTTTACACACAATCTATATTTGATCCAAAAGACATATTTGCACAGGTACACATTTGTTTAAAATTACATGCACCCATCACATATCACAGGAGGTATACCCTGTCCAAATCTGCTCTTCCTGGGAGCTTGCATTCAGAAATGGCGACATTTGCACTTTTTAACTGGTTTCGCAATATCGGACATTAACCCAAATTTACACACATGTGCGCAAGGAGTATGGACATTAATTGATGAAGTGTCCGATTTTTAACATGCATACATTTTAAGTAATACCCTCTTAACTGCTAGCTTGCCCCCAGATCATGCCACCGGTTCTAAAAACCTCACAAGAATTATGGTATCAGTTAAATAATTTTCACAAGTCCGCTCTATGAGTTATTCATCTTTTTCTAAAACCATATTCTGGCTACAGGGGTGTGGTTTCCCCCCAGCACAAGGTTGAATTTCTGGTCTTTCCAGTTCTGCCAAGCCAGCTTGCTCTCACAGGCAGTGCTCCTCCCCTTTTCTTCAGGAGGAAGCTACTTTTACAGCCCCCGTAATAAAACCTTTGCCTGAGTCAGGACAGGGCTTTGTTCAATTTCCTGCAGAGCCCAGGTAATTCAATCAGAGAAGTGTCATATCCCTTTTGGTGGGAGCAGCAAAAGGGCAGCTAGGCCTGGGAACACAGCTGTTGTGCAAGTCTCATCTCCTGTCGGGGGTAGCTGGTGGGCCGAATTCAGTTCCTTAAGCCAGGCCCCAGCTAATGTCACTTTTGTTCCCCAGTTTAAGTCAAGACAATTTTTTTTACATATGCAGCTAGGATGCTGATTCTAAGTTTAAAACTATGACATTTAAACAATTGCAACCTATGTGACACTCAAAAGTAGGTCACTCATTTCTTTTAAACATTTAGGTTTTTAGTGTCTTTCAGTCCAAATTTACTTAAACTGCTGAAATCCACAGCTCAGCCAGTCTTGTTATAAACCTTCAAGTCACTTCAGAATATAACTTTAGATTGTATCCACCTCTCAGTAAGTCTTTCTTTGGCTTGCCTTGGGTTCATTTATTCAGTTTTAAACAAAATCTGGTGGTTTTAAAACGCCGGCTTTCTGATAGTGGTGAGTACTGGTACTGCACCCCTTTTTGGGATTTAAGAAATGAATTCCCCACAATTCTAGGTTGCTTTTGGCAATCAGCATTGCCATTCCCAATGGTTTCAGACTACTGTGTGGGTAGTCCAATGGTGGTTTTAGGCAGTGTCCTTCTGTGCCCATAACATCGGCAAAATGGGTGGCAGCCTATACTTCATGCACTTCCCTGGGCATTTTCTGGGAAGCTCTGGCCATCATGATGTTTTCAATGCCAGTACTGCACAGTTTTTGAGGTAGGGCTTGGATGCATGGGTAAAAACATCCCACAAGCCCCCCTCTTGCGATGGCCATTCTGTTTCACTGATGGAACTCGCAAGACCTGGGATGTTTCCTCATCTTCTTCCAATAGATGGCACAGTTCAGCATCTTTTTCTCCATCCGGTCGGATCGATCGGTTCTCCTCGCCGGTCCTGATGGGAAGATTGGGCGGTACCCCGGGCCCCTTGCGTCTCTGCTCCCGGTCTCCGGATCATCCTCCTTGTCCCGTCTCCAGGTTTTCTTTCTCCTAGGACGACAAAGGAAGAGCGGCAATACCTATTCATAGACATTTTTCCTCCACCATTGATATAGTGGGGTGGCATATGAATTTTAGAACTCAACAGATATGCACATGCACATTTTTTTTAAATTATGAGACAGGAACACATAAACTTGAGAAACACAGAATTTGATAGGCTATATGTAGGATCTTTTAAGTTAGAACTGAATTAATCTGAGACAGCACCCTCTAGGATTCCAGAGGATTCCTCCAGTTGTTGCAGAGTGTGCCTGGGATACAAACAAAGAAAGAGGGGGGGGATTTGCCCCATGAGCAGAAAAGGAGGGGACAAAAGACCAAAATAACACCGTAGATCCCTTACTGCTATGTATCAAAATCAACATGATTAAATTGTTCAAAAAAGTACCAAACTCTGGTATCATGCATTTTTATGAAATTCTCTGAAAACAAAAAGGGCAAATTTCTAGAAAGTTATTTGAAAAGTTTATTATTTAGACAAAGAAAATCCTGATGAGCATAAAGGTTGTAATAACAAAGAAGTATAACAGAAATTGTTAAAACACTCACAGTTGTAATTCACAATTTTGTTTAAAGAACAGAAAACAATCAATTATTCTTTTTTTGAGAAGCAGAAAAAAATATTTTTTAAAATAGGTTCTTCTTTGTTGTAAAGTCACAAAGAAGAAGTAAAAAAGGAATGGAGTACTAGTGGAGAGAAGATATATGGACGGTTCTTAAGGTAAACAGTTCTTCCTTCTCTACACAGAACAACCGTATCCTCTCAAACTCTAACTCCAATATTCCTAATGACAGGTCTGCCTGGAGTACTAGTGGAGAGAAGATATATGGACGGTTCTTAAGGTAAACAGTTCTTCCTTCTCTACACAGAACAACCGTATCCTCTCAAACTCTAACTCCAATATTCCTAATGACAGGTTGGGATGGCAACACTTCAACTTGTTTATGTGGACCCACTTGTCTTCCCCCTCTGCCAAACCGCCTTTGGGGATGCGGATCTTGTAGGCCACAGGGGAGATTTTGTCTATAATCTCAAAGGGTCCTTTCCATGTAGGCAAAAATGTTCGCTGTTTGGCCTGGTTCCTTTGGAAATTGTATAGATAGACCCGGTCCCCCACCTGATATTCCTTCCTGGAAGTCTTCAGGTCATAGTGGGTCTTCATGCTATCAGCTGATCTTTCTAGATTCCGCTGAGCATAAGCAAAAGCATGTTGAAGGTGTTTCCTTAAATTCTCCACATACTCATGAGTTGTGGAGGCATTTATCAGTGTCTGCTCTTGGGTCCTGTAGAGCAAATGCTGAGGAAGCACCATCTTGCGCCCAGTCATCAACTCAAATGGTGACATTTTGCTTGCAGATGAAGGGGTAGATCTGATGGCCATTAGGACCAGAGGTAATCGGATATCCCAACTTGGCCCAGAATCTGCCACAAACTTCTTTAATATGCTCACAATGGTTCGGTTATATCTCTCAACTGCCCCAGAAGGAGCTGGCCTGTAAGCAATATGCAACTTCCTTTTGACCCCCAGTATCTCCCACATCTTTGTAATTACTTCACTGGTGAAGTGGCTACCCCTGTCTGACTCAATCCTTTGAGGTAGACCAAAACGGGAAAAGATGTGGTTAATCATCAGGGCAGCAGCAGTTTCTGCCTTGCAATTTGGGGCTGGGAGACATTCCACCCACTTGGTAAACAAGCATGTCACAGTCAACATGTACTTATTCCCCCTAGCAGAGCGAATCACGGGGCCTACAAAGTCGATTTGTAAATCTGACCATGGCAGTGTCATCCCCCTCTTTTGGAGAGGCGCACGGTGCGTGAGGGATGATGGCTGAAATTGTGCACACACAAGACACCCCTTCAAGTATTGGTCGAGGTCCTGCCCCATGTGTGGCCAGTATGCAACCTCTCTTAAGATTTCCAATGTTGTGTGAAACCCCCTATGACCGGCGGTGGCCGCATCATGGGCGTGACTTAACATCAGGCTTCGGAATGAGGTAGGAACCACCCACTGATCGTGGCCAGCTTTGGATTTCCTTACCAGCAAACCGTCTTTGATTCGGAACATTTTTGGACATTTCATCAACACCCTTAGGTCCTCTTTCCCAATGTAATCGGTATCCGTCAGGGGAAAGTTCTCAGGGTCCTCAAGGTGTTGGTAAAACTTACCAATAATTGGATTCCCCTTCTGAGCGGTAATCAAATCAGCATCAGGGGTCTCCTTGCTCCATTGGGCAGTTGAAAGATCATTGTGAGCATTTGTCTGGGACCTAGTGATAGCAGTGACCTGGATTTCCCCCAACAGGGACTCAATCTCAATTAGATCCCCTTGGATGGCTCCGGTTTTGGCCAGCTGATCAGCTAAATCATTTCCAGTTTTGTCTGGTCCCTCTACTTTGGAATGACCCTTGATCTTTTTCCAATAGATGGTCATCTCATTCGAGGTGACCAGATCATCAATGTTTTAGATCAACTTCCCATGTTTCAAGGGTTTGTTGTTAGCACATAACATGCCTCTGGTTTTCCAATTAACCAGGTGCTCCACGAACCCGTTCCGTACATAATCCGAATCTGTGATTATGACCAGTTCGCGGAGTTGATGCTGGACAGCAGTGAGGATGGCCTGATGCACAGCCATCAATTCTGCCACCTGACTACTTCGGGGACCAATTTTGTATTCAGCGGAGGGTTCTGGGGACTCATTCACCCATGCATTCCCTACGCCGGCCACCAGTTCTTTCTCCCCGTCGTTTTCAACATGGTAAGAGCATCCATCCACATAGACAGTGGGCATTCCCTCACACTTGTCCTCTTCAAAGACTTTGTGGGGGGAATTAAGGTATGCCTCCATGTTGTCCTTTATTTTTAGACTTTCGTCCTCGAGACAGTTTTCTCTGGCACAATCATGCAAGTCAGCCAGACCTTGCGCGAGGGGACTCTTCTTGTTTTGGCCATATCTGACCTCCACAGGAAAGCCTTGCATTGACAGAATCCAGGAAGTAATTCGGGAATTACTCACATTTCCGGCCCGGATTCTATCACTTTGGAGATATTGCAGAGGCTGGTGTGGAGTCTCCACTATGATGTGTTCCCCCTGGATAAACGGGCGGAGTGCCTTCTCACAATCGTTGAATTTTTCCTCCACAGAGGATAAAGTTTTGCTCGCATAGGAGATTACTTTATTGACTTTGTCATGCTTTTGGTATAATACTGCCGTCAAGCACGTATTAGAGAACCCCGTCTCCAGGAAGAACTCCTTGTTTCTGACAGGGTAAGCTAGGCAAGGTGCTTGTGAGAGGCTTCTTTTGAGTTGTTTTACTGCCTCGGCTTGTTCTGGACCCCATTCCCACTTGACCCCCCCCTTCAGGAGATGAATCAGGGGTCTGGTGATCTCTGTGTAGCCCTCAATGAACTTTCTGCTGTAGTTAGTCAGTCCAAGGAGGCTCCTTAGTTCCCGCAGAGTTGTGGGGTCTTTCAGTTTCTGAAGTGCTTCCACTTTCTTTTCCTGGGGACAGAGACCCTGAGGAGTAATCTCATGCCCCAAGAAATTAACACGGGTTCTACACCACTGTGCTTTCTGAAAGGAAAGTTTTGCTCCGGCGGCCCTCAACTGCATCAGAACATAACGGATCTCCGCTATGTGTTCCTCCACAGATGAACTTTTGATGAGGACATCATCTACATAAGCCAGGTTATCCCTTGCACCCAGGTCGGGCATGGCCTTATGTAGGAAAATATTGAACTCATTACCGGAGTTAAGGTATCCGAAGGGAGTCCGGGTCCATGTGTATTGCTGGCCCCCAAAGGTAAAAGCCAGCTTGTATTGGTCCTCCCTACTGACCGGCACAGTCCAGTATCGATTGGTCAGGTCTATTGCAGTGAATACCTGTGACCCCTGAATCTGGGCCAGCCCTTGGTCAATGTAGGGAAGAGGCCATCGGAAAGTACGGACCCGTTTGTTGAGCTCCCTGAGGTCGGCGCAGAGTCTCCACTGGCCGTTTGGCTTTAATATTCCCAGCACCGGATTATTGAAGGTGCTGTGGATGGGACGGATTATTCCCCTGGACTCAAGGTTCTTAATTATTTCAGTAAGGGACTCCATTGATGCGAGAGGCAAGCGATATTGCTTCACAAACACAGGAGTCATGCCAGGGTCCGTGGGGATTGTTGTTGTGTGGATGTCAGTGCGACCACAGTCATATAAGTCTACCGCAAAGAGATCTTGGAAATCCAAGAAAACTTGTTTCAACTTTTGCTTTTGTTCCAGAGTCACACAGGCATCAGCTAGGTTGACTCTCTCTTCCACCATCTGCCTGAAGCCTGGAAAGACTTCTGGTTTGGCTATTTCAGCGGCCTCCTCCAGCTGGGTGGAGAAGTCCCTGGTCAGAGTGCTGATTTGGACTGGGGGCTTCAGGTGGGAAAGGCAGCCCTCATGGACCTGGAAAATCACTTCATCCCTCCTGAAGTCACAAGTCACATCTTCCTTACCATAAGGGCAAGAAGTGTACACCAGGAAGTTCCCCCCATGCCGGGTAAAAATCCTGTCTGGTGTTGTATTGTCATCACTGTCACTGTCAAAGCAGTCCTTGGGGATTGGCCCTAACAGTTCATTACCTAAATCTATGGAAAAATGTCGGTCATCAACCGCCATTCCAATAATGGTGCCTGCGGCTAGAGTAATACTCTTTAAGTCGCTGTTATCCACCTCTATTGGAATGGTGTCAAGTTCTATGTTGACTAATGGTGTTGGGTTTACCCCTAACCCTTGCTGTTGGAGAGAAGCGTTTAGATGTATGTAAGCATCAGGGTTTTGCAAATATTGTCCTCTTTTAACTTTCACTTCCAGGGAGAATTGTTGGGTCCTTTCTGGGATGGTGACTTCCTCTTTGATCTGAATTTCAACTGCATAAGGTAGCAATTGAGCTGACCTAAATGCTTTTTCTGGATCATCAAAGCCCATGGGATTATCCGCTAATCGGGACCAAGCTTTGAAGTTTATTAGGTCCAAACTAATGGCAAAGCGATTGAGAATGTCACTGCCTAAGTAAAAAGCGGCAGTGACGTCTCGCACGACCCAACAATTGTGGACTATGCTCTTGTTGCCAATGGAGATTTTGAGCATACACCTGCTTGGCAGGAGATGTTTGGATTTAGGTGCTTCCAGGTCCATTTCCCATTTGTCTATCAGTTTGAATGTGGGAATGGCTGGATCTTTTGGGAGTTGGCGGAACATGGCTTCGCCGATGAAGCTCTTACCGTTGTTCACACACACTCGAGCGAGAACAGAGTCCTTCCCATCATTTAATTGGACAGGGATGAACAACTGCTCTCCAATTTGCTGAATATCAGCAAGGCTCTGAGCTGATTTTGCATCTTTCTGGACTATAGGAGTGGGAGTTTCTGATTGTGGATTAGTATAGAATCTCAGAGTGTTTCCTTCCAGCGTGGAGTACCACTTTAAACTGGAAGGAAGGTTGATTTTCAGAAATAGAGAGGACCCTCCATCACCAGTCTGTTGTCCTACTGCTATTACTGTCACGTCTGGAATTTGGCTATTCTGGAAGTGGAATTCTACTTGGTCAGATTTTTGTTCAACCATGTGGCAGGTGCCGTTTAAACTAACATGGTTGACACTCTGTTTTAATTTTATTGGTCGGCTAGTCTGGGTCCAGAGGACCTTGTTTACACAATCTATTAGGGGTGACAACCTTCTCAGGAGGTCATTCCCCAGTAAACAAGGGGTGCCCTCTGGAGTCACTACTATGACCGGGTGTTTCACCTTGTGTCGCCCGATCTTAATGTCCAAGTCTGCAGTCCCCTCAACGGGAATTTCCTTCCCGTCAAAGTTCTGCAGTTGTCCAGGAAGAGAGGTGAGAGGAATTTGGTAATTCTCTCCCCTTCCTGCATTCAGTTCATCAAAAGCCCTTCTGGACAGAAGGGTAGCTTGAGATCCCGTGTCCACCAGTGCTAAAATTGTACCCTGCCCCTGTACTTGTACCGGGGCATAGTATCTTCCCTCCTTCTCCTCAAGGGGGCACAGATAATGCACATTTTTGGACAACTGGTGGGCTAACTTTCTGGTTTTGGACATTGCTAGAGAAGAGATTTGGGCAGAATTCTGTGGAGAGCCTTGGGAATCTGGAAGAAAAAGTTGGCAACTGGAGATCAGAGCCATTGTGGGTTCCCCTGGCTCTGGTTCTGGGACGCCCCGCCCTTTTTGGAGGCAGTCATCAGGATGGGTTTTAACCAGGGGATTTTCTTGCGGTTGGTTCTGGGATGAGATGGTGGGCGGCGGTAGCTCAGTCTCCACATCTCCCCAGTCTGGATTTGCATCCCTAGGGACCCATTTTTCCTTGGGAGGAGTTCCCCCATCTCTGAAGGAGAAGATCCTTTTCCCAGGATCCTCTGAAGATCCCTCTCCCTCAAATTGGAAGATCTGTACCTCCTCCTCAAACTGGGTCTGTTTGGGTCTTTTTTTTTCTCCTACCCCCCCTCTGCTCCTTAGGAGGCAGACTTTCAGGGGGAAGAGATTTTGTTTCCGGTTCCTGGGTTTCCAGGGGCTGTTTACGAGTAAGGAAGGAAGCTTCCTCCAAGGCTTTACACCCCCCTTCCCTTTGTGCCTCCTCCCTGGGAACCGGTGAGTTATCGGGGTGCTGCCCCCGTCATTGTTCTGGAGCACCAGGTCCAGAGTTGGGTGCGTTCTGCGCCGACATGCCGATCTGAGGGTTCTGCTGAGCCCTCAGTATGTGACCCAGATCCCGCGCCATGTTTTGAACCTGGCGCTCTAACTGGGAAACCCGCTCAGGCTGATACGGGGCCCTGTTTTCTCCCCTGGGCTGATCCCGGGAAGGGTAGCTATCCCTTCTTTGGTAGTACCCCTGGTTGGGAAGATTTGGATACCCCTCCACCCTTGGCCTCCCCTCTCCCGGATTCGGTTGTCTGGGCTCAGGGAATTAGGGAAAGAAGGGTGGAGGATTTTGGGGCTGGAAATTGGGTGGATACCTGGGGAAAAAGTTCTGCCCAGGATTTGGTGAGTTTCTGCCCCCCTGTGAGAAGTTGGGAGGGAAGTTCTCTGGGTTAGGTGCTTGGCTGGATCCCCCCCCTTGGGCTGGAGGAGTCCACACATAACCCAGGATGGGTCGATTTCCCTTGTAACGGGGACTTACATAATCAGGAGAGCGAGGGACCCCATTTGTGGGGCTGCCTCCCTGGCTCCCTGTCTGTGACTGGCCCGAGGACCTTCTGGGACTAGCATTATTAGGTGCAGGTAGGTTTTTAGGCCCCCCCATCTCCAACTCTAAAACGTGGGTAACCTTTACCTCTGCCACCTTGGCAGCTGCAGGGGTGCTGTTGGTTTTGGGATTTTTCTGGGTATTGCTTTTATTTTCTATGGGCTTCTGCACCTCATAGATCCGGGTAGCCTGTTCAATGACCCAGTCTAAAGATCTTTTCTCATGAAAATCTCTCACGAGCTGGGTCATTATATATTTGGGCAAGGCATGGAAAAATGTATTGACGAATTCTCTGCTGTCTGTGCGCACCCTTCTGGTGGTCTGCGCAAAGGCACGTTTCAGTTCTTGCACAAACTCTTGTGGGGCCTGATCCTCCCCACACTGCAAGTTGTAGGCTGCCTTGCGAGCCTCTTGGGGATTTCTGTGAACAGAAAAATGTTTTAATATGGCCGCCCTATAGGTGGACCACCTGGAATGATTTTGGTCCTCCAGCCCTGCAAAGAAACTGGAGTACTCTGGGGAGAATGTCCACTTTACATATTGGATACAGCTTTGGCTGTCCTTCAAATGGAAAGTCTCCATCATTTGCTCAAACAACTCTAAGTGCTCCCAAACAGAATACTTGGCATTCTTATGATACGGCGTGATGACGCTCCTGATTGCCTTAATCTGCTTTAAGGGGTCCTTAAGCAAGGCCCTTTTTGTCTTATTGGCCCTTTTGGTCCGGGTAACCCTGGTCCATTCATCTTCTGACTCAGAGGCACTGCTCCCAGAGGTTCCCGTCTGTTCTTCCAGGTTTTCCCGGATTCTGCGAGCCTGGGAATGGCTGGCAGAATGTGGGGACCTGGTCTCCTGTGTCCTGTACCGCTCAGAGGAGTCTTCAGATCCCTCCTTGCTGCCAGGATTTGATGGGTACCCCCCCCACTGACCTAACTGGGCAGAGGTTTTCAGGATGCCCTTAATGGGCCTACTCTCCTGGGGTTCCCCATCAAATTGCACTGTGCTTGGGTGCCCATACCCGGATGCCCGCCCCTCCATTCCTGGGTGGTACTGGCCTATGAGCCCCATGCTTCTGGCTGGATAGTAATCTGCCATCCCTGTGGCCCTGTGCTCATGTGCGCCAGGGGACATGGGGATGGCAGAGTCCAGGGACTGAGAGAAATAAAGGCCTCTGGTACTAGGGCTCCTGGGGTTATGCTCAGGAGTTTCTCTTTCCCAGCGAACCTCATCTCTATCCGCCCCTGCTCCCTGTTGCAATGCAAGAGCCTGCGCTTTCAGTTCCTCAGTTAAGGCCTTACTAGACTCTATCAGTCTCTCCTGCATCGCTACCTGTTGTTGGAGTCTATCATTGTGCTGGCAGAGAGCCTCATTCTCTCTCTGTGTTTCCTGATTGGTCCTGGAGCACTGGGCCAGTCTTTGCTGCAGGAGGGTTACCTCCTGAGCTGTGTCCCTATTGGCCTGCTCTTTGCTTGCCAGAGCATCCTCCACCTTCCTGGTGTGCTCTAACAAGTTATGGTGTTCTTTTTGGAGGTCACCCAGTCCCTGGAGGGCCAGGTGATTGTCTTCCATTTTCCTTTTTAAGTGGAAGACTTCCTGGCCTAAGGTATCCCTTTCCTGACTAAGAGCCTGCATCTGTGCCGCCAGGTCGTCCCTTTGCCTTTGGAAGGCACCCGCTTTCTGGCGCTCCTGATCAAACTCTGCCTGGGTATCCAGGTCTTTCAAAATCAGTTTATTGCTCTCTGCCTTCTCCCTATCTAGGTGGCTTTGCAGGGTGACTACCTGCTCAGCACATGCCCTATTGAAGTCTAACTGTTGCTCCAGCTTTTTCTAGCTCTGCAGTAGGGAGTCCAAACCTTCTTGGTACTCCTTCTGCAAGGCCAGAAATCTGGTATCCTGGTCAGCCTTTTCCTGTTGCAGGATGTCCATATCCCTCTTTATTTTAATGATGTGCTGTCTACTCTCATTTTCTGACTCCTGGCTCCCCTGCAGCCTCTGCTCAGAAGAGACCAGGTCAGATTGGACCTTCTCTAACGCCATCTGTCGCTTATTCGCCAGATCTTGGCTTTCAGTACATATATCCTGCATGTCTCCCATATATAGGTACAGGTATGCCGCTATCCTAACCATCTTGTCTTGTTCATCCTTAGCTTTAGGAGCCATGTATAGTTCACTCAGGGCCACATGTAAGGGACCCTGATCTCCCCATATATCTGACCCTGTTTCAGTGACCTGTTTCGCGATTGCCTGCAACCAAACCGTTTGGTCCTGATGAGTCCACTCACCTCTCACAAATAACTTATGTAAGAAGTGCTCTCTGGCTATTTTCATGTCTACTAAGGTCGTCATTCTGGAATTTGAGTTCCTTCCTGACTTACAGAAGTTTGTATTTTATTTTTGCAACACAGAGCTTTTCCTTAGAGCGTTCCTTTGAGGAGTGCTTTACAGCGTAACACAGCGTGGTGATCCGACCGGATATGTGTATCTGGTCAGCTGGCACACTGTATTAATCTGCACAAGTGATAAATCTAATCCAAACGTCCGGCACGAGCCCCCAATTTGTAAGAGGATTCAATTTAACACTACAGCTAAGTCAACGCCTAGTCTAGAATACTGAATGAAAACCCTTATTGATATATCTTTATGTCCAGTTCATGCGTTCTGGATGACTACCCCTATATAACACCCCTCCCTTGGAATCCCCCTGACCCCACTGAGCCAAGAAGTAGTTCTGTTTTGCAAGTTAAAAGGTTTATTTGATAATTTAAACAATAGATATATATAACACACTTTATAATAATTTAATAATTGAATATCACACTGAATCTGAGCAGTAATCAATAATGGATAGTCTGGCACTAGCACACTTCTTTATAATCAATGATGAGTGGTTATAGGATGGATAAGATAGCAACAATACTTTATGGTTTCAAATGGATGCAAGGTGGAATGAAAATGCAGTACAGAAAATACTCAATATGCGTTCAACAAAACAATGTAATCACTTTTCTCTGGCAATCCCCTCCCCCCTTTATGCAATGCAAGGAAATGGAAGGAAAGCACACAGTTCTCAGAAATGCAATCAACTGTAATTCAGTTCACCCCAGCAAGCTTAGACTACAGAAGTTGGAAACACAGGCCCAAAATGCTTTTATATGTGCTGGCAATGAAGTGAAAAATATGCTAAAATGCTTTTAATTCCCTCTAGAGGTTCAGGGTGAGTGGTATCAAGTTAATATTAGTCCAGGCTCACTTTAGCAAGGATCTAGGAGTAACTAGCAGGTTAAACGAATTTTTGGCAACTGAAAGCAAGAAAACTGCTGTTTTCACACGTTGAGAAATTTGCAAATCGCGGCAAATTCGCGAGTGCGTTTTTCGCGATTGCGGCAGAAGTAAGTTCCTAGCACAAACGGTTACGGAGATATGAGCGATTAAATAAAGGTAGTTTTTCGGATTTGGAATGTTAAAATTCAAAGTGACAAGTGCAGCTTGCAACTAGAAAATGACAGGTGACAGCTTTACAAATGACAGGTGACAGTTAGGAGGCAGTTCTACTTAGATTCAAATAGCTTGGATTAGATTATTTTAACTAAGAGATTGGTTATGCACAGTTCTGCTAGGTACTCACACTATATTCTTGAATTAAATGGGCCTCGCCACGGATCTGGTCAGGTTTTAGACTGGACTCTGGTCTGGTCTCTGCACTTCACAGTGATCTGGGTCAGCTCTCTGGTTCTGCTAACAGTGGTCTGGTCTGGGTCTCTGGTTCTGGAGTATTGATAGATTTGAAGTCTGGATCTTTCTGCACAGCTTTCTCTAGAGATTGATGGAGGTAAAGTATGGATTTTCCCGGCAGAGCGTCCCGCAGCAAATGGATTTGAAAGTCTCTATCTGTCCTGACTGTCTGCTTTTATGTGTTTTGAAAATGGGTGTGTGTGCAGCATCACTAGGCTCTACCCCCCTCCACTTGTCATTGGCCACTTCCTCCTCTTCCCCTGGATTGGGGGAATGAAATGAATTGTCATCATGATGAGGTCTGTTTATGGTGCAGAGAACCCACCCCTGTCAACTTTACACACAATCTATATTTGATCCAAAAGACATATTTGCACAGGTACACATTTGTTTAAAATTACATGCACCCATCACATGTAACAGGAGGTATACCCTGTCCAAATCTGCTCTTCCTGGGAGCTTGCATTCAGAAATGGCGACATTTGCACTTTTTAACTGGTTTCGCAATATCGGACATTAACCCAAATTTACACACATGTGCGCAAGGAGTATGGACATTAATTGATGAAGTGTCAGATTTTTAACATGCATACATTTTAAGTAATACCCTCTTAACTGCTAGCTTGCCCCCAGATCATGCCACCGGTTCTAAAAACCTCTTAAAATGTGGGCAGAAAAATCACAAGAATTATGGTATCATTTAAATAATTTTCACAAGTCCGCTCTATGAGTTATTCATCTTTTTCTAAAACCATATTCTGGCTACAGGGGTGTGGTTTCCCCCCAGCACAAGGTTGAATTTCTGGTTTTTCTAGTTCTGCCAAGCCAGCTTGCTCTCACAGGCAGTGCTCCTCCCCTTTCCTTCAGGAGGAAGCTACTTTTACAGCCCCCGTAATGAAACCTTTGCCTGAGTCATGACAGGGCTTTGTTCAATTTCCTGCAGAGCCCAGGTAATTCAATCAGAGAAGTGTCATATCCCTTTTGGTGGGAGCAGCAAAAGGGCAGCTAGGCCTGGGAACACAGCTGTTGTGCAAGTCTCATCTCCTGTCGGGGGTAGCTGGTGGGCAGAATTCAGTTCCTTAAGCCAGGCCCCAGCTAATGTCACTTTTGTTCCCCAGTTTAAGTCAAGACAATTTTTTTTACATATGCAGCTAGGATGCTGATTCTAAGTTTAAAACTATGACATTTAAACAATTGCAACCTATGTGACACTCAAAAGTAGGTCACTCATTTCTTTTAAACATTTAGGTTTTTAGTGTCTTTCAGTCCAAATTTACTTAAACTGGTGAAATCCACAGCTCAGCCAGTCTTGTTATAAACCTTCAAGTCACTTCAGAATATAACTTTAGATTGTATCCACCTCTCAGTAAGTCTTTCTTTGGCCTGCCTTGGGTTCATTTATTCAGTTTTAAACAAAATCTGGTGGTTTTAAAACGCCGGCTTTCTGATAGTGGTGAGTACTGGTACTGCACCCCTTTTTGGGATTTAAGAAATGAATTCCCCACAATTCTAGGTTGCTTTTGGCAATCAGCATTGCCATTCCCAATGGTTTCAGACTACTGTGTGGGTAGTCCAATGGTGGTTTTAGGCAGTGCCCTTCTGTGCCCATAACATCGGCAAAATGGGTGGCAGCCTATACTTCATGCACTTCCCTGGGCATTTTCTGGGAAGCTCTGGCCATCATGATGTTTTCAATGCCAGTACTGCACAGTTTTTGAGGTAGGGCTTGGATGCATGGGTAAAAACATCCCACAGGGGAGGGAAGAGAAGTGCCATGGGGGAGTGCAATGGCAAGACGTGGTAGGTGCTTCCAGGGTGGTGTAGGGTTCTGTAGGGTTCCAGATACAGTCCCTAAGCAGGTAGGCGGCCCGGAGGCAGTGCAAGGGGCTACTGGTCGTGCAGGAGCCTGGTCGCCCGTGAGGTTCAGTGGGTGGTCAGGTAACCATTTAGTACAGCAGACAGGAATATCAGCAGGGGAGAGAGAGAGAGAGAAAGCAGAAGCAAAAAGGAATGTCTTGAGTTGCTTCCAGAACCGTAGGTGGTCCTGCTCAAGTGTGAGAGAGGCAGGGAGTCTGTTCCAGAGGGAGGCCCAGCCGATGGCAGAGATCTACCCCCCATTCTCTGCCTGGAGAAGCAACTGAGCCTCAGATAGTTGGAGGTGGATGAGCGTAGGGCTCGAGAAAGAAGATGCTTATGAAGAGAGAGTTGCATGTAGTGTGGTCACTTGTGGACGTTGCAGAGGGGCTTGAACTTCATCCTTGCAGCCAACGGGGGCCAGTAGAGAGATTTCAGGGCTGGAGAGATACAATCCCTGAATTTGAGGCCAAGGACAAATCTTGCAGCCCTGTTCTTAATTAGTTGCAAAGGGCGAAGTGTAGAGTTAGGCAGATTTAGGAAGAGGTTGTTGCAATAGTCCATCCTAGAGAGAACCAGGGCTCTGGAGACAGTGAGCTTCTGGGGGAAGGAGAGGAAAGGAGGAATACCTCTGAGGAGGTGCAGCTGGTAGTGTGACTTCTTAGAGATGTCAGAGATGTGCAGAGAGAAGGAGAGGGTGGAGTTGAAGATGACACCAAGGTTCTTTGTCTCAAAGGAAGGTGTGGATGGAGGGCTCAGAGTGGGTGACCAGAGAGCAAGAGGAAAAGCGGGAGTAGGGGTCCCAGTGAGAAGGATCTCAGTCTTACTTGCATTAAGGCAGAGATCATTGGAGGCACACCATTCCCGAATCACAGATCGAAAGACAGGAATGAGCAAGAGAACAGAGGGGGCTGAGGGGAGCCTAAAGGAAACTTCATCTGCACAACAATGAAAGTTAGAACAGAAGGTAGAGATGAAGTGGTTCAAAGGAGCCAAGTAATGGTTGAAGAGCCAGCGTGAGAGGCTAGAATCCTGAGGAACACCACATGTAGAGAGAAAGGCGGGAGAGAGAAAGAGCCCAAGTTGGACCAGAGAGGGTCGATCAGATAGAAAGGAGATCAACCATGCTAGTGCCTGACCCGTGATACCCAGGTTGTCACGGAGACGATTGATCAGGATGGTGTGGTTGACCATATCGAAAGCAGAGAACAGATCAAGAAGAATGAGAACAGAAGGAAGGTTAGAGTTGAGATTAGGCAGCAGGTTTTTGTGGGTATTCAGGAGAGCAGTTCCGTGGTCATGGAGACAACCTATAGATTCAGTATGGAGGGTAGGCTGGGAGATGGCCAGCTTTTCCAGGGGTTTGCCCAGGAAAGGAGTGATAGAGAATGGGTGGTAGTTTGCCAGAGAGGAGGGATTGGCAGAGGGATTCTTTTGGAGGTGGTGCACTATGGAGTGATTTAGGGGTGAAGGGAAGATTTCAGTGGCAACAGAGTGATTTCAGAAATCGGCCAAGGCCAGAGCGCGTTTGTCCATGTGGTCCTTGATGGTTCTGGAGGAGCAGGAGTGCACCTGCTTTGACAAGACTTTCATAGATCGGACTTGTCTAGAAGCATTGTCGGGAATGGCCACGGGAAGGAAGAGAAAGGAGGAGGAGAGACAGCCGGACAGGGGCCCGGAGTGGTAGAGGGAGAGGAAGAGGAGAGAGTGGACAGGATGTCCTGAGCTTTAGTGGTAAAGTGAGAAGCCAGTGCCAGCAGCAGAATTGGCCAGCTCCTTGCAGATTTTGAAGAATTCAGCTGAGTTGGTAGAGGCTACAGAGACATGGGCTTGGATGTAAGCTCTCTTCTTGGACCGGATAGAGAGTCTATATTGCCTTTGCAGCAGCCGGCAGGCCAGTTTGTCAAAGGATGAACCTGATGCTCTCCACTTCATCTCAGCCATCTGAAGGAAGGTCGAATCGTACCAAGAATTGCACTTGGATGTGGGCTTCAGACGGATCTTCATGACAGGAGCAAGGACATCAAGAGTGTTAGTGATTGAGAGGTGCAGGTTGGAGAGGGCTGTGTCAGAGTGTGAGTCTGCCGCAGGTGAAGGAGGAGGAGAGAAAGTGGCAGAGAAACCCTCCACTGACACACGTTTCATGGGCCAGATGACCGAGAAGGTGGGTGGCACTGCTGGAGTCGGCTTTGCCTGGGCAACAGATAGTGAGAGGTGAGAGGAGAGAAGAAAGTGGCCAGTCCAAGATAGAGGAGTAGTTAGAAGGTTGGAGAGGGGGATGTCTGATGAGATAAGAACATCCAGGGTGTGCTCTACAGAGTGTGTTGGGCCAGAGGAAAGAATAGAGAAAGAGAGTCGAAGAGATTGTGAAAGAGACCAGAGTAGGGGCTAAAGGCATCCAAGTGGATATGGAGGTCTCTAAAGAGGTGAAGTTGAGAGATTGAGGCAAGGCGGGAGGAGGAGAGGTCGACCCACTCAGAGAGGTAGAGGGTGACCTGGCCAGGCGTCCTGTAGATGGTGGCCACAGTAAGAGAGAGTCCAGGGGAGATAGAGAGCTTGCAGACTAGGCATTCAAAGGAGGAGTAGGCCTGTGTGGGGATGCCAGAGGCAGGGATCCACTCCGAAAAGATGAGGGCTACTCCACCTCCTGGACAGTTGGTCCTGGATTTGGAGAGGATCTTGTAGCCTTCAGGGAGGAGAGTGTCAAAACTAGTGACAATGCTGGCTGTGAACCATGCCTCGGTGAGGCCGAGGATATCCACATCAAGTTCTTCCAGCAGTCAGCAGATGTCAGAGGAGTTTTTGACAGCAGAGCGAGAGTTAAGGGTAGCACCTTGTAGCAGATTGCCACATTTGAAAGACTTCAGATGAGGGATACAGGCATGAGGTATGCCGTTCAGAGGTGTTGAAGGTGCCCGAGAGTAGACAGATGAGGAAGAAGAAGTCAGAGTTGTCAGAGAGGAAGAAGTGGGTGCCAGAGAAGTGGTGGAGGGAGGAGGAGACAGAGCAGCCACGTAAGAAGACGATGGTGCCAAAGAGGTGGCAGAAGAGGAAGGTGGCAGAGGAACCAGAGAGGTATAGGTAGGAGTAGCAGGAGAAGGAAGGAAGTTTATAAGATGACAGAAGCATCTATCAAAAAGGGGGAGATTGGGCTGAGGGCCCTGGACCAAGACGGTGGCATTCAGATAGATATTAATGATGGTCTTGGAATAGTGGAAGTGGGCCAGGAGTACCTCCCAATGAGTGCCACCATTAATGGGAGAGAAGGAGAAAGGAGCGAGAACAGAGACCATATGTGGGGTCCATAGGCCTGGAGAGACAAAGAGGATGTCGCTGAGGGGCTGTCTGGAGGAAGCACTGGTGCAGGTATCAGCGATAGGGAGGCCTGGGTTGGAGACCAGTATGTAACTTTTGAGCTTTTTCCTACCAGACATAGTGAGAGGGATAGGATAGGAGATAGAGTAGCAGTTAGAGAAGACAGGGAAGACTGAGAGCAGCATGGAGGGTGCGAGGCGTAGAGCAAGAGAAGGCAGCCCAAGCAGGAAGGGGTGGGGGGGTCACACTGCCTACCACCATATGTAATCCAGCAGTAATTCTGCCAGACCAAGCAGTGTTAACGGTAGAAACGTTTCGTGGCATCTTGGTGGATTTACCACAGAAATCCTACCAAACTTGTAACGAGGCCCTATGTAAAGGGAAATGTGCAGTGTTTACTTTCTTACAAGTCAGAGAGCAAAAACTGAACAATAAATGCTTATTTGCCCAGTTTTACTCTTCAGTTTTACACTCCTTTTTAAATGTTTAAAATGTCAGGCCTGGGTCCCAGCAGTGCTAAAGTTGGCAGTCCTCTGCATTCATTCAATTTGCATTTTTTTCAAATGACCGGCACAAAGTTTTAACTTGGACAGAGCCACAAAAATGTTGCGATCAATTTTCTTAGGACCTTTAACATTCACCTGGGCATAGTTGTTCCTGTAACTGGTGTATAAAGTTGCAAAAGTGCACTTATATGTCCCACTGTGTGGCCAAAGTTATAAACAGGTTTCTATGCATGTTCTCAAGTGTTTCAGAAAGATGTCCAACTTCCACAAGTTCCGTACGCCTATACTCGTCCAATGCACACAGTGAATGAATTAATAACAGGAAAGGCTAGCAAGAAGGGTGTAAGTCATCAGTGTGTGTTAATACAACACAGTAGTGCACGTGTACATCAAGACATATGCAATCTATGCACGTGTCTGTGAACCAGCTAAAGCAAAAAGGTTGCTGGTGGAAAAAGCACATGTTGGTTCACAAATCTTAGGTTATATAAGTGTAAATTACACAATACATAATGTATGCCCATGCGTGGTTGTACATTACAAGAGACAGTTATTTGTAAATTGCATTGTGTCACAAACAATGAGGCACGAGCACGTAACTCGGAGTAACTGTGACTTAGCCATGGAAAGTGAAGAGTAAGCCAGGAGTAAAACAGAGTTACTGCGAGGAACGTCCCTGTGAATCGAATGGTGTCTGTCCGGGACTACCTCAGAGATACTCCTGGGTATTCTGTGTGGATCAATCCCAGAACAAATAAACCATTCCCCTCAAAACTACACGTGTAATTAGTAGGAATACACAAATAATGTGTACATAGGTTAACTGTGTATTACAACATGTGCAAACCTTATTCATTGTGTACATTTCAAATGGATTTTAAAGGTGTATTATGAATGCACCATTTCCCATTCAGAGAAAACCTTCGCGAACCTTCCTACTCACGCGCTGGATATAGGAGGTATTTGGCACACTTACTGCACCACGTAGCCAAGCTATTTCAGTGTAACTGAAGTGCACAGTGCGTGTTAACCAAACATGTGCATTCCTCCGCCATTTCCAGTACTGATACCCTTGTGGGCACTTAGACTCGGGCAAGATGGTGCACAAGACACCACGATCTTAGTATGTGGAAAGGATGCTTGAATGGGGTATATCTAAGCTTACAACGACCTGCTAACCTGGCTCAAATTGCCTTACAAACTAACCTGCGGAGCTTTCTAACATGAACGAGTAACTGTAACTCGTGCCCGTTCCCCTACTTCCTCAAGAAACCCGCTGCAGACATCACCCATCTTTGCTTAAAGCATTTGAAGCTCCTAGAAAACCTTCTGGGTTCTGGATCCTTCCTACATCTACCGCTCTTCCCCTCCCCATTGCATCCCCGGGGTAACCTGTACACCCAAATAGAACTAACCATTCCCACCTTAACACTACAGCAACCAAAAATCTAACAACCAAAACTCTTCACTACAACTACCAACCGGAAACACCTGTGCAACTGGGCCCCCAAAACACACAGCTCTCAACCCCTCTACCAGAAAAATAAATCTCCTTTCCCACACCTGCAAGGCACCCATTGCATGCTGACCTGCCACACAACATCTGGTTCAGCAAGGTTGAAACCGGTCCCCCTTTTGTTTCATGGAAGGAGGGTGGGACAGTCCCTCTGGGTGCACAGGATTTCTATGGTCCGGAAACTTCCACACTTACCCCTTAAACGGCCACCCACTGCACTGACTTATCTTTTGCTCTACCCAGACTTCCTTTATGCAGATCCTTTCGTAGAGAGAGAGAGAGAGAGAGAAAGAAAGAGAGAGAGAGAGTGTGTGTGTGTGTGTGTGTGTGTGTGTGTGTGTGTGTGTGTGTGTGTGTGTGTGTGTTTGTGAGAGAGAGAGAGATTTAAGCAAATGTGCATTTGTTACGCACCGCTTACCGTGTTTAAACGTTTTCATTTTCACTGTGGTGTTTTCACTGCTGCTGTATTTGCTGCATTTCAAAATATATGTATAGAGCTTTACATCCTGTTACCAAATGTAACCAGACCATTAAGTATTCTATGAATTGTGATACTGCCTTTGTTGTCTATGTTCTCTTGTGTCCCTGCATGAAGTGGTATGTCGGGAGTACCACTTGCAAGCTCAAATTAAGGATATTGGAGCATCTTAGTGCCATTAAAAACTCAGACCCTGCATGCCCTATGGCTAAGCACTTCATGCAGGAACACGAGAATGATATGAATTTGCTAAGATTCTTTGCAGTGGCACACATTCCAATTCATCCTAGGGGTGGAGACCGCGTTCTAAAGCTAAGACAATTGGAGACGAGATTCATCTTGGACTTTGACACCAAGTCTCCCAATGGCCATAACTTGGATGAGGAGTTATACACGTTTTTGGGTACCTGAGGCCTACCATTCACTCTATACGGGTTTGCCTGATCTCATTGCATGGTTAGACATGTCTTTGTGCTATTTATTTTGGTTCACTGTCCTATCCTTGGCCTGTATGTATTATTATTTTTCCACCTTATTTTGTTGGTGGTCTCATTATTATTTTGCTTCAGACCGTTCTCGGTCCAAGTTTAGCTGCTGTAGTCACGATTCTGTAGGAAATTAGCTTAATTCTAAAACTAATTGTTTTTGTCTTGTAGTCCTTTCTTCTTTTAATTTTTAATGTTGTGTCTTCTCGGTCATATTTTATTGACAGTGTCCTTTTCAACACCATTTGCACATGTGCTTTCCCTTTGCTCTATTCTAATTATGCTGTAATTTTGAGACTGCCATTATTTTCCCATTGCTTGTGTCAGGTATACCAACATTGTTACTTCCAGTTTTTATATATGCATTCTATGGCTAGGGATCTATTTTGAAATTTTGCACATGTAGATGCTGCTATTTTGGCTTTGCTATTTTGCACATGTCGCTGTTGCTATGCACTTTATAGTTAGAGCTGTATTTTGCGATTTTGCACTTGTTGATGCTGCTATTTTGGCTTTCACTTGCACTGTACTTTATTCATTCTCTTTCCTAGTATGGCATACTGGGCCTCATTACGACCCAGGCGTTAAGGGTTAAAGCCGTCGTTAACCCTTAACGCCTATTCTGATTTTAACGGCTGCTTTTAGCAGCCGTTAAAATCCATGGCGCTAACCTGCCATGATGCTAATTACGCCACCGTAATTTACGGTGGCGTAATTAGCGCCTTCCCCACTCCCATTATGCCCTATGGGGCAAAAATGGGAATGGGGAAGGGAAAATGGGAAATGGGGATTTACCGCCCCACTCACCTTGGAATGGGGCGGTAAATCCACCATCCACCATGGTGTAAACATAGTTTACACCATGGTGGTAAAGTTGGCGCAATTAGCGCCTGGGTTGTAATGACCCCCACTGACTAGTTTCTCAGCTTTTATTTATATGTATTAGCTGTTTTATTCCTGACATGGACTTGGGCCATTGCGGTCTTGTGCTCCTATTTATTGATATTCGTGTACTTTTTCCTTCATTGTGCGTGGAATTTCTATTTATTGTATTTTATGTATCATGTGCTCATGTTTCTTGGACCTTTCCTATTTCACCAGGAATTCGCAGTGGAACCATGGGTGCATTTGGCTTGAACTATGTGGCCTAGTTTCAATTCCTATTTTCCATGTATTCATTGACTACCGTTTCTTTATTCTGTGCACTATGCACCTTATATTTAGCAGACCATTTTACTTTTTCTCGGTCTGTTTCCCGGTATTCATGCATACTTTCCATCATTGATCATTGCAGCCTCTCCATTCCAACATAGCCGCCATATATTCCATGCCTTTATGCAGCTATTGAGTTCCAATGAACAAGCCCATCAGTTGAGCGTGAAACTCGTTGTCAGCAGTTCGTGCCTATGGGCGTCCTGCCTCTGTTATTGCTGCTCTCCCAGCCGTGTCTTTTGTTTATATATTTTTTTGTTTAATTCATTAAACTTACCTTTACAACCCCTTCCCCGTGTGAGCTGCGCATTATATTTGATTGGATCCTGCCTTGGTCCTGATGAGTCCACTCACCTCTCACAAATAACTTATGTAAGAAGTGCTCTCTGGCTATTTTCATGTCTACTAAGGTCGTCATTCTGGAATTTGAGTTCCTTCCTGACTTACAGAAGTTTGTATTTTATTTTTGCAACACAGAGCTTTTCCTTAGAGCGTTCCTTTGAGGAGTGCTTTACAGCGTAACACAGCGCGGTGATCCGACCGGATATGTGTATCTGGTCAGCTGGCACACTGTATTAATCTGCACAAGTGATAAATCTAATCCAAACATCCGGCACGAGCCCCCAATTTGTAAGAGGATTCAATTCAACACTACAGCTAAGTCAACGCTTAGTCTAGAATACTGAATGAAAACCCTTATTGATATATCTTTATGTCCAGTTCATGCGTTCTGGATGACTACCCCTATATAACACCCCTCCCTTGGAATCCCCCTGACCCCACTGAGCCAAGAAGTAGTTCTGTTTTGCAAGTTAAAAGGTTTATTTGATAATTTAAACAATAGATATATATATCACACTTTATAATAATTTAATAATTGAATATCACACTGAATCTGAGCAGTAATCAATAATGGATAGTCTGGCACTAGCACACTTCTTTATAATCAATGATGAGTGGTTATAGGATGGATAAGATAGCAACAATACTTTATGGTTTCAAATGGATGCAAGGTGGAATGAAAATGCAGTACAGAAAATACTCAATTTGCGTTCAACAAAACAATGTAATCACTTTTCTCTGGCAATCCCCTCCCCCCTTTATGCAATGCAAGGAAATGGAAGGAAAGCACACAGTTCTCAGAAATGCAATCAACTGTAATTCAGTTCACCCCAGCAAGCTTAGACTACAGAAGTTGGAAACACAGGCCCAAAATGCTTTTATATGTGCTGGCAATGAAGTGAAAAATATGCTAAAATGCTTTTAATTCCCTCTAAAGGTTCAGGGTGAGTGGTATCAAGTTAATATTAGTCCAGGCTCACTTTAGCAAGGATCTAGGAGTAACTAGCAGGTTAAACGAATTTTTGGCAACTGAAAGCAAGAAAACTGCTGTTTTCACACGTTGAGAAATTTGCAAATCGCGGCAAATTCGCGAGTGCGTTTTCCGCGATTGCGGCAGAAGTATCGGGAGTAGGAATGCGGTTCTAGATTCGTAGGAAAGCCACGATTCTAAGCTTTCAGAGGAAAGTTACTGCAAGTTCCTAGCACAAACGGTTACGGAGATATGAGCGATTAAATAAAGGTAGTTTTTCGGATTTGGAATGTTAAAATTCAAAGTGACAAGTGCAGCTTGCAACTAGAAAATGACAGGTGACAGCTTTACAAATGACAGGTGACAGTTAGGAGGCAGTTCTACTTAGATTCAAATAGCTTGGATTAGATTATTTTAACTAAGAGATTGGTTCTGCACAGTTCTGCTAGGTACTCACACTATATTCTTGAATTAAATGGGCCTCGCCACGGATCTGGTCAGGTTTTAGACTGGACTCTGGTCTGGTCTCTGCACTTCACAGTGATCTGGGTCAGCTCTCTGGTTCTGCTAACAATGGTCTGGTCTGGGTCTCTGGTTCTGGATATTGATAGATTTGAAGTCTGGATCTTTCTGCACAGCTTTCTCTAGAGATTGATGGAGGTAAAGTATGGATTTTCCCGGCAGAGCGTCCCGCAGCAAATGGATTTGAAAGTCTCTATCTGTCCTGACTGTCTGCTTTTATGTGTTTTGAAAATGGGTGTGTGTGCAGCATCACTAGGCTCTAGCCCTCTCCACTTGTCATTGGCCACTTCCTCCTCTTCCCCTTGATTGGGGGAATGAAATGAAGTGTCATCATGATGAGGTCTGTTTATAGTACAGAGAACCCACCCCTGTCAACTTTACACACAATCTATATTTGATCCAAAAGACATATTTGCACAGGTACACATTTGTTTAAAATTACATGCACCCATCACATATAACAGGAGGTATACCCTGTCCAAATCTGCTCTTCCTGGGAGCTTGCATTCAGAAATGGCGACATTTGCACTTTTTAACTGGTTTCGCAATATCGGACATTAACCCAAATTTACACACATGTGCGCAAGGAGTATGGACATTAATTGATGAAGTGTCAGATTTTTAACATGCATACATTTTAAGTAATACCCTCTTAACTGCTAGCTTGCCCCCAGATCATGCCACCAGTTCTAAAAACCTTAAAATGTGGGCAGAAAAATCACAAGAATTATGGTATCATTTAAATAATTTTCACAAGTCCGCTCTATGAGTTATTCATCTTTTTCTAAAACCATATTCTGGCTACAGGGGTGTGGTTTCCCCCAGCACAAGGTTGAATTTCTGGTTTTTCCAGTTCTGCCAAGCCAGCTTGCTCTCACAGGCAGTGCTCCTCCCCTTTCCTTCAGGAGGAAGCTACTTTTACAGCCCCTGTAATAAAACCTTTGCCTGAGTCAGGACAGGGCTTTGTTCAATTTCCTGCAGAGCCCAGGTAATTCAATCAGAGAAGTGTCATATCCCTTTTGGTGGGAGCAGCAAAAGGGCAGCTAGGCCTGGGAACACAGCTGTTGTGCAAGTCTCATCTCCTGTCGGGGGTAGCTGGTGGGCAGAATTCAGTTCCTTAAGCCAGGCCCCAGCTAATGTCACTTTTGTTCCCCAGTTTAAGTCAAGACAATTTTATTTACATATGCAGCTAGGATGCTGATTCTAAGTTTAAAACTATGACATTTAAACAATTGCAACCTATGTGACACTCAAAAGTAGGTCACTCATTTCTTTTAAACATTTAGGTTTTTAGTGTCTTTCAGTCCAAATTTACTTAAACTGCTGAAATCCACAGCTCAGCCAGTCTTGTTATAAACCTTCAAGTCACTTCAGAATATAACTTTAGATTGTATCCACCTCTCAGTAAGTCTTTCTTTGGCCTGCCTTGGGTTCATTTATTCAGTTTTAAACAAAATCTGGTGGTTTTAAAACGCCGGCTTTCTGATAGTGGTGAGTACTGGTACTGCACCCCTTTTTGGGATTTAAGAAATGAATTCCCCACAATTCTAGGTTGCTTTTGGCAATCAGCATTGCCATTCCCAATGGTTTCAGACTACTGTGTGAGTAGTCCAATGGTGGTTTTAGGCAGTGCCCTTCTGTGCCCATAACATCGGCAAAATGGGTGGCAGCCTATACTTCATGCACTTCCCTGGGCATTTTCTTTGAAGCTCTGGCCATCATGATATTTTCAATGCCAGTACTGCACAGTTTTTGAGGTAGGGCTTGGATGCATGGGTAAAAACATCCCACAGGGGAGGGAAGAGAAGTGCCATGGGGGAGTGCAATGGCAAGACGTGGTAGGTGCTTCCAGGGTGGTGTAGGGTTCTGTAGGGTTCCAGATACAGTCCCTAAGCAGGTAGGCGGCCCGGAGGCAGTGCAAGGGGCTACTGGTCGTGCAGGAGCCTGGTCGCCCGTGAGGTTCAGTGGGTGGTCAGGTAACCATTTAGTACAGCAGACAGGAGTATCAGCAGGGGAGAGAGAGAGAGAGAAAGCAGAAGCAAAAAGAAATGTCTTGAGTTGCTTCCAGAACCATAGGTGGTCCTGCTCAAGTGTGAGAGAGGCAGGGAGTCTGTTCCAGAGGGAGGCCCAGCCGATGGCAGAGATCTACCCCCCATTCTCTGCCTGGAGAAGCAACTGAGCCTCAGATAGTTGGAGGTGGATGAGCGTAGGGCTCGAGAAAGAAGATGCTTATGAAGAGAGAGTTGCATGTAGTGTGGTCACTTGTGGACGTTGCAGAGGGGCTTGAACTTCATCCTTGCAGCCAACGGGGGCCAGTAGAGAGATTTCAGGGCTGGAGAGATACAATCCCTGAATTTGAGGCCAAGGACAAATCTTGCAGCCCTGTTCTTAATTAGTTGCAAAGGGCGAAGTGTAGAGTTAGGCAGATTTAGGAAGAGGTTGTTGCAATAGTCCATCCTAGAGAGAACCAGGGCTCTGGAGACAGTGAGCTTCTGGGGGAAGGAGAGGAAAGGAGGAATACCTCTGAGGAGGTGCAGCTGGTAGTGTGACTTCTTAGAGATGTCAGAGATGTGCAGAGAGAAGGAGAGGGTGGAGTTGAAGATGACACCAAGGTTCTTTGCCTCAAAGGAAGGTGTGGATGGAGGGCTCAGAGTGGGTGACCAGAGAGCAAGAGGAAAAGCGGGAGTAGGGGTCCCAGTGAGAAGGATCTCAGTCTTACTTGCATTAAGGCAGAGATCATTGGAGGCACACCATTCCCGAATCACAGATCGAAAGACAGGAATGAGCAAGAGAACAGAGGGGGCTGAGGGGAGCCTAAAGGAAACTTCATCTGCACAACAATGAAAGTTAGAACAGAAGGTAGAGATGAAGTGGTTCAAAGGAGCCAAGTAATGGTTGAAGAGCCAGCATGAGAGGCTAGAATCCTGAGGAACACCACATGTAGAGAGAAAGGCGGGAGAGAGAAAGAGCCCAAGTTGGACCAGGGAGGGTCGATCAGATAGAAAGGAGATCAACCATGCTAGTGCCTGACCCGTGATACCCAGGTTGTCACGGAGACGATTGATCAGGATGGTGTGGTTGACCATATCGAAAGCAGAGAACAGATCAAGAAGAATGAGAACAGAAGGAAGGTTAGAGTTGAGATTAGGCAGCAGGTTTTTGTGGGTATTCAGGAGAGCAGTTCCGTGGTCATGGAGACAACCTATAGATTCAGTATGGAGGGTAGGCTGGGAGATGGCCAGCTTTTCCAGGGGTTTGCCCAGGAAAGGAGTGATAGAGAATGGGTGGTAGTTTGCCAGAGAGGAGGGATTGGCAGAGGGATTCTTTTGGAGGTGGTGCACTATGGAGTGATTTAGGGGTGAAGGGAAGATTTCAGTGGCAACAGAGTGATTTCAGAAATCGGCCAAGGCCAGAGCGCGTTTGTCCATGTGGTCCTTGATGGTTCTGGAGGAGCAGGAGTGCACCTGCTTTGACAAGACTTTCATAGATCGGACTTGTCTAGAAGCATTGTCGGGAATGGCCACGGGGAAGGAAGAGAAAGGAGGAGGAGAGACAGCCGGACAGGGGCCCGGAGTGGTAGAGGGAGAGGAAGAGGAGAGAGTGGACAGGATGTCCTGAGCTTTAGTGGTAAAGTGAGAAGCCAGTGCCAGCAGCAGAATTGGCCAGCTCCTTGCAGATTTTGAAGAATTCAGCTGAGTTGGTAGAGGCTACAGAGACATGGGCTTGGATGTAAGCTCTCTTCTTGGACAGGATAGAGAGTCTATATTGCCTTTGGAGCAGCCGGCAGGCCAGTTTGTCAAAGGATGAACCTGATGCTCTCCACTTCATCTCAGCCATCTGAAGGAAGGTCGAATCGTACCAAGAATTGCACTTGGATGTGGGCTTCAGACGGATCTTCATGACAGGAGCAAGGACATCAAGAGTGTTAGTGATTGAGAGGTGCAGGTTGGAGAGGGCTGTGTCAGAGTGTGAGTCTGCCGCAGGTGAAGGAGGAGGAGAGAAAGTGGCAGAGAAACCCTCCACTGACACACGTTTCATGGGCCAGATGACCGAGAAGGTGGGTGGCACTGCTGGAGTCGGCTTTGCCTGGGCAACAGATAGTGAGAGGTGAGAGGAGAGAAGAAAGTGGCCAGTCCAAGATAGAGGAGTAGTTAGAAGGTTGGAGAGGGGGATGTCTGATGAGATAAGAACATCCAGGGTGTGCTCTACAGAGTGTGTTGGGCCAGAGGAAAGAATAGAGAAAGAGAGTCAAAGAGATTGTGAAAGAGACCAGAGTAGGGGCTAAAGGCATCCAAGTGGATATGGAGGTCTCTAAAGAGGTGAAGTTGAGAGATTGAGGCAAGGCGGGAGGAGGAGAGGTCGATCCACTCAGAGAGGTAGAGGGTGACCTGGCCAGGCGTCCTGTAGATGGTGGCCACAGTAAGAGAGAGTCCAGGGGAGATAGAGAGCTTGCAGACCAGGCATTCAAAGGAGGAGTAGGCCTGTGTGGGGATGCCAGAGGCAGGGATCCACTCCGAGAAGATGAGGGCTACTCCACCTCCTGGACAGTTGGTCCTGGATTTGGAGAGGATCTTGTAGCCTTCAGGGAGGAGAGTGTCAAAACTAGTGACAATGCTGGCTGTGAACCATGTCTCGGTGAGGCCGAGGATATCCACATCAAGTTCTTCCAGCAGTCAGCAGATGTCAGAGGAGTTTTTGACAGCAGAGCGAGAGTTAAGGGTAGCACCTTGTAGCAGATTGCCACATTTGAAAGACTTCAGATGAGGGATACAGGCATGAGGTATGCCGTTCAGAGGTGTTGGAGGTGCCCGAGAGTAGACAGATGAGGAAGAAGAAGGCAGAGTTGTCAGAGAGGAAGAAGTGGGTGCCAGAGAAGTGGTGGAGGGAGGAGGAGACAGAGCAGCCACGTAAGAAGACGATGGTGCCAAAGAGGTGGCAGAAGAGGAAGGTGGCAGAGGAACCAGAGAGGTATAGGTAGGAGTAGCAGGAGAAGGAAGGAAGTTTATAAGATGACAGAAGCATCTATCAAAAAGGGGGAGATTGGGCTGAGGGCCCTGGACCAAGACGGTGGCATTCAGATAGATATTAATGATGGTCTTGGAATAGTGGAAGTGGGCCAGGAGTACCTCCCAATGAGTGCCACCATTAATGGGAGAGAAGGAGAAAGGAGCGAGAACAGAGACCATATGTGGGGTCCATAGGCCTGGAGAGACAAAGAGGATGTCGCTGAGGGGCTGTCTGGAGGAAGCACTGGTGCAGGTATCAGCGATAGGGAGGCCTGGGTTGGAGACCAGTATGTAACTTTTGAGCTTTTTCCTACCAGACATAGTGAGAGGGATAGGATAGGAGATAGAGTAGCAGTTAGAGAAGACAGGGAAGACTGAGAGCAGCATGGAGGGTGCGAGGCGTAGAGCAAGAGAAGGCAGCCCAAGCAGGAAGGGGTGGGGGGGTCACACTGCCTACCACCATATGTAATCCAGCAGTAATTCTGCCAGACCAAGCAGTGTTAACGGTAGAAACGTTTCGTGGCATCTTGGTGGATTTACCACAGAAATCCTACCAAACTTGTAACGAGGCCCTATGTAAAGGGAAATGTGCAGTGTTTACTTTCTTACAAGTCAGAGAGCAAAAACTGAACAATAAATGCTTATTTGCCCAGTTTTACTCTTCAGTTTTACACTCCTTTTTAAATGTTTAAAATGTCAGGCCTGGGTCCCAGCAGTGCTAAAGTTGGCAGTCCTCTGCATTCATTCAATTTGCATTTTTTTCAAATGACCGGCACAAAGTTTTAACTTGGACAGAGCCACAAAAATGTTGCGATCAATTTTCTTAGGACCTTTAACATTCACCTGGGCATAGTTGTTCCTGTAACTGGTGTATAAAGTTGCAAAAGTGCACTTATATGTCCCACTGTGTGGCCAAAGTTATAAACAGGTTTCTATGCATGTTCTCAAGTGTTTCAGAAAGATGTCCAACTTCCACAAGTTCCGTACGCCTATACTCGTCCAATGCACACAGTGAATGAATTAATAACAGGAAAGGCTAGCAAGAAGGGTGTAAGTCATCAGTGTGTGTTAATACAACACAGTAGTGCACGTGTACATCAAGACATATGCAATCTATGCACGTGTCTGTGAACCAGCTAAAGCAAAAAGGTTGCTGGTGGAAAAAGCACATGTTGGTTCACAAATCTTAGGTTATATAAGTGTAAATTACACAATACATAATGTATGCCCATGCGTGGTTGTACATTACAAGAGACAGTTATTTGTAAATTGCATTGTGTCACAAACAATGAGGCACGAGCACGTAACTCGGAGTAACTGTGACTTAGCCATGGAAAGTGAAGAGTAAGCCAGGAGTAAAACAGAGTTACTGCGAGGAACGTCCCTGTGAATCGAATGGTGTCTGTCCGGGACTACCTCAGAGATACTCCTGGGTATTCTGTGTGGATCAATCCCAGAACAAATAAACCATTCCCCTCAAAACTACACGTGTAATTAGTAGGAATACACAAATAATGTGTACATAGGTTAACTGTGTATTACAACATGTGCAAACCTTATTCATTGTGTACATTTCAAATGGATTTTAAAGGTGTATTATGAATGCACCATTTCCCATTCAGAGAAAACCTTCGCGAACCCTCCTACTCACGCGCTGGATATAGGAGGTATTTGGCACACTTACTGCACCACGTAGCCAAGCTATTTCAGTGTAACTGAAGTGCACAGTGCGTGTTAACCAAACATGTGCATTCCTCCGCCATTTCCAGTACTGATACCCTTGTGGGCACTTAGACTCGGGCAAGATGGTGCACAAGACACCACGATCTTAGTATGTGGAAAGGATGCTTGAATGGGGTATATCTAAGCTTACAACGACCTGCTAACCTGGCTCAAATTGCCTTACAAACTAACCTGCGGAGCTTTCTAACATGAACGAGTAACTTTAACTCGTGCCCGTTCCCCTACTTCCTCAAGAAACCCGCTGCAGACATCACCCATCTTTGCTTAAAGCATTTGAAGCTCCTAGAAAACCTTCTGGGTTCTGGATCCTTCCTACATCTACCGCTCTTCCCCTCCCCATTGCATCCCCGGGGTAACCTGTACACCCAAATAGAACTAACCATTCCCACCTTAACACTACAGCAACCAAACATCTAACAACCAAAACTCTTCACTACAACTACCAACCGGAAACACCTGTGCAACTGGGCCCTCAAAACACACAGCTCTCAACCCCTCTACCAGAAAAATAAATCTCCTTTCCCACACCTGCAAGGCACCCATTGCATGCTGACCTGCCACACAACATCTGGTTCAGCAAGGTTGAAACCGGTCCCCCTTTTGTTTCATGGAAGGAGGGTGGGACAGTCCCTCTGGGTGCACAGGATTTCTATGGTCCGGAAACTTCCACACTTACCCCTTAAACGGCCACCCACTGCACTGACTTATCTTTTGCTCTACCCAGACTTCCTTTATGCAGATCCTTTCGTAAAGAGAGAGAGAGAGAGAAAGAAAGAGAGAGAGAGAGAGAGAGTGTGTGTGTGTGTGTGTGTGTGTGAGTTTGTGTTACTATCCTTGTGGGGACTTGGGTGTGTAAACATGCACACACTGTGGGGACTTGATTTCACTGTAATGTGAAGTCCCCACATGGTAATGCCTTCCAAATGACTTAAAACAACTTAAAAGACATATGTGCCAATTTTTAGAACTTTTTAAAAAATGGCTTTGTGGGGACCTGTGTTTATTTTGGTGTGTTGATTTTTTACTCAGCTCTGCCCCCGCAGGGTGGGTGTGGTATTGCAGTCATCAACACACGGACAGGAATTTAAACACACTTGATAAATCAGATGCCCTACATGCTTAGGCAGCAGACAGCAGATTCATGGGAACCATTTATACACAAATACAATTGTGTTTTAAATGGCCTGAACTCTGCGTTTAAATGTAAAATAATGAAATTAAGCTGTTTTTTGTGTATTTTGTATGTTTACAGAATTGGATATAATTGATATGCAATGTAAATCTTCCCTCATTGATTGCACAACACACTTCCAGATTCATTTCAAGCATTGACTACTTTTGTAATAAACGAATCACAATATGACTTACTTTACTTTCTTATTTTTCTGTGATTTTGTTGAAGTCCCCATAGGGGTGGTGTGTGATGAAATTGAATTCTACACTGTCAAGACAACACATTATGTGCACGGATGTCATCTTGTCTATAGTCTGATATGTGAATTAATTGAATGTTGGCATCACATTTTGTCTGATTATTCAAAAAATATTCACAAAGTTGATGTTTAATTGATACTCATTTGGTTTCCTTACAAGTTGATCTCTAAGGGAAAAAAGTGGCAGTAATGGAATTAGCGCCACTTTGATCAATCTGCTGATATAAGGGTTATTGAAAATGGACACTAATTCCTCTGGTGAAATTAACCCAGAAGAAATGAGCGCTGGAGGAATAAGTAATGAAAACCAGTGATGATTCCCCCGGGGCTAAATCCTCCAGTGGAATTAGAGCTGGAAATAAAAATGCTAATTCCATCCTATCTTCAGGTAAAAATACCGAACGAAACACTGCCAAAAATAGTGGCCAATTCAACCAAAAATACCCAAATGGTGAAGGAAAATGCATTCAGGTGATGCAAATGAAGCCACAGATGCACCCAATTGGCCATACAAGGGTATGTGAATACGAATAGTGTGTAATGATGCTGAAGTCCCAATAGAGCTGATATGATGGTACTGAGTCCACCAAAAGGATGGTGTGTGGTCATGTTGAGGTCTCCGTTGGGATGTTGTTTGATAACATAGAGGTCCTCACAGGGATGGTGTGTCATTGTATAGAAGGCCATATAAGAATAGTGTGTATTTATGCTCAAGGTCCCATAGAAATGGAATGCAATGATATTGAATCCTCCAACTGAATGGTGTGTGCTGATGTTGAGGTCCCCACAGGGTTGATATGTGATGATATTGAAGTCCTCACATGGATGGTGTGCGCTGATGGTGAGGTCCCCAAAGGTATGATATGTGATGATATTGAAGTCCTCACATGGATGGTGTGTGCTGATGGTGAGGTCCCCACAGGGATGATATGTGATGATATTGGAGTCCTCACATAGATGGTGTGTGCTGATGGTGAGGTCCCCACAGGCATGATATGTGATGATATTTAAGTCCTCAAATGGACAGTGTGTGCTGATGTTGAGTTCCCCACAGGGTTGATATGTGATGATATTGAAGTCCTCACATGGATGGTGTGTGCTGATGGTGAGGTCCCTACAGGGATGATATGTGATGATATTGAAGTCCTCACATGGATGGTGTGTGTTGATGTTGAGGTACCCACACGGTTGATATGTGGTGATATTGAAGTCCTCACGTGGATGGTGTGTGCTGATGGTGAGGTCCCCACAGGGATGATATGTGATGATATTTAAGTCCTCAAATGGGTGGTGTGTGCTGATGTTGAGGTCCCCACAGGGTTGATATGTGATGATATTGAAGTCCTCACATGGATGGTGTGTGATGATGTTGAAGTCTCCTTAATGAAGATGTATTATGATATTAAACATTTTGTATCTGGACTCTTTGACATTAAATGCCTTACAGATATGTAATGCTTCAAGGAAGTAAAAGAGAGGTTTTGTGAAGATGTTGAAATCATTTAAGAAAGTATTTATAGGCCTGAGTGTGTTTTATGTTAACATGAACTCATGTAATGGTAATGTTACATCATGCTCTGCTTAGTACATGGCCAAATCAGAAATTGAACGAAATCTCACCTGACAATGGGGGTGATTACGAGTTGGGCAGTATTCTGTCTGTAAATCCACTGGACGTACCGTTGCCACCACTTAGTTTGGCAGATTTACAGGTGGATTACACGTGGTGGTGGCGGAGTATGATCCCTTTTTTTCATTGGACTCTATGTGGCATTTTTGGCAGAATTACTGCCTAAGGGAGCAAGGGCTAAAGGTCAGTGTGAACAAGTGCCAGTTTTGCTGGACAAGCAGCAAATACAGCGGAAACATCATCTCTGCAGACATCATTCCTGTAGATCCCGCAAAGACGGAAGCCTTCCTCCCCTGGTCAAGACCTCAGAACTTGAAGGAGTTACAGAGTTTCCTTTCTTTAACAGCTACTGGAGATTTGTTGTGGGATATGCCAACATCGTGCAACCGCTTGTGGACCTCATCAAAGGATACCTGCCTAACTAAAGGAGCGGCAGGACTACTCTGCAGACCATTTACACCATCCACATGAGCCCTTTGATGATAGGTGGACCGACTAATGCCAGGAGGCAATCAAGGAGCTGAGGCAGATCCTCACTACTTGAGCTCCTCGAATACTCAAACCAATTCTGGGCTACACAGATCCTCAGTTGCCTTGCATCTTGCACATTGATGCAAGTCTTCCACCTGGTGATTGTGTGTTGATCCACAGCCTGGAAAAAGAGTCGACAGAACAAGGTGAGTAACAAGTGGGAGTCTCAACCATTCAACATTGAGCATCAATTAGTAGTGCTGCCTGTCTACTGACTATGGGTATGAGGACAGCCAAGAAACATCAAGACCTTGCAATGGAACCATCTGCTCCAAGTCCAGGATGAGTTTGAGCTGACACTGGCAGTGAGAGAAGAGGACGTGAACCCGACTCTGAGAGTGTTCTTTCGAGACTAATCCTGATCCCATTGCTCCTGGTAAATTGGATGTGGCAGGTTACCCTTACCCATTCCTCCACTGGAATATAGGGAGCCTGACTTGGTACAGGGTTGATCGCTGGGTCAGGAATAAACCCTAGATGAGGCCCCGGCTGATCTTCATCCTGCAACCAGGGAGAGCACGACTGTCATGAAACTAACATAGGATTCACCGGGGGTCCAATGTGAGTTTCCCATTGCCTGATCCTAAGTTTTCCATTCTTTCTTCTTTAGTGCAGGTGCCTGCGAGTTCAGGGATACTTTGGCAGGGCGCAGGGCATGAGAGGGGGTTGGGGGGTAACAGGAGAGAGACACGGGGCATGAGCGAGGGGTGGGGGGCAACAGCAGGGAGACACGGGGCATGACCGGGGGTGCGGGGCAACAGGAGAGAGACATAGGGCATGAGCAGGGGGTGGGGGGGTAACAGGAGAGAGACACGGGGCATGAGTGGGGGGTTGGGGGTAACAGGAGAGAGACATGGGGCATGAGAGGGGGGTGAGGGGTAACAGGAGAGAGACACGGAGTATGAGCGGGGGGTGGGGGGCAACAGGAGAGAGACACGGGGCATGAGAGGGGGGTGGGGGTAACAGGAGAGAGACACGTGGCATGAGCGGGGGGTGGGGGTAACATCAGGGAGACACGGGGCATGACTGGGGATGGGGGGCAACAGGAGAGAGATACGGGGCATGAGAGGGGGGTGGGGGTAACAGGAGAGAGACACGTGGCATGAGCGGGGGGTGGGGGTAACATCAGGGAGACACGGGGCATGACCGGGGGTGGGGGGCAACAGGAGAGAGATACGGGGCATGAGAGGGGGGTGGGGGGTAACAGGAGAGAGACACGGGGCATGAGCGGGGAGTGGGGGTAACATGAGAGAGACATGGGGCATGAGCTGGGGGTGGGGGGCAAAATCAGGGAGACACGGGGCATGAGCGGGGGGTGGGGGGAACACGAGGGAGACACGGGGCATGAGAGGGGGTGGGGGTAACAGGAGAGAGACACAGGGCATGAGCGGGGGTTGGGGGCAACAGCAGGGAGACACGGGGCATGACTGGGGGGTGGGGGGCAACAGAAGGGAGACACAGGGCATGACTCGGGGGTGGGGGGCAACAGGAGAGAGACAAGGGGCATGAGAGGGGGCTGGGGGGGTAACAGGAGAGACATGGGGCATGAGCGGGGGTTGGGGGCAACAGCAGGGAGACACGGGGCATGACCGGGGTGTGAGGGGCAACAGGTGAGAGACACAGGGCATGAGAGGGGGTGGTGGTAACAGGAGAGAGACACGGAGCATGAGTGGGGGGTAACAGGAGAGAGACACGGAGCATGAGCGGGGGGTGGGGGGTAACAGGAGACAGACACGGGGCATGAGTGGGGGTGGGGGCAACAGCAGGGAGACACGGGGCATGAGCGGGGGGAAAATGAGGGAGACACGGGGCATGAGAGGGGGGTGGGGGTAACAGAAGAGAGACACGGGACATGAGTGGGGGGTGGGGGGCAACGGAGGGAGACGCAGGGCTTGACAGGGGGTGGGGGCAACAGGAGAGAGACACGGGGCAAAAGAGGGGGGTGGGGGGCAAACAGGAGAGAGACACGGGGCATGAGCGGGAGTGGGGGGCAACATGAGAGAGACACGGGTCATGAGCGGGGGGTGGGGGGTAACAGCAGGGAGACACAGGGCTTGAGCGGAGGATGGGGGGAACACGAGGAAGACACGGGGCATGAGAGGGGGGTGGGGGGTAACAGGAGAGAGACACGGGGCATGAGCGGGGTGGGGGGCAAGAGCAGAGAGACACGGGGCATGAGCGGGGGGTGGGGGGTAACAGGAGAGACATGAGGCATAAGCGAGGGGTAGGGGAACAGGAGAGAGACACGGGGCATGAACGGGGGGTGGGGGGCAACAGCAGGGAGACACGGGCATGACCAGGGTGGTGGGGGGCAACAGGAGAGAGACACGGGGCATGAGAGGGGGGTGGG
This sequence comes from Ambystoma mexicanum, assembly GCF_040938575.1. NCBI lineage: Eukaryota > Metazoa > Chordata > Amphibia > Caudata > Ambystomatidae > Ambystoma > Ambystoma mexicanum. Next base: position 290,471,861 of record NC_090922.1, read on the forward strand.
GGTAACAGGAGAGAGACACGGGGCATGAGAGGGGGGTGGTGGGGTAACAGGAGAGAGACACAGGGCATGAGCGAGGGGGGGCAACAGCAGGGAGACACGGGGCATGAGCAGAGGGTGGGGGGCAACAGCAGGGAGACACGGGGCATGAGCGGGGGGTGGGGGGAACACGAGGGAGACACGGGGCATGAGCGGGGGGTCGGGGTTAACAGGAGAGAGACACGGGGCATGACCGGGGGGTGGGGGGTAACAGGAGAGAGACATGGGGCATGAGAGGGGGTGGGGGGTAACAGGAGAGAGACACGGGGCATGAGCGGGGGGTAGGGGTAAGAGGAGAGAGACTCGGGGCATGAGCGGGGGGTGGGGGGCAACAGCAGGGAGACACGGGGCATGACCGGGGGTGGGGGTCAACAGGAGAGAGACACGGGGCATGAGAGGGGGGTGGGGGTAACAGGAGAGAGAAAAGGGGCATGAGCGAGGGTGGGGGGCAACATGAGAGAGACACAGGGCATGAGCGGGGGTGGGGGGCAACAGCAGGGAGACACGGGGCACGAGCGGGGGTGGGGGGAACACGAGGGAGACACGGGGCATGAGAGGGGGTGGGAGGTAACAGGAGAGAGACACGGGGCATGAGCGGGGGGTTGGGGGCAACAGCAGGGAGACATGGGGCATGACTGGGGGGTGTGGGGCAACAGGAGAGAGACACGGGGCACGAGCGGGGGGTGGGGAGTAACAGGGGAGACATGAGGCATAAGCGAGGGGTGGGGGAACAGGAGAGAGACACGGGGCATGAGCGGGGTGTTGGGGTAACAGCAGGGAGACACGGGGCATGACCAGGGTGGTGGGGGGCAACAGGAGAGAGACACGGGGCATGAGTGGGGGTGGGGGGCAACAGCAGGGAGACACGGGGCATGAGCAGAGGGTGGGGGGCAACAGCAGGGAGATACGGGGCATGAGCGGGGGGTGGGGGAACAGCAGGGAGACACGGGGCATGAGCGGGGGGTCGGAGTTAACAGGAGAGAGACATGGGGCATGAGCAGGGGGTAGAGGGCAACAGGAGAGAGACACGGGGCATGAGCGGGCAGTGGGGGGCAACAGCAGGGAGACACGGGGCATGACCAGGGGGCGGGGGGCAACAGGAGAGAGACACAGGGCATGAGAGGGTGTGGGGGGTAACAGGAGAGAGACACGGGGCATGAGCGGGGGTATGGGTAACAGGAGAGAGACTCGGGGCATGAGCGGGGGGTGGGGGGCAACAGCAGGGAGACACGGAGCATGACCGGGGGTGGGGGTCAACAGGAGAGAGACACGGGGCATGAGAGGGGGGTGGGGGTAACAGGAGAGAGACACGGGGCATGAGCGAGGGTGGGGGGCAACATGAGAGAGACACAGGGCATGAGCGGGGGTGGGGGGCAACAGCAGGGAGACACGGGGCATGAGCGGGGGTGGGGGGAACACGAGGGAGACACGGGGCATGAGAGGGGGGTGGGAGGTAACAGGAGACAGACACGGGGCATGAGCGGGGGGTTGGGAGCAACAGCAGGGAGACATGGGGCATGACTGGGGGTGGGGGGCAACAGAAGGGAGACACGGGGCATGACCGGGGGGTGGGAGGTAACATGAGAGAGACACGGGGCATGAGAGGGGGATGAGGGGTAACAGGAGAGAGACACGGGGCACGAGAGGGGGGTGGGGGTAACAGCAGAGAGACACGGGGCATGAGCGGGGGTTGGGGGGCAACAGGAGGGAGACACGGGGCATGACCGGGGGGTGGGGGCGACAGGAGAGAGACACGGGACATGAGTGAGGGGTGGGGGGTAACAGGAAACAGACACGGGGCATGAGCGGGGGTGGGAGGCAACAGCAGGGAGACACGGGGCATGAGTGGGGGGAAAATGAGGGAGACACGGGGCATGAGCGGGGGTGGGGGGTAACAGAAGAGAGACACGGGACATGAGCGGGGGGCAAAAGGAGGGAGACACAGGGCATGACCGGGGGGTGGGGGGCAACAGGGAGACACTTGGCATGGCTGGGGGGTCGGGGCAACAGGAGAGGGACTCAGGGCTTGACCTTGGGGTGGGGGGCAACAGGAGGGAGACACGGGGCATGAGAGGGGTGGGGGGTAACAGGAGAGAGACAGGGGGCATGAGCGGGGGTCGGGGGCAACAGGAGGGAGACATGGGCATGAGCGGGGGGTGGGGGAACACAAGGGAGACACGGGGCATGAGCAGGGGTGTGGGGGTAACAGGAGAGAGACACGGGGCATGAGC